>NW_005841868.1:1584399-1661732 GCF_000455745.1 Alligator sinensis | reverse complement strand
TAGGGAATGGGCACATGTTATGAAGTACAAGTTTCGTTTATAATTTCTTTATTAAAATTGTTTGCTTATTTGATGGTGACAACAAGTAAAGGATTATCAGTGATAAGGACTCATTTATTACCCTAGATCCCACTGTAGCAGTTAAGCAGGCTGTAATGTTGTTATCCAAACTAGAAATTGGCCAGCATGCTACCGGTAGCATTGCTACTCTTGGGAAAAAACATAATGGAATCTTTTGTGATCAGAAGTGGTCATGACCTTGGTTTCACATCACGTAAAAAAAAGACATCAGGGCCAGCAGCAGAGTGACCCCAATACATGATGACAGAGTGTTGAAAAGAGCCAAATGCCTGGATCACTAACATCGCCTCATAAAGCAGGTGGAAAATGGGGGACAGATTTATTTCACACAACTGGATCACATGAAGAATGGGTTGGATGAGAATGTGCTCTCAGTAACCATCTCATACAGACATATAACGAAACCTTCCACCACTGGCACTAGCTAATATCCATGTCAGCAGTCTCTGAAGAGAGGCCAAGGACTGAACAGGATATAATCCATTTAGATCTGGGGAAATCCTGCATGAGGATACTGCTTCCTAGATCATATATCGTGCTTTTTATGTGATAGCATGTCAGTCTCAGGCTATGTCTACACTGCAATTAGAAGGCATATTGAGCTAGTTTTAATTAGCTAGAGCAGGTACCAATAATAGAGAAGCAGGGTCAGCCCACGTGTCAGGGTGAGCTGCACAGACACATCCATGACCCATGTCTCAAGATCATGTTGCTGTAGCTTCACCGCTATCAGTACACAAGTCAGATCAAGCTCTTCCATGACTACAATTACACCTCAGACTACAGTGTAGACCAGTGATTCTTAACCAGGTGCTGTGGCACCCTGGGGTGCCTCATGATCATTTTAAGGATGTCTTAAAACTGCTAGCACTGTTAGGTGGGTGTGCAAACAAGGTTCACAAAATACACCCAGGGATTTCAAATAGGAATCCATAGTGTTCAAAACATTCTGTCCTTCTGTGGACTTTTTGAGTTCTTTGCAACAGAAAAACTGCTCCATCATTTTATCTATAGTCAAAAAACAAGTGAAAACTAAGAGCTTACATTTTCCCAAGGGTGCCTTGAGTCTAAAAAGGTTGAGAACCCCTGGTGTAGACAGATCCTAGCATAGACAGAGTTGTCAGTCTGATGTCCTTCATCAGATCTTATAAACCAACCTAAAAAAGGGCAGTAGATAGAAGGGATAAATCTAACAATCCTTCCCCCAACAATGCTTAACATTCCCATTGGAAAAAGAGTCTACCCTAAGGGCCATTTTCGACTCAGTGCTGTACTGGATTAATTTAAGATATGATTTTTTTTAAAATGATTGAGTTAACACAGACTTTGCACTGGTTTATTTCATTCCAAACATAGTTTAGGGCTTATCTATACAGGAAAATTGCAACAGTTTAACTTAAATAATTTTAAATCAGTTTTGTTAAATGGGTGTGAACTCTTGTACGGACACATTTATATTGGTTTAAGAGCAGCTTAAACCACCCATAATTAAACCAATTCCAACTCAACTTATGCTAAATTGAAACAAGCCTGGGTTGAAGCAGAAGGTTTGTACAAACATTTGTATTATCTAAACTGATTCAACTAAACCCATGCAAACTTGTGTGTAGACTGTGTCATACAAAGAATGAAGAATTCACAGCAGATCTCACATTACATGGAATGAGGAGGGGTTCAGAGGGGTTCTTAGAGTCAGCCCCTTTGACCTCAATTCTTTTCTGACAGTGGTTTAACACAGATGCAATTCTCCTACATTTAGTGCAGTTGCACTGCTATAAACACAAACATAATCAAACATTGTTGCTATACAAGACCAGATCAAGGGACCAAAGAATGAAACTGAACTTTGGGAGAAGTAAGATTTGTTTGGTAATATCTTCCTTCGCACATGTTCACTGGGCCATCACAACTACTACAAGTGCTATCTTGAACTCTCACAAATTTGGATTTGAATTAAAGTCCTAACTTTGTGGCTCATGCTGGGAAGATAAATTCAGAGACCACCTTATGAATGCTTGGGCCTTTTAGAATAAATTGTTCTTTATTTTATACAAGAAGTAATTAGCTGGTTTTAGTTAGGAAAAATGACTACATGTATGCTGAACACTAACTCAGGTAGCAATGTTTATGTTAAGCCAATGGAGGCATCTAGTAAAATATTTTGAGCGCCAATTAAGGAAGGATCTTCCTCAAGAAAAATGTATTTGTGTACCTTGATCAACTAGCATACTGGATGGTAGAGTGGTTTCACTATAGACATTGTTCTCATCCACCGAAAATCAAAGAGTAGCTCCACGTCACTCAGCCCACCTGAAAGGATGCCCTGTAGCAGGCAGAGAGCACAAAGTCTAAAGTACACAAAGAAGGGGAGAGACATCTACAGAGACATGGCAAAGTGGAGAATTGAGTCATATATTTATTTTTCCATATGTGCAACAATTTGTGTAAGGATAATCAGAAAATAATGAATCTGCTGGAGCTTAAAGGTAAAGTTCAAAAGTTTGCTTTGGATGTAGAGGGGAAGGCTGCAGAACATAGGTTTCTCAGGGAGATCATAACAGCAGGGAAAATCTCATTCATTTTCAGAAGAATTCAGTAGAGATTGTTGCCAAGTATATGCATACTGTATTCTGTTATGATTAATAGGACTGAATCTCTAGATCTAACTCAGTTTTAGAGGGAACCAATTAGGAACTAACTTCAGTGGGTATTTTACCTCAGTGTGGATTGAGGAAGAATAGAAGGGTCACCTATGCCAGATGCTATTCCAATGATTGGGTATCATCGAGGTGGACGTAGGTGCGACTCTATTCTACCCTGCTTTAGTCTGAAAAATCCATTAAGGCATCCACCCAAAGCAGCTCTGCATTGGGGTCACTACAGAACTGTACTAGCCCAAAGGAGGACAGAATCTGGCCTCCTCACTGATGCAAAGGGAGTATATCCATTGCTGCATCACTTCAGGGGATGACTTCATCTACAATAGGGGTATCAAAGATACAGCCCATGGAGTCCTACCATACACCCCTGGTGCTGATTGTGAGCTCTGGATTGGCCCCACATGCTTCATATAGCGAACAGGGATGGTTTAGGGTATGTGCTATACATGGCACATGGGGCTGGTCTGCAGGCCTAATTCAATCTATGAACTGACCCCATGCCCCTCATATAGCCCACAGCATCTGATAAGTTTGATACCCCAATCTATAATGATAATACTACAGGTAATAGGAGCAAAAGTTACTGGGTGTGGTTCTTTGGCTTCATATCCTGGAGATCAAAGCAGGGGATCATAATACTTCCTTTGGACTGGAAAAAAAAATCTATGAATCTATATTCTGCCCACCCCCGATGTAAGACTGGGAGGCAGGGCCTTAATTTGGCTTCCTGTTTGCAACCAGAAGAGAAGCTAAAGAAAGAAGTGAGGAATGGTACAAACACATATTTATGTACGTAAGTGGATGTAGGCACTTAAGTACAATCCCACCCTACTCCAGTTCCTGAAGAACAGTTCATGCAAAGGTGGGTGGGTGGGTAGGTCCTCTTCCTTGCTGTTTTGTCCAACTCAATCTAAAAGGTAAGATGACAGCAGTTACTTAGTGAATGTGTTAATGGATTTTCAGGACAGTGTGGAATAGTATTGCACTCTACCATCTAAGTCTACCTAGACTCCCAATAGGTTGAATAGCACCTGGTCTACAGATTCCCCTCCATTACTAGACACAGGGTGGCCATTTCTATACTTCTTAGGATGGATGAGCAATACTCCATCATAGCTGCCACTCTTTGGCTGATGCAATGAGAACTCCTTTCCTGTATCAGTCTCCTTCAGTGGTTCTTGCACTCCTGGGAACATAGGAGCTGCAGTTATGCAGCAAATAATTCTCAAAAGAAAAAACATGAAGGGACTAAGATTTTTCTTGAGCACAGGGCCCATACAAACAAACAAAGCTCTGTAAAAGCCATGGAAGAGAAAAGAAAAATCATCCCTTCTCCTCTTTGTAGTGACTTGAAATTACAGTGAACATTTCTGTTGGAATGTTGAAATTGCAATACTTTGTCCAATTGCAAGAAAACTGGCTAGTTAAGTAAAATATTTGCTCAGCCCTTTGAATCAACACATTCTCACTTATTCCAGAAATGTTCTTTAGTCCCTTTTTAGAGGGGTAGGGAGAAGATGAGACATATGGAGGTTAGGTATTATGCCCAGGATCACAGCAAAGCAGAGGTAGGAGTAGAACTCAGTTGTAAGTATTCCCAAGAATACTCATAATAATCAGCCCCAAAATGCAAAATTCACGAAACCCAGATCCTCCCCCCCCGGCTTTCCAAATACAAATAGTGATGCCAAAGTACCACAAAAAGCCCTCAAAAGCTCAAATAAAATGTAATCTGAAGTCATTGAGATTTGCAATGTAAAAATGTCCAGTTTCTCTATGAAATCTCAAACTAAATGTACTATATTTCTGTTAACTTGTTTGACATAACCTAGAGAAGGTCAGAACATTCATTTTTTGGTCAACTAAAATTTTACCTAGGACATTGCAGAGCTGGTTGAAAAGCTCTAGTTATTTCTGTGGGAGATTTTTCTTTTCCCCCCCCCCCAAAAGTCATTTTTACAAAATATGTTTTACTTTCTCATAGAAAAAATTGCAACCAACTGTTCTCCCCTCCAAATGTTCCTCTCTACTAGCTCTGACACCCAGAAGCTTGGTCCCATTCAAGTCAAACTCAGAATAGTGTGTGATAGCCATGTTGGCTAAAGCACTGGGCAGTAAACCAATGACCTCAAAGCTAAAATCATGAGCTTTTACAGCTCTAGTGAAGGCTTCTTATTTGGGGATACACTACTCATATCTTCCATAGATCTGGCATGGTGGCAGTATGCCATGCAGCAGGTGCTCACAAAGTCAATGAGTTAAGTACTTTTATTTTATTTATATATATATATATATATATATATACACACACATATATATATATATATAAAATAAAAGAACTTATATAAAATAAAAGTACTTAACTCATTATATATAACTATATATATATATAAACTAGTTTGCATCTCTTGGCAACCCCTATAAGAAAAAAACAAAACAATCTGGCTCATTCATCTGCTATAATAAATGGAAATTAGTTACAATCAAATGCACGATAATACATACAAATTATGTAATGACACAGGGTTATAGTATCAACTGCATAGCTATTCAAGGAAGCAAAAACTTCTAAAAGAGGAGTTTAAGAAGTTTAAAGAACCATTCCCAAAAAGTTGGATCCAAGACCCTAAGGCTAAATTTGCAGGTGTATTTTTAAGGCACAGGAGGGACTCCTAGGGCTATTACTGGGGTGACAACATTTTCTTTTTATATAATCTAGCCCAGAGTAGAACCAGAGGAAAATCATTATGACAAACAATTTTAATGTATGATACCACTGATTTCTATATGTGTACCGGGGGAATCAGTGGTAGGAAGGAATTCTGATGTGATTAGCGTGCATGAAATGTTTATAACCTTACTAGGCAAGTGATCTTTTGGGGCTAGATCTCTAGCTGGTGTAACTTAGCATAGCTGTAACAAAGCAAATGAAGGCCTTCAGCTGACATAAATCAGCAAGATTGGGCTTATTGACTTGTAGAATTGTTTTTGGAGTAAGGTGTTGTTCAATGTGAGGGAAAGCATCAGAATCTGGCACCATATTTGAAGGAAAAGCAAATAAGTCCCCAAGTCTTGTGTTTAATTTTATCCAGAAAGTGGAGGGGGAGGACGGGAGGCAGAGAGAAGAGTCTGGACTATTATTTGTCTTTAACACTGTTCTCCCAAGTCTAACGATTCCTAGCCAAACTTGTTGGGAGAAAAAAACAACAACTCTTGACCTTAGCAGCAGCATAGAAGGTAAAAACAAAGATGGTCTTGTGTGTTCTTCATTCTAACATGATATTCACATCACCACTGGGGAAACCATTAAAGAAAATCACTGTAAACTATCCAAGTATCTTTCTCAGCTGGTCAACATTTATAAAGTGGGACACATCTGTTCTAGCTCCTTTGGATGAAAAGGAAAAAGAGTTGGGAATTGTCCCACCTAATACTGAGATAAAATATGACTGCGAGACATGAAGCCATAGAAAGGTGCTTCATCTGCAAGAGACCTTGTGTTGATCAACCCCTCACTCTCTATTTCCCCCACCCCTGCCCTTCCCACCCCTGCTTCTTTTTAAAACATTCCAGGTTTTGACCAGACCTCCAGATTTATGATGTGTTTCACTTTTTGAACACCCTTGGATCACATTTGGGTGATGAAAGCCTGATAGGTCTGTAGATAGCTCTGTGTGTGTGAAGGGAGCACTTAATGAATAAAATATATTATCCGCTCTCTCACACATACATCCCCCCTACAAATGTGCCTTTTTACACAATCTTTAGCCAATGCCACGTTTGCCAAGAACCTTCCCATACTACACTTCAACCTCAGCTTACTTAAACAAATTCCAAAACATAATACTGGGGGCCACAGTGTTGCTTGAATTCACGTACTTAATATGACTACAAGGAATATATGGGAGGAAAAGACACAACACTACAAGCGGTACATGGTAACTAAATCTGTTGGAGCTGTAAGTGTGGTAAATGCATGTTTTTCTATTATTTGGATACCTCTGCTCTGCTTTTAACAGCTGCTGTAATAAACTTCCCAGAAAGTATTGGATTCACAGAAGTGTTATTAGAAACCTTAACAGAAACCTAATGGAAAAGATATATCAACTGAACAAACCTGAGAGATAATCCCTGCTACAATAAGGAAAAATGTGGACTGGGTCTCTCTGTCTTAAGAGACAAAATAAAAACTGCCCTGTGCATATTCTTTTCTTTCCTTTTTGGAAAGCTCTAATTACAAGTGTCTTGAAATTCCTTCTGCATAAAGTTTCCTTCAGGAGCTGCCAAAAAAGGAATGTTTGGAAACTGTGTATAGGTATAATTCTCAGTTGAAATGAATGCAGCTTTGCCCTTCAGTGACAAAACATTTAATTATAACTATTCCAAAGTATTCCACACTGGGGAACTGGATTCTTGACACACATAATATTACTGACATTACTGTTTGGCAAATGTTGAACCTCTGTTCTCACACTAACTGTTACACAAATATACTTATTGTGGCAATGGTTTTATATGGCTGAAGTCTCCATTTGCACATGTTCACAATAAAAAACACTCCCTCCCCTCCTCCCCCATTAAATAATGATTAATGTTTTGTTTTGGGGTATTTTGGGGTGGGGGAGATACAGTTTTAGTGGCCTGGGAACTGTCTGTTGGATTTCCATGACTCTTTTGTTCTCTTCATCTCTTGCTTTATGTTCATTTTTATATACCTTTTAAAAACCAAGTCTTCCAGTTCTTAATTCTTCTCTTTCTTTACTTTTGCTTTATGGTGAAGCATCAATAGAAACAGAAAGATTTCATTGAACTAAAAAGACACTCCGATGCCACTTAAAAGCAACTTTGCTGATACAGATCGTATGTGATATTTTTTCTTCCATCTAGGGAGTTTTGCATCAAAACAGAGCACCTGACTCCCATTTGCACCAGCTCTCTCTCAGTATAATGGGGCCCTAAAGGAGGAACAATTTACATGTACATCCACATTAGTGCTCCTTTAATGACAACCAGGTCCAGGATTCTTGTTTGCTGCAGGTCTCTCCTTACTTCCTGCAGCTGACCGTATTACTTCTGTGACATCATAACAACTGTGATATCACAGAAGAGTACTATTTCCCTTGCTGAAGGAGCAGGAAACAGAATTCTCACGGAAACTTCCTCTCCCAACTCTTGAGGGATCAGTACTGCTGAATCAGGCCTTTAGAAAGGAAACATGGCAATGTTGTTGGCATATAGGTTTTGAACAGTCTACACAGGGAAGTTAGCAGAGCTGTGAGAAACAGCACCTTTTTGTTTTAACTTTCGTTTCACCATAACAGTGTTTTGCTTCATAGTTTTGTTTCAAACCACTGTTCCATTTTGTTTTGTCAAAATTGTTTCGCTGTCTTGATGTGTTTTGACATTTTGCCCATAGGCTATAATGGGGAATCATGAGAATGCCTAAACCTTTGTCATTTCTTGCCTGATTCAGATGCAAATTGCAGGGATGGTAGCCCCTTCTGAGGGCACAAAGCCTGCCAAGTTTCAAGGAGATAGGTGCAGAGGTTTCTGGGAACCTGCACCTCAAACTGTTTAAAGCAAAACTGACATTTGCCGGCAGCAGCAGCTCCCTCTCATCCGGGGCGCACATCTGGGGGCCTGCACCCCTAGGAGGGCTGTGGGGCTATGCTGGACTCCTCCCAGGGGTGCGGGCCCCAGGGTCTGTGCACTGGATGAGAGGATGCTGCCTTTGCCACCTGGGACCGGCGCTGGGCGCAGCCCACACCCAGCACCAGGGAAGATAGCTGTTGGCGCTGGTCCCAGGTGCCAGCGGCAGCCTCCTCTCATCCGGCGCACAGATCCGTGGGCTCGTACCCCAGGAAGGAGTCTGGCACAGTCCTCCTGGGGGCGCAGGCCCCAGATCTGTGCACCAGATGACAGGAGCCTGCCGCTGCTGCCTGTGACTGGCGCTAAAGCCAAGTAAGCCCGGCTTTGAAACTTGAAACATTTTGAAACTTTCAAAATGTTTCAAGAGCCCTCGTTTCATTTTGAAGGTGTTTTGACGCCTTTTGTTTCAGTTTGATTTTGCTGTTTTGAGCTTGAAATGCATTGAAATAGCTTCGAAATGAAACACCCGGCAAAATTTCACACAGCCCTAGAAGTTAGTGTATGCTAAGATAGGATTTGAACTTACAGATCATGTGCAACTCCATGCTTAACTTTTACCAGCTGCTGTATTAAGTGGATGTTTAGCTCAAGATAGCTTGCTCCACAAAGTGTTAACCAAGGCAGGTTTTCTATTTCCCGTTGTGTGTTTAAATGGCAGTTTCCTAGCCACATAGGCTGTGTCCAGATGAGCACAGCCATGTACAATGTGGTGCTGCAGACATTCTTCATGTTGCAAGGTAGCAGCACAGGGGGTTTTTTTGACCCTGGGAGATCCTGGGGCCAAAAAAAAGCGTGCAAAAAAGAAGTGGAGTAGTGCATACTGGGGCAACGTACGTTGTACAAAACCAGAGCCTGGCTGGCCAGAGCCATGCTCCAGCTGCTGGCCAGGCTCCAAGTGGCAGAATTGCCACTGCTGCAGTCCCAGGAAGCCCCCAGTAAGGCTGTTGGGGCCAGCCCAGTGCTGGCCCCAGCCTCCTCTACCCAACCCAGGGTAACCTGCTGCATGCCAGAGGGCACAAGGTGTGCTGCTGCTTCTTGTCCCAGGGGAAACAAATATGCTTAAAAATGTGCTAGGGTGCTTACAAATGTAGAAACCACCCCAAACTGGTGCTTTACATTCAGCTTGGCATGCCCCAGCACCAAGCACAGCACATGCCCAGAAGAGGTATTGTGTCTGTTTGACCCGGCTTGCCCAGCATCTATATAGCTCACACCCTTCAGTGGGGCTTTTTGGTACTTTCATCTAATAGCTGATTCAATCAGCTATTAGATAAAAGTACACCAAAAAGCCCTGCTGAAGCACAAGAGCTATACAGACGCTGGGCGTGCTACGTTAAACTGATGCGATTCCTCTTCTGGTAAAGTGGGTTGGGTTTTCTTTCCGTGTTTGTTAGCACCCATAAGTGACATTTTTGGCTCGTAAAATACATGTACCAATATTATTTCCTCTGTAGTGTAGACACTTAAGTGTGCGCTCTTGGACTGAGCATGCTCAGTAGATTATGCACTGCCTGGGTAGGTACATGGCTATGTATGCATGGCCATTGTGGATGTACATGTATGTGTAAGTCCTGAAAATGTATCCAGCCAGAAACCCATGATTAATAGGTGCTAGATGAGGAGGAGAAGGAAGACAGCCTTGTCATGGTTTAATGCCATTAGCTGAGTGGTTAGTTTACGTGCCCTAGAAAGTACAGACCCAGGCTCTACACCCTCTTGCCTAAAGGTTTTGAATCTACATCTCTCTGACTCCCCAACACAGTACTCTAACCATCATGCCGCAAGTTAAACATTATCTAGGTCCTTTTCTGGCCCAGTAGGTCCAACTATCCACTTCCCCTCATGCAAGGAATTTACTTCTACAACTAATTTGCCAGGGGGAGGGTCCTTTCTTCCATGTCTCCCTTTTGCTGTCATTTTAAATTGAAGTTTTCTGTGGAACAGACATTCCATAAAATTTTGATTTGGAAATATTGAATTGTTTCATTTCAGTAAGTTAATATAAAGTGTTTTGCTTTGACGGTGTCAGAACATAATATTTTCTTTTAAAACAGACAAATATAAATATTAAATTATGCATATTTAAACACATAATATAAAATGCGTTACAATATAAAACAATGAAACAAGATAAAAAGAGGTCACTTCATTGTAGCTATCAAAACTAAAATGAAAAAATGAATTACTAAAATGAAATGTATTACTAAAATGAAAGAAAGAAAAGAAAGAAAGCTGAGACGGTGCATTTAGACCCCCATTGCCATTAAAAATATTTTTGAATGGAAATGGGAGAGTCTAAATACATATATGTATATCACACCAAAATCAACACATGGCAATCCCTCCCTCCCTCTCCTCTCAGAGAACCGGAAAAGGCTCATGCCTCTGGGCCCTGATACTTGATTTTTTCAGCCCTCCCCACTCCCACAGCAGGGAGAAGGAACCTAAGCATCCAGGTTTTCCCAGCTGGGAGACAAAACACAGGCGTTCTGTGCCATGGTCAGCCTTGGGTCACAGGGAGCTGCACGGTTCCCAGCCCCAGGTAGGGGAAAGGGGCCATACAGAAGTCCTTCAGTGTCTCCCTTATTTGAAGACTCCACATTTGTGCACAGTTGGCCCAGTTGTGGAGCCCAGGATGCTGGATCCAGGATGGTCATCTGCAGAGTGCCAGAGATGTGTGTGTAGATGGTGCTGGTGATATGGGGACCAAAAGGGACCCTCACCGTGGGGAGCTGAAATGGACAGGTTAGTGACTGCTTGCACCCACAGTGCCACAACATGTGAATGAGCTGTCCAGGACCAGGAACATGCTGTAAAGGTCCAAGAACAAGGTCTAAAGATGGCCATCCATTTTCTGAGGCAGGCCTCATGAACTGCTATGAAGTTGAGCGAGCCACTTTACCAGGATAAAGAGTTTATGCACAGGGTCAAAGACCACTTGGGATCCAGCTATGACACCCCTAAGTCGTGTCAGCACTGCCTCCCATGGGAAAAACATTGCCCTCCTGGGCCAGAGCGCTGGGGCAGGCTGCCACCCTCCTTCCCCCCAGGCACAAGCAGGGTCTTTCCCCACTCTCTCATGGTTAACTGAGAAGAAGGTTCCAAGCTCTGGAGCAGGCCACATTGCACAGTTTTTGTGTAATACACACACTAGCAGTTTGGCAGCTTCAACATTTGATTAAAACAAGACATGTCTCCTCCTTGGGACACAATCCCCCAGACCCCAGTGCTGCCTCTGGTCAGGTTGGGGAGGGCGAGGGGAAGGGGGACAGTGCCCAGGCAGCCTGGGTTGTGGGCAGCAGTGCTTGTGATGGAGAGCCAGAGGAGCTTGTGGTGCCAGGGTATGGGCATTCAAAGCCCTCTGGTCCTACTCATTCAGGGAGGGCTCCTGGACCACATGGGTAAGGAGGCAGTTGACCAAGGCTTCATGGATGTGGGCAGTCTGTCATGATGTGGGGCTGGGGCCACACATCAGCATGGGGACTTGCTCTGCCCTGCATTCCTCCCCTCCATGTGCTTGCCCTGCCACACCCAGTCCATAGTTGAAGTGCTCCTTATGACAGTCCAGCTACACCCCACAGGGCCACATAAGCCACAGCAAGAGGGGTAAGTCAGGCCCTCACAGGGATTGGGGGGTCATGATGTCACAGATGACAAACTTGGAGACACCAAGAGCATAGTGCCTGCTCTCCATTGCCTTGAGGAACAGGGAGTTACGCAAGAAGTGGGCATCATCCTCATCAGCTGCATGAATATGGGTGGCACAGCCGTGTCCTGGATGCCTGGGTGTGTGTGTGTGTGTTTGCGAAAGAGAGAGAGTGTGTCCAGGGTGCCTGGGTTCTGTGTGTGCATGTGTGCACAGAGCACACACATAACCCAGGCATCTGGGACACACATACACATACACACATGCACACTCAGTGGGTGCAGGGTGCACCAAGTGGACATGCAGGTAGCTTGTGGCCATGAGGGTTCATGCCATGACAAGCTGCTGCCTCATCAGGTCCAGGTGAGTGGCTATGATGTCCCCTCCAGCCAAACAAGGATGGCTGGCCACTCAGCTCCGCTTGGGAATCTTCAGCAGCCTGGGGAGCCTGTGGGGCATGCTGGGAGGTGTGCAAGAGCAGCCTCCTCCGCCACCTACCAGCTGCACTCCGGACGTGCAGGTAGGCTCCAAGCCTTGCCTTCCCTGCTCCCTCCCCCACACACAAGGGGTAACGTGCTTCCTCCTGACCTAAACAGAGGCACTTAGAGTAAAGCTCAAAAGTTAGAGCACTTCCACTGCAGGCTTCTTGAACACTTGTACTTAGCCATAATGTCTAAATGCGTGAGGTGGCACGATTGCAGGTACGTATTGATATGTGACACTGCTGTGTAATACAAGTAGCATCTGACTAATATTCCAAGTTGCAACAACTGGCTTGGCTCAGTGTTCTACAGCAAGGACCTCAGGTCAATTTGGGCATACCTGACATGTCAGATAATCTGCTTCATGTTGCAATTTGTTTTCTCCCCTGTCCTCCCTCCCCTGAAAAGAAAGCATTTCTTATTTACACAGGTGAACATGTCCATCTAAAATGGATCGGAGACAATTCCTTGTTGCTTGTGGGTGAAATGGGGTGCTTCAACATCCATAATTATTTGTGCCTGCAATTTTGCAGTGGTAGAAGTGAACACAAAATTAAGTCCTGCCTGAAAGTCTAGTTCAGCAAGGTATTCTTACATAGCAAAAGTTGCCATGTAAAGGTAACAAAACAACACCTTGGCTGTAGGATACGGTCTCAGCTTTCTGTCCATCTCTAAATTGCTATTCACAACTTGCCCTGCAAAGGCTCAATCCAAAGTCCACTGAAGTAGATAAAAGGCAGTCATCCACTTTTGTGAGCTTTGGAGCTATGAGCCAGTTCTTTACTCCCTGCCCTTTTTATAGCAACTCTTGTTTAGGAGAAAAAGGGAAGGAGCAGTCCTGCTAATAATTGAATTAAAATATTTCATAAGTCAGTAACATCCACCAAGAGCACATTCCTTTTTAGGTTCTCCCTAGATGATCTAAAATGCATCATTAAAAAGAAAAGTTCCAAGGAGCCAGATACCCTTGCTAGTTCTGTGTCTTTGAAAACAATGCTCTCTGGCTTGGCTTTATGTAGAGTGCACAAAAAAGAGCCTCCAAGAAAAAGGGGATTTGTGTGTTTACATTTTTTGCCTTATTTTTCATGCTCAAAAAACAAATTGTTTTCCATGAGTTTCAGGCCCCGATGATAGGGGATTTTCTTGGCAGTGGGGAGACATGGGTCAATTCCCTGCTCCATCACAGGCTTCTTGCATGACTTCAGGCTAGTCATGTCACCCCTGCTGCAAAAAAGGGACTTGGTACCACGTGGCAGCAGCATGTCCTGGCAAGGACATTCCCAAGCCTTCCCCACTTACCCACGCCTGCTTGCATGCTCAAAACCTAGAAATATAGGTGATTATGATACTGCAAGGATGTTCCCCAGTGATCTTTGTCTCTTGTACCTGAAAGGGACCACTTTGGAGCTGCGTCACCTCCCTCTTTCTGGCTTGGACCATAGAAGTGGGAACAAGCAGGGAGCATACTGATTAGTGTCCCTGCTGGGGCACACTGCTGCCACGGTGTAGACCAGTGATTCTCAACCAGAGTGCCATGAGATCTTTTTAAGGGTGCCAAGGGGTGCTCTGCAATATTTTCACTGCTAGGTGTGCAAACACTTGCACAAGATAAAGACAGAGATTCCAAATAGGAATCCTTAGTGTCAAAAACATTCTGATTTCTTGTGGTCTTTCCAGGTGTTTATAGACATGCTCCAGGAAGCATTGGGGTGGGGGTTTGGGGGCACTTTAGTTAGTGCAGCTCTAAGAGCCATACTAATTAAAGCACCCAGAGCATCACATGTATCAGTGGGTCGGTGCTGGAAAATGGTGGCAGCGGCACTTAAACTAAACCTTGTTTGATGAGCTTTAGTTAAAGTGCCCTTGCCACTATTTTTCAGCACAGGGACACTGATACACATGACACTGGAGTCTACTGGAGCATGGCTGAAATTACAGCGCATTAGAACAGCCTCCCTGCATGTGTACAGGAGCCCTCCGAGTTCGTTGCAACAGAAGATTTTCTCTATTTTTTTCCTCTTTACCTCTGTACTGTACTTTTCTATCCTTTTTAAGTTAACTATGAATTGCATAAAAAACTGAGGTGGTGGAAGCAGATAGCACAGTCAGGTTCAAAAAGAGGCTGGATAAATTAATGGATGTTAATGAGCAACTATTCATCCTCTGGATCATGGTGTACAATATAAAAAGTCTAGCCAAGTGCCTGATGAATCCATTTGTACAGAGCCCTGTGACCATCACATTGAGACCTTTGACGCTTACACCTAGGCAAGAATATGGAGGAATGGAGGCTGCCCAAGACCTATTATCCCACCTTTAGACTATTGAGTCAGAATCCAAAGGACAGACCAAGTCCAGTTTTTCAGTATCTCAATGGTTGTAGCTCCTGCTACAGAGCAACAGATAAGAACTGCTGCTGACTGCCCAACACCTCAGTGAGGGCGTGTTTCTCTCAGAGTGATGTCCCTCAGCCTTTCTCCAACCAAGGAATACCAACAAAGCTGTGGCAGCTAGGGTTTTGAGGCACCCTATACACACACACCTTACTCTGGTGGTTGCAACACTGTGGTATTTTATAAGAGCTGCCCCAACACGAGTAGCCCTACCACGCTGCCACCAAGCCCTCCAGTCAGATGCAGTTTATGGTCATACCCAAGATCAATTAATGGATGATAGATCTATTAATGGTGATTGAACGGATTCATTGGATGTTTCCTCTAGCATCTCTAAATCAGTAATGGTGGATGCTAGGGACGATATTGAATAGCAGATGGATCACTCAAGAGATATCCGGTTTAATGCTCTCCTTGTACAGCAACCACTTCTGCCACTGTCAGGGACAGGATACTGGGCTAGATGGATCACCGGTCTGATCCAGTATGGCATTTCTTATGTTCTTCTTTTGCACAGTTATAAGACACACATGAAAGCTTAGAGCTGACATCCTCCAAGAGGTGACTTGAGTCTAAAAAGGCTGAGAAACCACTGGCTTAAACCATCAATTCTCAACCTTTTATGCTTCAAGGCACCCCTCATTAGACTCCAGAGACCCCTTGGAAAATACCAAATCTTAGTCTTCACTTGGGTTTTTTGTTTTGTTTTTTGACTACAGCAAAATAATAGCATCATTCTTTTGTTGGAAAGGACTCAGACCACGGCAGGCCAGAATGGTTTTGACGTTATGGATTCCCATTTGGAAACGGCGGGGGGGAGGGGAGTGGGGACTCATGCTTGCACACCTAACAGTGGTAACAATGTGCAGCACCCTGGGGAACCCTTGAAAGGAACTCAAGGCATCCCAGGGTGCCATGTCATCCTGGTTGTGAATCACTGGTCTAGACATACCCTCAGGCTTTTGGCTCCTGGAGTAAAATTCACAAATCTAGTTTCTCTACATAGTGGGCACATCTACATGAGACATTTACTGCAGTTGCCTTATTAGCTCCACCATAAAGTTTTTGCATCTACGTGTGTGGCCCTATTAAGCCAAAGTAAACGAATTCACTCCACATCAGGATAGTACTTGTAAATACAAGTACTAAATACAAGTACTATCCTACAGCAGCATTAATTTAGGGTGCTGCAATGCACATGTAGTTGCCAACAGAGCTGGCTGGGGCACAAGTGTGCTTCACTGTGGAGGGCTCCCTCCTGGCTAGCCTCACGTTGGAGCACCCGTGTACCTCAGCCAGCCCCCCACAGCACATTGAGCCAGGTCAAAGCAGCCCTGGGTGGCAGGCTGACCTCCCAGACCCCTGCCAGCTGAGGCTGCTCTGACCCAGCTCAACATGCTGCCATCCTGGATGCAGGTATAAACATGGCGGAGTTCATTGTATCAAGCTAACTGCACATGTAGCTGGGCCCAGCGAGTAGAGAGAGCAGCTTGCCCAAAACTGGGACTCATACCACTCAGCATGCTGAGTGGGAGGATGCCTAAATTCACAAATAGGAAAAGCCACAGAGAAGGGCATGGCTGAGGTCCTGCCTTACTTCTGGTTTTGGGTGCTGAGGTCCTGCATTAGTCACATATGTGAGACTGGGATTCACAGCCCCAAATCCTTTCTTAGACCTGCAGGCTCAAGTCAGTCTTTTGGGCACAGAACAACAGGCTCACCTATTTAAAATATCAAAGAGGAGCAGGAGATGGTGTTAATGTCCATCTTTAACATAAAATCCCAATGCTTAAAGCAGTTACCCAAGTCATGGGACATTTAACTTTAAGGCTACTTAAGGCCAAAGGGTTCCAAATAGACTGCTTCCCCTCCTCCCCCCAACCACCAGGCTACAGACTAGGTTACAGGGGGAGGGAGGGGCACTCTTTAGCCCTCCTGTTGAAGCAAGACACTGTGTAGAAGGCCAAGCAAGATGCATAGGGCCAGGTAGAGGGAGCAATGAGTCTGAACTCAGTGGTGAAATCACTCTCCAGAACAGGAAATTCCAGGGTTCCAGCCTCTGCTCCCAATACCATTTATGCATTTTATCCAGTGCCTCTAATGCCAGCTATATTTTTGGTCCCTACCTTCTTCAAGGTTCAGGCATATTTGAACACGTGGAGTTTTGGTTTAGCCTTTTATAGGGAAGGCCCAGCTGTGAAGTCCAGGTACACATTGCCAGCAGGTCTGGAAGTATTTAGAGTTGTAATGAAGGGAGGGAGAGGGTGGGGAGAGGAAGAGGGGAGTGAGGGGGAAGGAAAGTCTTGGCACCTTTTTATTTAAGAAGCGTCAACCAGAGGTGCCTTCTCTAAAGTTATTGAGAGTTCACTGTTCCTTTCAGGCAAATCTCAGTGCTCTATTAGCATAGCGCCTTCTCTTGGTTCTTCTGGGACAATTAAAAAAAAATATGAATCAGTTTTCTCCAGAGACTCATGTGCAACTTGCATCAAGAGAGAACCAGCTGATTACAGGCACAGTCTCCTGATCCTATCTGCACTGTAATTCTCTGGCATGCTCTGCATGCAAAACTGCCATCAGAACTAGCTCCATACAGATGGTAAATGATTATGCTGTGGGATTCACCCCGAGGACAAGAGATCTCTCCTGACCAGAGGGGAATAGCAGTCCCATTCAGGAAGAACAGCCTTGCCATTCTGACCCAGCTAATCTGCAGTTTACATAATCCATATCGCAAGCTCTGTGCTGGGTGGGATGAGATATTTATATTCTTCCAAAGAAATGCAGATGACGTGATTCAGTTCTGAATATTACCTTATGGTTCTCAGCAGTTCCAACGACTCCTACGTCTTCAAAAGCTGGAATTTCCTGCCAGGGCAGTGGTGTGATTTCAAATGCTTTTTGGTTTCAGACTCGCTCTTTAATCTCAAGCCAGCTGGGCCCATGCGTTGGTGTGAAGCCTGCAAGCTTCTGAGCTTCAGGCAGTTAGCTTTCCAAAGATCTCACCTGCGGGTGGAATGGTGCCCTGCAGCTCTGCATTAAATAACATTTAGTATAATTTCCCCTTCCCTTTTCCAATGACAAGAGAAGTTGCAGGCCAGCTGAGGGGTCAGAATTTGCTGCTCAAAGAAGGAAGCAGAATTGAAGCCCCACTTTGCTTCCTTGTGCCAGTATTAACAAGGAATTTGTTGGAAGGGGGTGGGGGGTCATCTCCCAGGGGGGTAATGCAGGGGCAGATTCAGAGGGGGTGCAACAGTATGGCCATATCCTGTTTTGATTACACTGCAGATGAGTGCTGGTTGGGGGGTCTGCCCACAGACCCTGCTTTCACATGGAGCCTGAGGACAAGAACTGCCATTGCCACTTATCTCCTCTTTGCCCCTCTGTGAATTCAGCAGGGAGTGGGAGAGTGAATGGCAGCAGCATCCATCCCCCAGGCTCCAGAGCCATACGAAAGCAGGGATTCCAGCCAGAGTAGGATGGCCACTGATGCATCTCCAGAATATAAGATATCCCCTTGGTGGTGGGTTGGACAACCAGTCCTCTCAGCTAATTAGCAGTGAGGGGTGGTACCACCAGGCCCCTTGGCCAATCAGCAATAAAGGGCAGGGCCAACACAACAAGATCAGGAAAATGTCACCAGCCTTGGCTTATTGCTGACTGTTATAATAAAATATTAATTTGCTTTCATTTTGTACTTTTAAATGGCACCGAATGCAGATAGCAGCAATTTTGTTCATGAGTACCAACTAAATAAAACATAATAAATAATAATCTGACAACCTATAAAACAAGGGAGAGTCAGTACTAGAAGCGGCAGCAAGTGTGTGAGCCTTTGTAGTTCAACTAGCACGGAGCCTCAACTCCCACCCCCTACATGGTAGTTTCACATACCCCACAGCTCTGCCATTCTCTCCAGACAGTCCAACCTTGAGAGAGCATGTAGGCGTGAGGTTTGAGCACTGTCCCCCCTCCACTAGGATCTGGTCTGACTCCAGGTACAGAGTGACCAGCACCTGGGATCCTCCACCTCCCTCCCTCCCTCGCTGGCTCAGAACCCTGCTCTTCCTGGTTGTGCACCACCCTACCTATAAGCCCAAACAATAGAATTATGAGGACAAACCATTGACATATATTTCTACAAATGAACTGAAAAACAGGACTTTTTGCAGTCTATTCCTTATTCAGAAATGGACAGGGGACAAATGGTTTAAAAACAGGATGGTCCACTATAAGACAGGACCAATGGTTACCCTAAGCCAGACCCTGCCCCTATCAGTTGGTGAGCTCAGAGCTCACTGCTCAGGCAGAGTGCTGACAGGAACCCACACGGACTGGGCAGTGATCCCAGAGTCAACTGCTCACATGTGGCACAGCCAGCGTGCGTGTGGGGCTGCACCCCCTTTGCCCTTGGATCTACTACCAGTTAAGCAGCACTTAGTGCTCTAGAGCAGGGGTCAACAACCTACAGCCTGCAGGACAGATCTAGCCCAGGGGACTGGAGGCAGACAGCTGCACTCTGCCACCCAGGCCCTCTACTGCCCTCCCTGATGTTCTCTCATGTCTGCATTTATCCCTGCCGTGGGATTTGCCCTTCTCCATTGCTGTTTTGGGGATAGGGATTAATAGTAAGTGCAAGCTGCTTGGGTTCTCCTGGGGGTAGAGATTTGTGGCCTGCAATATGAGCTGGGTCACAACCAGTGGTCTGTAGCAGCAAAAAGTTGCTGATGCCTGCTCTAGAGTAACCCCTGTTGACTAACCTGGAAGGGACACCAAGTGGAGTCAGACAGATATTGGCTCCTCACCCATTTGTACCAAGGCCATATAAATCAGCCTTAAAGTGGGTGGAAACAGAAAGGAAAGAAGATCTAGTGGTTGTAGTGCTAGACAGAGACTTAGAAGACCATGGTTCAATCCCCAACTCCATCACAAACTCCTTGTGCAATCTCAGGCAAGTTTTCTGGAGCTGGTTCCCAAAAGATGACTTAGGTATTTTGGGCATTATCCTTCCAGAAGTGTGCAGCTCTGAGTTGGTTGGCCAGGCTCACAGCACATTATATGGGGGTAGAGCTATCCACCTAAGAAGAGGATCCAAAAAAACAGCTGTCCAAGAAGGGTGTAATCTAAAATAGCAGGTAGGAAATGCCAAGGCCAGGGCTGTGCCTTAAATTCCACCTATGGTTGTTCTCTGCTTCTCATAGGTGCAAATTAGAGCAGCACTTAGGCTGCCTTAACTTACATCAATGCCTGGCAGGCCCCAAAATAGGGAGACCAGACCCTCAGATGGCAAAAGGCAGCAGTTTCCTTGAAATTAAGGGGCTAATGTCATTTACATCATTGGAGGATCACACCCAAGGTACACAGAGATGACTTAATAATTTGTAGGGATTTGCATCTCTAGGAGAAAAGCAGAAACTAAAAAAGAGGGAAGCTACCAAGAAAGTTTGCTCCCCCTCCAACCCTGCACAAAGAAAAGTGACTAACATGAAATTGGAAGAAAAACGCAGTGAAACAGACAAGCAGATCAGTTCATGAAGGGCAAAACTGTCACAAAATAGAAACGCAATGATTTGGTTTTGCTGAGAGAAGCAACAAAGTTTCTGACATGTTTGTTATGCATCCTGTCATTAGAGCTGGAAGAGACATCTCAATAATGGGTAAATTACATTTTTAAACATCCCTTCTCCTCCGAGCAGTTTGCATATTTTCCACTACGTTAGCTGATCAAGCCGTTAGTTACAGTTATTTAAAAATAAATGAGCTCTACATATTTTTCTCTCTCTCGTGTGGTTTTTGACAGTGAAGGGGCACAGGGACGAAGATTTTTAATCCATTTTGTAAATTAAAAATAATCCAAATGAACAAAACAATAATAATAAATGCTCAGAAAAGACAAAGTTGGGGGAAAGTGCAGAAGCTTCTCATACCAAGCAAGGAATTGAGGTCCTAAACAAACAGCGAAACACATGAAATGAAAAACACATTTGTAACGGAAGAAATTGCACTTGGAAGGTTTATGGCATTTGAATAAATCCAGTAAGCACTGAGGCGAAGTGGAATTTTGTTGAGTGTATTGATGTGCATTTACTTGTAGAGATGGTTTGAACTAGAGCTACTTGAAAAAAAAACCTTCTCAACTCTTTTTTTGGGGGGTGGCAGGAAAGGAGGGGAAAAGCAGGGCAAGGAGTAGGAGGATGAAGAAGGGAGATGAAAAGCAGATTTTTGATTAAAGAAAAATTCCCATGAGGAAGTTTCTCCTTTTATCAGAAGTTGGTCAGGGCTTTATTGAAAACAACAACAAACAAACAAGCAAGCATTGATTTCCTTCCATTCCCCATTTTCAACTGACATAAGCAAAAAGAATTTCAGTTTTGGGATGTTAGGAAACAACAACAAGAAGAAATGCTTCAGCCTCCTCCTCTTTCCAAACACAAAAACAAAACAAAGTTTTTGTGGTTTGGGGGGCGGGGTGATGAAACTCGTGAAACATGAGAAATTGTGGAAAAAAATGTAGATGAAAATATGCAAATTTTCTTAAGTTTTATAGAGAATAGAATATCTATTTTGACTCATCCCAGTCTAGATAAATATATTACTGAATTGTGGAAGTGTTGACAATCTCAGTCCTGCTATAGATTCATAATTAGTAAAGGCATCATATAATACCCCATAGAAAATCTGTATTAAGTTAGGAGTCCCACTTCAAAACATATTTCTTCATGCAACATGAACAATGGAAACCAGAACAATCTGTAAAGCAGTCTCTGAAGGGAACAAGATCACTGATGGTTCAAAGATTACAATGTGGAAGCTGCTGTGATAGGATTCTTCCTGACTTCTAACCTAAAGTTTTGTATTGTATTTCTATGTATCGTTACACAGATGTAGCGACCCACCTTAGCAGCTGCAATTCAGCAGGGGAGGGATTCTTTGCTCTTGATGCACAATAAGTTAGAGACACTCAAAAATCCTTGTTGTGCTGACACTTTCTAACTGTAACTATATTAGTGGACATCCAGAGTAACTCACTATGGATTAGAGTAACTTCCTAGGTTCTGTGAATAGTTGGTTCTATCCCCATCATCAACTGAAGCTGCCTTTGGGAAACTAACTTTCATCTGGCTGCCCACAGCTCTGAAGAACTGTTGCAGTGACTAGCTGAGAGTGGTCAAAGTACAAGAATCTCAGTAGCATAGGCGACTGGTAGCGGGGGTATCAGGGGGCATGTGCCCCCCCTGACAGGGCTGTCCCCACTGCCACCACCACCTCTGGCTTCTGCAGGTGGTTGCCAGCCCTGACCCCACCACTGATGCTGCCGCCGGCTTCTGCGGGTACTCCCCCAGACTCAGGAGGCACCAGTCATCCATGCTCAGTAATATCCCCTTTTCCCTAGCCAAGCCCTTTGAGCTGGATCCTAGAATGGTTCTACACCTTTAGATGTACCGGAGGTGGTTCAAGCGCCTACACTGAACACCTTCAAGAGCAAACTGGATGATTATCTTGCTGGGATCCTATGACCCCAGCTGACTTCCTGCCCTTTGGGCAGGGGGCTGGACTCGATGATCTTCCGAGGTCCCTTCCAGCCCTAATGTCTATGAAATCTATGAAATGTAGGAGAATTTTCAAAAAATTGTTTAAGTTGAGAATTTCCAGACTCTTTATGGAATGAGTTGTACCTAGTAGCTACCTGAATTTTGCTTGAGAAAAAAGCCACATAAGATGCAAGATATTGGAGAATCAGAATAGCTAACAAATAGAATTTGATTTACACTGTGTAAATGAAATTAGAAGCCATCTCTTAGCATCCACAGAGCACAGAGACCTATGTAATAAAGGTACTGTAAAATGCAATGCATTCTGGGTAAGATTTTCAAAGGAGCACATAGCACTTAGAAACATGAATCCCACTGAAATCCAATGGGAGGCAGATTTCTTAGATCCATTAGATTCCTTTGAAAATCCCAGATAAATTAAGAAGGGACTCTACACCTGAAAAGTTTAGACCAATGGTGTTCAACTTCCACTCTGTGGGCCAGATCCAGCCCACAAGTCTATGTCATCTGGCCTGTGGGTCTTCCTACAGGTCTGGAAATTTGTGGCTGGGGGAGAAGTAGCAGTGTTAATTGTTTTTCCCTTGCTGCAAATTTCTAGACCTGTGGTGTGCTCTCTGGACTAGATGGCAGAGCCTGGTGTCTGGCTAGGCCAGATGGTTGACCACGACTGGTCTAGACCCTAAGAATGAGCAGCATATATGAGGAAGGCACCAGGATGAATAGCTTATGGGTTGAAAATAAACTGAAGTGCCTATCAAAGCCTGCACCCATCAGCATCCCATATGATTATTTGCTAGGTCAGGGTCAGTCTAGCTGTTGTCAAAACATTAGTTCATAAACCATACTCCCTCTTTATGGATGGATACAGACATTCATAACTGAATCCTCCTGTGTGTCTATCTTGATCAGCTAAAGAACTGGGACCAGAGATTTGGGCTGAATGTTTTTTTTCTGTAGTAGTTTGGATTTTCACTTCCAAAATGCAGTAGGGTAGAAATGCGTAGTGCAAAAATTAAATAATAATTTTGCGCTTAAAGCCCTTTAGGACTGTTTTGTTCAAGTTTGACTTTGAAAATTTGTTGAAGCTGGTGAGATGCAATGTTTTTCTGACCTGACTTACTTATCCCTGTAAGAAAAATAATGTTTAAGTATCATGGACAAACATGTGCAGTCCACTATGAATTTCAAGTCACTTGCGTTTGCTCTGTGGGTAAGCAGAAGAAATGTAAACACCCAGATCTGAATCTCAGAACTAGTTTCTCTCTTTTTACCTGACCACACTCTGAAGCTAAAAGTTAGATTCAGAGAGGACAGGTTCCTAAAATGCAAACCAAATCAAGATCCAGATCTTTAGTTGGAATAAACTGGCATAACTTCATACAAGTCAGTGGATCTATACTGATTTATACCAGCTGAGATCTGGCCATTTGTGATTGGGGCGGGGGGCAGCATTCTTTGGTCTTGGGGAAAAATAAACATTCCTGATCCAAACCCAGACTTAAACCTGGCAAAATATTTTAGAGCCAGGCCCATAGGGAGGGGAGGGTGGGGGGTGGGGGGGAGAAGGATTAAGAGAAGAAAAAAAAGTGCAAGTTTCTAGTGATTCTACTCTTCTCCCTACCGTGTAGCTATGTAGTCCATTGGAGCCCAGAATATTTTCCTGTCCTCTTTATTCAGTGAACTGGCACTGGAATCAGTATGTTTGAAACTGGCCAGCTGTGTTCTAACCAGCTGACATGGGAGGCCACAGCTGGAACTGGGGAAGAGGCAGCAATATTCCAGCTGCAAACAAATGAGGCAACACCTTAAGAGAAGGGCTCAGATTTATGGCTAAGGTTCAATTCTGAGTTTCCCAGCTGTTTTTACAATGCTGATTGTTGGGTGACATCCCCAGCAGCTGTAAATCAGGGTTGCTCTTTGGATTTTAGCAGAACAATGCCATTTTACACCAGCCAATCCATGGGACATTCTGTTTAATGCTTTGCTTTCCTTCTATCTTACTGTTATTATCATTCATCTAGAAATAGTTCTTAGTTATGAAACACACAAGGAGAGAGAGAGGGAGGGAGAGACTAACTAAAATTTCTCTAGTCCAGAAATAGTTTCCTGGAACTTAGGTCCCTTTATTTTTTTTTTCTGAAGAGAGATAAAGTTGTTCATTGTTTGTCTTGGCTGCCTATAAACTCATGCTGCCGAGAGCAGCCTTTGATCACAGGGCTATTGGGAGACTGACCCTTGACAGCCAATACACTCCCCACTCCTTCAGTCTTCCCAGGCCAGGCTTGACTTCCCCTTTTTATAAAAGCTGCTTAAAAAAAAAAACCAAACCGCCCTTGCAGCAGTGTGGGGCTCCTGTTCTAATTAGCCTGTAAATGATTTCAGAATTTGGCTATTCACTTCCTCAGTGGTTCCTGTGATTGGTACTTGGGGAAGGAAAAGAGAAGACTTGAACCAGAGTTTGATCTTAGTTACAACAGTGTAAACCTTTAAGCAGTTCCACTGATTTTTTTTTTCTTTTTTTTTCTTAAATAGCCATTCATACCATCTGACAAAACAGACTGTCACCAATGAAAGCTCATGCCTCTCTGAACCAGTCAGTCTCTAAGTTGCCATTTTGCCCTGCCTACTGCCTGACTTCAGACCAACTTGGCTAACCATGTCTCCCTACCTTTAGGTGAGAGTAACAAGCTGAGGTCTTTCTTAGGGGCAAATCATAGTACTGCCGTTGTGGAGGGCCCACTGGAAAGAGAAACCAGTGCATTTCTGTAGCAGTGCACAGGGCATATAGGCAGTGAGAGCCACAGCACCTCACTTATGAGAGGAATCCTGTTGCTGATGTGCAGTGAAGGAAGATGAGTGAGAACACAGACTGTGGGACAGCCACTAGTTGGATCCGTATGGGATGTTTCCCCCCTTGGAATAGGCTCAAGCTGTACAGATATATTAGACAGATCCTTCTTTCTTCTACCATGAAACCCACAAGTGTTGTCAACCTTAAGCATTACAACAAAAACAATCATGAGTCAGGCCCCAGAAGTCAAGAAGTTGGCATAAACATCTAAGAAAGGCAACTGAGGGAGGGAATATATTTGAGGGGGTGGGGTTGATTTTTTTTATTGTTGTTTTCAGGTATTTTTCTGTATCTATAGGGGCTACATGCTTAAGCCAGGGTACTGCATCAGCAAAGTAAGTAAATACAATATAGTAAATATAGTAAAAATAGACTTGATGGTCAATGCTGTTTAATGATTCCTATTTGACAAGGGGGAAATTGAGGCAAAGCATGACTTTTTCAGAGCCAGGAATGGAGCTCAGATCTTTTAAAGTAGTGGAGCAGTACTTGAACCACAAGACCATCTTTCTTAGAATTATATCTATGAGATTTGGCAACCTGAGGTTCAATTACTACTTAAACTAAATAAATATGGATATTAGAAAAAACATGGGAATGCACAGTTGTAATCTTACTCATTGGTGAATGACTAAAGCAAGTCAGCTCCTTCCCTGCCACCTCAATCCCCCAAAATGGCTGCAATATAGAAGAGATCAAATGATAAACATAGGACTAGATCTGAGGGAATTTTCTTTGGCTAGGGACAGACAGTCAAGTAGTCTGAGCCTGACTTGATTTAACGCAGAAAATGCAAGGTGCTGCATCTAGGGAGAAGGAATCTGCAACATGCCTATAGGCTGGGGAACACCCTTCTTGTCAACATGCTGGCAGAAAGGGATCTTGGAGTCGTTGTTGACTCCAAGATGGACAAGAGCTGCCAATGCAAGGAAGCAGTCAGTAAGGCTAACCGCACCTTGTTGTACATATACAAATGCATCTCAAGCAGGTCCAGGGAGGTGATCCTTCCCCTCTATGCGGCGCTGGTCAGGCCACAATTGAAGTACTGCATCCAGTTCTGGGTATCGCACTTCAAGAGGGATGTGGCTAACTTTGAGAGGGTCCAGAGGAGGGCCACTCGCATGGTCAGGGGGCAGCAGGCCAGGCCCTACTAAGACAGACTAAAGGACCTGAATCTATTCAGCCTCCACAAGAGAAGACTGAGAGGGGATCTGGTGGCTGTCTATAAACTCACCAGGGGGGACCAGCAGAAAATAGGTGAGGCTCTGTTCCCCTGGGCACCACCTGGGATAACAAGGAATAATGGCCACAAATTGATTGAGAGTAGGTTCAGGCTTGATATCAGGAGGCATTACTTTACGGTTAGGGTTGTCAGGCTCTGGAATGGGCTCCAAAGGGAGGTGGTGCTCTGCCCTACCTTGGGGGTCTTCAAGAGGAGGTTGAATAGATATCTGGCTGGGGTATTATGATCCCAGCACTCGTTCCTGCCCAGAACAGGGGTTGGACTTGATGATCTGTTCAGGTCCCTTCCGACCCTAGAAACTATGATTCAATCTTTGCAGGTTAGTCTAACCTGGCTAGGCTAAATCACTTTGTAACTGTACAGACATCCCAGACATGCAGGCACATGCCTACAGTGGCTCAGGCTAGAAGCTGGCGGGGTGCTAGAGCATCCTTCCTTCCCTTGTACAGCACTGAGCTGAGGGGGTGGAGCATGGCCAGGCCCCCCAGGATGCTCCTATTAGTCCAGCAGGGAATTGATAACAGTGTTTATCACCCCAAACTCAGTGTTTATCACCCCATTAAGAAAACAACACAGGGATATTACCAGCTATCTGTTGATTCTGCCTATTGATTCTACCTGTTGATTCAGAATGGACTGTAGCCAGTATGTGGTCTGCTAGCTAATACACAGACACCTCCTCAGCAAGGCGGGGGTGGGAGATTCCTGCTTAGCAGGGAGTGGTGAGGGGAAGCGGGGGAGAAAACAGCTCTTCTTAAACAGCTTTTCCAAGGAAGGACATTAAGCTACCTGTTGATTAGCTCCAAAAAGTCTGTCTGCCTGTTGTCTCCCACAGCAAAGACCATAGCTGGCATGTGGTCTGCTAGCTAATGCTGAGGTGTCTACATAAGGCAGAGGGGAGGGGGGAATAATCCCTGATTAGCAGGGAGAAGCCAGGCAGGCACTGCTGTGCCTACAAGTCTCTGCTGGAGCTGTAGCCAGGAAGCAGAGGTGAGGGACCAGCCCTGCTGTGGAACAGAGAGCCCTGCCCAATGCAGAGAACATGATGGGATGCTGGGGGACTCTGATTTATCTTAAACCAGCAAAGGGTCTGGGACAGACATTGCATAAACCGGTTGAGCCAAATCAGTTAAGTCTGATACTACATTCAACCAGGGTTCTCTCAAACCAATTTCAGCCATTTTCAAACTGGTTTATGTGCACTGAACATCTGTTCTGTTACAGGTTTCAACCAGTTTCTGATCACTTAAACCAGTTAGTGAGTAATGTCTGTCCCTAGCCTTTGAGTTCATGACCCAGGTACCATGGCCCTATAGCTTCACCCACTACCCTACTGTTCAGCATTAATTTCAAGGGAATTTTTAAAAAATGATTTTCTATAGTTTTCCAAGGTTGTGTGCGTGCTTCCTGTAAAGAAAAAAAAATCCCAGCATCTGAGAAAACAAATATGCACAAAGACTCTGGCTGTGGGGACATTTTGTCTAGGATTTTCATAAACACATGTTTTTCTCGTTAAACTCCAAGCAGCATATGAAACAGTGCAAGGAAACTGTAAATAAGGGTACACAAAGCAATCTCAGGGTTATGTTGACATAACAAAGCACCCTAGCTCCAGAATCCAGCTTGCGATGTTGTCACCAGAACCCCTGATGTGTGGATCTGCTTCTTTGTGTTTCTCTAGATGGGGTTGGCCTAGCAATTATTGGGAGTCAATTACCACTTTAATGCTAAGAGTTCTGTCCTGCTAAACTCTCAATACCAAAAGGGGAGAAAGAAGTTTGATAGGGAGCATTGGCCTTCTTCACACTGGCTCTAGAACTCAAGACTGGGCTAGCAAATGAGCTGTAGAGGTTGTAGGACCTCAGGGATCAAAAGCTGAATTTGCAAAGAGACAGATGCCCCAACACTATGCATCACAGCACCTAACTACCAGTATTAGGTACCTGGCCATTATAGTAGAACTCACAGCCTTGAGTTAGGCACCTAAAATTTCAATCCAGTGCACATGGGAGGGGTGAGAGTGGGGAAAGAGACCCCTAGGAAAGGAAGCCACAAAAGACACACAAACAGATTAGGAAGTTGCTTAAGGTAAACAATAGTTGAAGCACTCCCTCTTCCTCTGCTCTATCGCCAACGATGAGATGACACTTCCTCAAGGTGAGCAGCTTCCCCTCAAGGTCTGTCTGCTAGGCTAGAAAGAACAGAGCTGGATGTTTCAAAGAACTCTGAAGGCTTTTCTATATTGTGGCAACAGCACAGGAAATCCCACGTATTTCAGTGCACTGCTTATTCTTTTTTAATTCCCTGTGTAGACATTATGGGATCTGATCCTATTAGAAACCTAACTGCGATCCTATTCCACCTTGCTCACATCCCTGAAAATCCTTTAATACATTTATTTTTGTAACATGCTATCATCTTAGCCTTCAAAACTAACCACTGAAAGGCAATAAGGAGGCAGCATACCCCTAGAGGTGTACGAAGCAGGTCCTATTCGATTCGGATTTGCCCCGAATCGGGGACAGTGATTTGATTTGTTGATTCACATCACTGTCCCTGATTTGATTTGGCTGAATCCGAATCTGCAGATTCAATGCTGATTCGGAGAATCAGTGATTCAAACATAGACACAGCTTTCAAAGTTTTTTCTACATACCTCTAGGTACCAGCGTGGCTCGTGAACGCTGAATTGCTGGGGCAGATGGAGCATCCCACAGGAGTGCGGGGGGACCCTCCACGTGCTTGGCGGCGAAACCAGAAGTGGACCAGAAGTACTTCCAGTCCACTTCCGGGTCCACTGGGGTGTGCGTTGGGCCCCCTCTGCGCCCACCTCGCTCAGCGGTTGGCCATGGGGGGGACCCTGCGTGCCCCCCCAACCCAGAAGGCACCAGTCACCGAGCCGGGGGGACGTGGGGGGAGGGGGGAGGCCATGTGCTCTCTGGTGGACCCAAAAGTGCTTATGGTCCACTTCTGGGTCTGCTGTCGAGTACACAGGGGAGCCCCTTGCACTTCTGTGGGACGCTTCATGCACCCCAGCATTGCAGTGTTCACAAGCCATGTGCTACCTAAAGGTATATAGAAAAAACATTTCAAGCTGTGTCTATGTCCAAATCGCCGAATCTTTCTGAATCTCTCCGAATTGATTTGGAGGCTTTCAATTTGATTCAGAGAAATTAAAGGGTCCTCTGATTAAATTCAGATTCGGAGATTTGGCCACCGAATTGGGCCGAATCTCCACCGAATCGAATCAGGGACCAAAGCTTCGCACAGCCCGAACACCCACACACCTCTCTTGCATTAACAGCTTTTCAGGAATGTGAGCAAGGTAGAATAGGTTCACATTTAGGTGCATCATAGGTGGAGTAGGATCTGGCCGTGAGTGCTTACTAAGTGCGAGATTGGTCACTGCAGTTTCAAAGTGGATTAGACTGTCATGCAGGGGCACTCAAATACACATTGTGCTAGAAAGGAAGAAAGCTCATAATAGCCAGTACACTGTAAATTCACTCCCTAGCTTAACTGTGCACTGACATTTTCCCAGGGTGACAAACTAAGAGACCTGAGCACCAAGCTCAGACCTGGGAACCTAACTTTAGTTTCTTTGAAAAAAACCCCAAATACATCGCTGACAGTTTTACCAGTCTGCTTAGTCCAATCTAAAAAATTATGACAGCATGCAGGGGAAGTTAGTGTGGGAATTAGCAGTCAATTGGACAGTCACTGTTGCAAGATGGCTACAAATAGGATTCAAATAATTGAAGATAATAGAAAGCCTGGTTCTGACATGGTTTACTAGTGTCTTTGAAGATCAGGTATATGAAAATTCCTGTACAGCAAACCATTGGAATGCCTGGGTTTTCTAGCTTGGATGACACCATTGTGTCAAGTTTAGCAACCCCCAGCCAATATTCAACTGCAGGAAACTGAAGACGTGAAGTAGCTGTGCTTGTCTCCCTGTAATATAAATGCCTGATTGAGAAGGTACGTAAGAGGGGAATGGGGCAGGAAGAAAGTTATCCTTATTAAGGACTGGCACCAAACCAATACTTCGTACCTGACCTGCCTCCAATTTTAGAAGTATTTGAAAAATGGACTTGATATCTGGATTTCATAGCTTGCATTTGTCATTTCTCTTTGTTCCTCTTCTTCTACTCCTTCCATTCAACTCTGTCTTGGATTCATTTTTATTTTCTGACTAGTGTAAAAGCCCATAAAAATGACAGGCAAAATAGGATACTTGTTATAGGGTACCATGTTTCTGTTATCTACTGTGTCATTACCAACTTGAGCTGTTCTGCCTGGTCTTCTTCTATACAAGGTATTCATCAACATTTCCCCAAGTGTCTCCTCTGTAGACTCCTTCAGATATTTCTTCAGACATTGATGATTTTCCATGCACGGTGCATTTGGATTCAGTCCTCCACACAGTCCATGAAGCATACATCTCATCACAATGATCTTTGCTCAATGCACTGTTGTATGATCGAATGTTTGGTTTAAAGTTCTGGTAATGCTCGTTGTTCCGATTCGTCATCAAATCCCACAAATACTCTGGAAATGGTCTTTTTGGAGGCAGAATCACTTTACCCTTATGACAACAATTCCAGAATTGGCTATCTGACAGTCTTTCAGCTTGGAAGTTTAAAGAGTTACAAAATTGGCATACCACATTTATCAATCCACAACTGTGTTCCTCAATCTCATCTTCAGTGAATCTATTGTTGCCTACTCTTTCAGCCTGCTTTCTATTGTCTCTGTGAACCCTTTGCTTTCCATTGCATCCCTTCTGTGATGTACTCTTTGCTCATTTGTTTCAGTTTGTCTTACTCTTGCCATTCTTTCTGAATTCAATTGCTGTCTTTCTTTGCTTCACCTTGGTAAGGGTGTTATGGGTTAAAGTTAAGTAAAGTGTTAAGGGACAATTTTTGCTCAGATACTGAGTAAACCATAACTAATTGAAATCCATCACGAAAAGTCCAGCAAAGTGAGTGTAAATATGTTTTTTCGAGTGTAACAGACAGAATTACAAAGACACAGATGAAGCACGTTATTATAGAGGACCAGGGTCTCCAGGCTCAGAATCCCTTTTAATCTCAACCATCCTGCAAGAAGTCACAGGTAGTCTACAACTTGACATTTGATTGTTGTTTTCCTTATATTTATTTCCAAGACTTATTTAATTGTTCAGATGTGTTTTACTAAAAATTAGCAAATATGGTAGAATCCTTCTAAACATAGTAGCCAGGGACAACCTATTCAAAAGCAAAGCATTGTGTGTGGTCACAAGCAAATGTGGGCATCGGTATGGAATTGATTTACAAAGCCCAGGCTGTTGTGTATGTGCATCGAGTCCTGTATTAGTGAAAAGGCTATACTAAAGTGGAACTCAGGAGACTTGGGTTCTGTTTTTGGGTCAACACTGGACTGGACTACTGGGTGACCTCAGACAAGTCCCTTCTTTCTTTGCATCTCAGTTTCTCCAGCTATAAAATGGGAATAATGAGACTGATTATTTGAGACCTTGTGGTACAGAAGCCCAATATAAGATGAGCATTAATATACTAACACATCAGCATTTTGAGCTTCTGTGTGGCTAATATGGACAATAGCAAGAGGATAGTTTGTCAGATGATGAAAACCTCTGACATCAGCTTTTTATGGTTATTAACAGAAGAATAAAATAAAATGACCAGACTGGGTAGAGAAAAACAAGACGGGAGGGGGGCAGAACCTACATGAGACCTACAAGAGCGACCTGTTGCTTCAAATCAGAATGGAAAAATCCAGACAACTCTCCCATGGCATTCAAGGGGCAGAGGTTAAGGAGGGAGAGAAGCAGAAAATGGAGATAAGAAACTCAGATTCAGATCTCCCCATTTCCTCTACTTCCTCTGAACTGAGTTATATTAAAAACTATATGCAAATGTGTTTACTTTCGGTTTTATTTAGGTTTTAGCCATTCAGTTGTTAGCCTTTATCAACATTTCAGCATGTTTACACAAACAATTGTTTTTGTATTGAAAGATGTCCGCACGAGGGAAAAACATTATGACATGCAAAAAAACCCCAAAACAAAAAAACAACTTTCCTAAACATGACAAGAGAGGATAAGCCACTAAAAGAAGATGTGTTTTCCCTGGAAAATACACAGAACAGTCAGCTGAAAACAAAAGCTGATACTTATTGCATTTTTCAGGGATTGTATAGTATATCACATTGTGCCATGTGCTTTCATAAAGTATCGTATTGCACTCCACTGCATGTGTGTTGTGCTCCATGGCATCATGGTATATTGTAATTTACAAGTCTATGGTACTGTACTTCATTACATTGTATTGAATTGCATTGCACTATATTGTATTTTACTTTATAATCATGTATTGAATTGCAATATATTATATTCCTCTGCCCTGTACTGTGTTGCATTACACTCAGTTGTACTTTGCTCTATAATAAAAAGGTATGGTTTTGTACTGTATCATACTTTACTGTGTGCTACTATTCCATAAGATTGCACTGTCAGATTGTGACAAAATGCATTTATTGTTTGCCATTTTAAAGGATTACAATTGCTACAATGTCCGTGTGTAGGGGGCAGTGCTGAGCATTTAGCTGTCTTTAAGTTTCCCAATTTAGAATGCAGCCCTGGCATTGCATTACAGTATTTCTCTTGACTATTACAAAAAACTCCATTAGCACAACATTATGTCTGCACAGCTAAAAACACAAGAAGTCAGGAAATGCAACAATTAAGATTCGTACGGCAACTGCACTCAACTCCATTTCATATCTGTAGCAGTTTCTATTCTTGATTTTTCCCCTGCCTCTCTTTTCTTATTTAAGGGCTTGATCTTAAGAACACTGTAAACAACTGGAGCCTTCCCATTGATTTCAGTGGGTTCTGCATCAAGTCTTATATTGTGTGGGCCAATGATGAAGGAAAAAGAAACGTAAGACTGATCTGCAAAATGAACCTGGTTCTCCAGACGCCAAGTGTAATCCCTTAACAACCAAGCCACCTTTCCTTTTTTGAGGTCCGAGACAGGTTTCTTGGTGGCACCTGCCAATTGCTTTTCCAAAGCCACACGATCATCATTTTAAAGGAGATGTTACACCTTTCTCTTAGTTGGGAGAAAGTGCCCCATTATATTCAAAGCATATAATAATCAGAAAAGAGACTTAATGGGTAATCACAATTTAATCTGGAATTTAATGAAGCTGGATCTCAGCACCAAAACTAACTGTTCCCAAATTCCTCTCTGTTCAAATACCTAGGGTCTTACACTGAAGCCCGTCCCTGTAGCATCCCTTGGTAAATACATTCTTTCCAGAAATAAACCTTGGCCATGACTAAACAAAGTAAGCCATACACATACACCTCTGGATGAGCTCCACCACCTGAAGCTCCTTCATTATCAGATAAGTTTGTTTTAGAAGTCTTCAAATGCTAAAGATTTCATGTGTAAAGGCAAGCTTTTCTGTGCATACTGATCTGTAACAGTAACTTTACAAATCATGTCTCCACAGCAGAACTATCTTAAGTGAGCAACACCTGTGTGCAACCAGACTCATTAAAATAAACAGACCTGAATAATTGTCATTGTTTTTCTCAATGCACTCCATTCTCTTTGTACTGCAATCAGTGGAACCACTCTATGATGAATGACTTGAGGGGGAACTGGTCTGTCTTTCTAGACACTCGGAGAATTGTGGGAAGACACTGGAGGATTATTGTGACTCAAATGATTAAACCTATGTCCCCACTGCAAAATGGGTGAATGGCCATCTTAAGCAGAAGCCTGATTTATGTCATAGGAGTGCCAGGTTGAAAGCATCACTATACACAGGTGACGGGGATTTGTGTGTAGATGACAGGGCATATTAGGGACAACACTTCTGTAACAGCTTGAGTTAACTCTGAAGCGAAAACAAACTGAAAGTGTGAGTAAGCGTATCTGCTTGCATGTACACACCATTACGCAGTTTATATCTCTCCTGTAGAGGGTTTTAGCTAATGTAATGAGAGAAGCAAGGGCAAGGGGTCCCTTTTATACACAAGGCTGCAATCTTGTTATTGTCAAAGGGCTGATGCTGCCTGGGGTCAAGAATCACTAATTAATTACTCAATGAAATGTAGCTTTTGGAACTCAGGCCCTCCCAGTCTGCACATCTACCCAGTATAGAGAGAGCTGCAGAAGGGCAGAGAGATTACTCACAAAGGCACAAAGAACACATTTATATAGGTGACAAGAACGCTTCCGGTAGCAGTACTGTTTGCTTCCAGCACAATAGGGACTTTTGCATAGGGAGATGAAATAGAAGCAACTGGGGACCTTCATGTAATTTAGGGTTCAGAACACCAGAAGCAAATGGAGCTTTAAGACTGGGTGGAGCAGGGATTTTGAAGAGTTATCCGAAATGTAGTGATTTCAGACATCTTTCCCATATGGTGCTGGTGACTAAAGTGTCCAATAGGTTCAGGACAAGAATAATGGCAGTTCAAGTTGCCTCAGAAGAGTCTTCTGCTCCACTCTAGCCCTGTCCTCATGTCTGCAGAACATCAGCCCCAGTACATACCCACTCCTGCAACTTCTGATTGTTATGCTTAGTAGAAAGAGCTCACCAAATATGTGGTGATAAAATTCAGTCACTAATATGAGGGCTAAGCTAAAAAACAGTAAGTGGAAGTAAAAGCACCCGGTCCTCTTAAAAATCTTTGAGCCCTTCAGTATCTCAGAAGAGTCTGGCTGCAACTAGAGTTCAAAAGGGAAGCTAGTTAAACAAGGAGAATGTTATTATATATTTTATTATTTTATATTTTATGTGAAATGTTGTCAAAATTAGAAACACTTCCACCAGTTTTATGGATGGTCAAAATCAGGAGAATCACAAAAAACTAGATCAAGTTAATATCTGAATTCTTAATATTTGAAAAACCTGGAAGAGCTTGATTTAAAAGTACTGAAAGTATCATCATGTGAGAAAGCATCTCCAGCTAGAATTCAGAGCTAAGCTTAGAAAAGCCCCCACCCCTCCACCACGCCCTTCACCCCCACAAAAAAAAGTAAAACTGGAGATCAACCATCAGGTTCCTTATTCCACCACCAGAACTTTTATTTTTCACATTGTATGTATTTGCAGATATACCAGCTTAATTACACCTTTACAATGTGTTATAAACCTGAATGAGTGAACTGAGTTTTCAGGTGCATCATTCCCCAAACTCAAGTCTTTAACCATACTTCCTCAAATGACCAGTCCCCAGAGAGCTGTACCCTTCTCCAAAGAAAGAAAGAAAAAGTGGATAGAAAGCAATAGAAAGAAAATAAAAGGGGGGAAATGGATATGGGGCTAGCAGAACCTAAATTAATTTAGAGGATCAAGAACAATATGGAAGAGGAAATTAAAAAAAAAACTGCAATTGGCAATAATCAGAATAAACTAAACAACTAGAAAAAAATCCTATTTATGTGCCTCCTCCATAAGCAATGTGGCAATCATCATCAATCATATCACTCTTCTCTCTCCAGGTCCTCTGTGTCCTTTTCCAAGGCAGGCAAAGCTATATCCATTTCCATTTTGCAAACTGGGTTGAAATCTGCTTGTAACGATCTTAGAGTAAAACTCTATTCATAGAAAACCAGAATAAAAGTTATCAAATGCTCCAGTACACCATGAGGCATAGGCTGAAATCATCCTAAAGGGACTCCACCTCCCCCCACGCAAGCACTAACAGTTCTAGCACAGTGTAACTCTGTGGAAAGGACAGGCTCCTGTAAGACTTGAGACAGAGCCAACTGCAGTCAATGGAAGGCTATTGCTTTCACTGAAGCCAGGCTCTGGCCACTAGATCAGGCCATATGGGAATTTCATGTTAGCTATGAATCAGCAGCTGCAGATGGGGTGTTTGGGCACAGGCTGAGAACCCATGGATGCAATGCAGTCTATTCTAGGATGGAATGTGGCAACTATTAAACAGCTTGCAACAATGTTATGTCGTTGTGTATGAATCAAATAAGAACAACATCTCCACTTGAAATGAGAGAGTAAAGCAAAATCAGGGTGCTGTTGGCTACCCAGTCTCAGGGTAATTCAAAGAGAAACCTTTATAAAGGAAGCAAGAGTTCTCCAGTTTTCTTTGGAGTGAATCAAAAGATTCTAATTCAGGAAAAAGCCGACAGAGGTAACTGTGTGTGCACTGAAGGGGAGAAGTGCATGACCCTGCATTTTAGTACTTCTATATGATACCACAGAGCATTGGCAGCCTCCTTCCTGTACACATAGCCATGAACTTCCTCTGCCTTGTGTGTTATTCAGGTCGGTGTGACATATTCAAGGAAAATAAAGATTGAGACATGCTTTTAAAAATGAAACGAGAGATGAGCTCAAACTGCAACACTGGGAAACAGCATTACATTTGAAACAGCCAAAAATTCATGGTGTTTGAATCAAAGGGTTTGGTTCACTCCAATATGACGACTTGGGCTATTTGCAAAATTTGTTACCTGTATCAGTGTTATCTTTTCTGAATGTCAAGGGGTTTCCATCTAGGATCTTTCCCAGATTATTCTTTGAGGTCTCTAAATGAATCAAGCTTTTGGTAAGACCATTACACCTAGCTTTTCAAAGAGATTGATTTGAAGTAGAATAAGACACCTAAATACTTTTGAGTATGGCTTTTAAATTCTACCCAGGTAGCGATGGTCAAAATGTTCAGTAATCCTTTTTTTGTGGGGAGGGAGTTGCAGGGGGGATTGAAAAATCAATTGTTTTTTCAAAATGGAAGTTTTCAGAAAACATCATTTTTAAATTTTCTTTCAGATTTTCAGTGGTAACATAACTCTATTTTTATTATCTCCCTACCCCATACATTCAGCCCTTCCACCTTTCCAGCTCACGCATGGGTTTTGTGGGACTGAGGGCAAATGCAAGTTCCAGAACGGATTCCTTTTCCATTTGAAATCACTGAGATCTTGGGCACTGGCATTTCTGCTGATTTAAAGTGACCAGTACCAACTGAAGAGAGTAGTGGTATTTTAGGTACAAAGTGCTTAAATTAGTGAGTTTGTCTAAACAGCCAAGTGGTATGACTGCAGTCGCTGGCTTTAGACTAGTTTGTGTGGGTAACTGTGGTAATGCACAAGTTTCAGCATGGAGTAACAACCAGAAGACAACCTGGCAAGGGACCCTAGCTATACACCGTGTTGCTGCTCTACTCAGCCGTGCCTTTACTACTATCATTACTTACACTAGGTAGATTAAAGCTGGTATGCATATGCCTACCCAAACTATAATCAGACCTTCATTTGCCTGTGTAGACATTTCCTTAGACCTTCCTGCAAGAGAGTAATATTAGGGAGTGTTTGGTGTACTAACTGCTAAGTATCCAGATTACTCCATGTTTCTTAAATAAATCAGCTTCTTAGTAAAGCAACCATTTAAAAAGTTGTTTTAACACCAGTTTAGCCATAAGCACCCAGACTAACTTCTTGGTGCCTTTCTAAATCTTCCCTCTTACAACTTGTGCACCTCCCTTTTGGTTCCATGCAGATTGCTACAGCAGGAGCCACCTCTTACATTGATGGTTCAAGACACACAGGCATAAAAAGGTACATGCCTATTTACTCCCTTCATGAATTAGGTGGGAAGGTTTCTAACACTAACTGTCCAGCAGAGCTGAGTTCATTTTGTATGGGTTAGTCATGGACTTAAGGCTCATATCAGATTTCTTCCTTCCTGGAGCATTTGGAAAACTAAGGAGAGAACTGTGACTTTCTGAGCTGCTTCTGCTTTGTGCCTTGTTGTCCCTTCTTCAGGGTTAGTGCTGTAATTTACTGGCACCTGGAAGCAAAATGGAAAGGAGAGTAGATGTGTTGTTGGATATTGGTGCAGGGGGCGGAAATAATAGGTGGTGCATGATACATTTTGAAAATAACAGCATACTTATGAATTATTACTTTGCAAAGCGATTTGAAGGTACAAAGCATTATCTGAATGCAAAGTGTTATTCATGAATTAATTATGTTATAATACTAGTGGTAGTAGAGGCTATAGAAGCAGTATGCAAATATCTGTGTATGCATGTTAAGTAGGCAATGCTTTGTATTGCATATATTCTGTTTATCGCATTGTATTCCATCCTGCTAGATGTAGCCTGTGGGGTTTTAATATCAAATGGGAAGGTTTCTTTTTTACCTGGCTGATAAGCCCAAGGAATTCTGAGTGACCTGGAGGGAATTACAAGAATGTTGCTCTCTGATCAGATTAGAGAGAAGTTGCAGGTCTCTTAAGGGTCTTCTTATTCAAACGCCACTGCCTACAATGCCATGCTTTGTCTCTGCTCTTTATATGATTCAAGTTACTGCACTGGATGCTCCTCTGCTTTTTTAGGTTTCTCTCCCTCAGTGCTTTACTTGGGCATTTGGAGTGCCTGTCAAAAGAGAGACACCAAAATATTCAAGTGCTGTCTCTTCCTCAGTCTGTGTTTCCCATTGCTTCAAGTTTTATTGAAAATGTGTCAGGCTTTCCAAAAGGCACAGGCTGGCTAGGAGTCACTCCCACAACTTGCTTGGGGCCAAATTTTCAGGTGATTGTACATCAACATAACTCCTTTGACTTCTGTTTATTATCCCAGCTGAGGGTCTGGTCCTCAGTGTTAATACAGGCAAAAGCATGTACAGACCTTGCTATTCTAATCTGAGTAGCCACCCAGTCAGTTCCAAACAACCAGTCCTGTTTCCTAATGGATGTCCATTAATCCAATCTAACTGATTTCGGTTAGACTGCTAATAAGAATTGTATCCAAAATGTTTTACAAAATTAAATCCTACAGTTAGAAAATTGAAAGGAAAAATCAAAGACAGAGGCAGACAAGTCAGCTAGGTTCCCTGGGACAAATTTTGAATTTGGCCCAATATAAATAACAGTGGAAAAAAATATGCATTAAACTTACAACTGAAAAAGTATGAAGATTCAAGAAGCAGACTGACAAAGGAACCCTGACTCATGTTAGAAGCTGCACAGGAGGAGTTTCTCACACAAGAGACTGGTTAATATGTTGTCATTAATGCATGTGATTTTGAACACAGTGAAAAACAATCCCTTTGGCTTTCTCAGACTTTTCTTTTCCTTTAGCTATCAGCTCCAAATGTTGTCCTTATGGAGAGCCCCTTAAATTAGTACTGTACTAGGGATTTTATCTCATTAAGTCAAATACTAAGGTTCCTGTTGGATTCTGCAGCAATTATTTGGAATGAGCAGTTCCACTGAAACATGGGGAAGTTTGACTAGCTCTGTTCTGGATATCAGGACCTAAGCTTATCTCCATAATGGAATAAAAATCTATCTACTTATGGGGCTGTTAACATTTCAGTGTCTGAATACCCAGTCAAAGGAACCAAAAACACTCCTAAACTCTGAGGAAGTTTGTATCTGATTTCAGATATTATATCCCTCTCTCTCATACTGGTATTTAGCTGGTATAAGATATTCCAGGCCAATTTCCTTCCTTGACTTCAATGGTGTTCTATCCAATGTACTTGGGCAGCACTTTTGGAGAGAGGCCTTTGATCTCAGAAATTTCTGCTCTGCTTCCATGGTAACAACTATAAACTGCATGATTGTGAATGGACCTTTTGTGAAACTTCCACCTTCTCCTTCCCCAAATTACCTGTACCTGTTAATGTCAGCAGGGCAAAGTCCTCCACCCTACATCTGTCTGCCTTGAAAAATAATCTTACAAAAGAAGGTCTGCCTATTGCCCTTAAATAGTGAAACAGCCTAATGAATTGGAATACTTTCCAGAAGAGATTGGTAATTCACAAATTCATCAGCAGGACACCCAGTTTTTCACCCATATCCTCAGCTCCCCTGACTTGTAATTAATAACAGCATGTTCCCCTTTTCTCTGCTTTGATATTTCCATTCGTGCCTATCTCAGAAGTGGCATCCACAGGTCTAATTAATTATTTCAGGCTGGACCGATCCTTTTGTGTTCTAGACAACAGGAGAGCACCCAAGAGCCTTAAAATCTCCCCCAACCCCTCCTGGCAGTTGGGATAGACTACATCTGCTCAGGCTGATTTGCACTAGGTGATGGCATGAACTAAAGGTAGTAAAAATCTGAGGAAAAGAATCCAGACTGGCCGTAATGCAAGAGGGTGCTCTCAGGGCTCTTTTCATTCAGCTTGCTTCATGATCCAATAGTCAGGCCTCCTGAGCAGGAACAGAGGGGCCATTCAGCAGAAATCTGGATGTTATCCCGGGGCACTGAGGACACTACTAAAGGGAAAGTTTTGACAGGTGAAATGACCTTAATATAATTAGCCCCCTTCCTCCACCTACCATAAAAAATGGTATATTCTTTAATTAGGTCTTTTTCTGTAATGCAATACTGCCGCCTCTCCAATCCTTTGCTCACACATCCATTTCAAATGGAATGTGGCTGATCTCCCTCCCCCACTTCCTCCCCATCCCCTCTACACACACACAAATGCCGCACTGATAGATAGATGTATATAGATATTGCAATTGATTCTTCTGCCGCTGACTGTGTTTTTTGTTAGAAGAGAGGCTGAAAGGAACCCCAGTAATAGAATGATTTGGCCTGCAAGTCAAATCCCCTTTGATGAACAATCAGACACAAATGCCAATAACAATTAGATTGTCTGAAGGCTCTAGTCACTTAGGACTCCAGTTTTCTGTCTGCAGCACTCAAACTGAAGCCCTCAGTGCCGCAATCTCCAAATCAGGTTTGGCATTGGGAATGAAAAGACATCAACAATAATATTATTAAGAGGCTGATGGCACAATAAAAGCGAAAGGCAGAGGATTTGTTTGTGTGCGTGCTCGCACATATGCAGAAGGAGAAAGAGAGCTGTTGGGAAAATTCATCAAGATATGAAATTGGTGTGCCCTAAAGAATTATATAAACACCCCACAAATTCCCTCTCAAGCAATCAAAGGCCATGTTTTGTTCCACTGGGCTTTGTAAGCTTCTACTTCCCCCTGTCCGAAATCTCAACCAAGCAAACAAACTAGGGAAGAAAGCCCTTAAGTGTGGGCTATATTTTTTCCTGTTCCTAAATTGTAAATATACAGTGGAGGCAGTAATGCCCAATCTAATTAAGGGCAGTTGAGAAGTATGGAGACAGGACCCTCCCAATGGGAATGCTGTAGGTTAAAGAGGTTAAAAAGAGGAATGTTCTGCCTAATGAGGGAAGTTTAATGTTATGAGCACACTTCCCCATTCAGTGCGCAAGGCAAACTAGTCTCAGGGGTTAGAGAGAACCCTAGAGTATGTCTGCATGGCAAAAAACAGGTGTGTTCTTAACCTGGCTTAAAATAGGAGTGAAGACAAGACATAAGGTAAGTTAGCAGCTTGAGATTAGACCTATAGAGCAACACAGGGTTGAACTCAAGTTCAACCCAAAGTAAAAACCAAACTTGTTAATCCAAATAAAAAACCAACTTGCTTTGCCTTTACTGATGATTAATCCAAGTTGACTAACTTGGGCTAGCCAAACCAAGTTAAAAACATTCCTTTTTGTGCAATGTAGACATTGCCCATGGTGGAGACAGCTCCTTGGATGACTGGAACAAAGGTAGTGAGGAGTTTAGAAATATATGCATGCCTTTCATTGTGGGCTACTTGCCACAGGGTAAGAACATGCACATAGGCAGTTAGTGCTAATGTGCCGTAAAGCCCTACTCCTTTTTTCTTCCCATTAAATTGTTCATACATTCATACCTTTAGTCTCAATTTAGAATATAAGCGTTTATTAGGTAAGGGATAAGGAGACAAGCCCCCTCTCCCTGTCTGAACTAGAGTCAATTCTGAGTGCTCAGTAGAGCAAAGATCACTCATACCCATGTGCATATGAAGGGGCAGGAGCGAGTCAAAGAAAGAGAGAAGCTAGAGGACTATGTATATCATTCAGCCTTCTCTGATGCTGGGACAAAAGCTGTATCTGGGGTTTAGACACAAATGCAAGATAATCATCACTATGCATGTTTTATTACCTATTCTCACACAGCTCCTTGTAAATGCATCCAACATCCAACAATACAATTATTGATGAAGATGATTTATCAAGCCATTCTTATTCAGAATTATCATTTTTAAGGGTCAACAATGCATCGGAGGCTCCAAAAAGCATCTAGATAGCCAATGCCCTGTGAACCATATGCTGCTAATGCCAAGTATTGCAATAGACAGTTCTCCTCACATATGTAAAGAAAGAAGTAAGATGAGTGTATGTGTCTCTCATTTCTGATTTAGGGGAATTTATGCTTTCCTTCAATGGATGGTTGGCCCTCAGTCTTTGAGAAAGTGGAGAGAAATAAACTGTTGGAGGCATCTATCTAACTCCTTCATGGATGAAAAGGGATCAGCTGAACAAGGGTATATAGAAGTAGGGTGCCAAGCATATGGTCTTATTATTATTTCTGGCACGAAGTTACTTTTTACTTCCTATTTGAAAATCAAAACTCTCCCAGCATTATGAGTGATGTGCAATGAATACTACAAAAACAGAAAAGCTGTGAAGTAGAGTTCTTAACTGGTATAGTAGATTCCTAGTGTGGTGAGCTCATTCCTGCAAACAAGACATTCATCAAATCTAATCCGAATTCATCCACTGTGTGGCACTGGGAAAATCACTTAACTGCTTTGCTTCAGTTTAGCAATTTGTAAAATCAAGAGGACTAGCTATTATTTCAAATTTTGAAGCCTCTTACCCTCTTCATAGCTGGCTAAAAATGGGGATAATGTTTCATCCAGATGAAACACAGATATAGATATTATTTTTTCTCCATTGACATTTTGTTGAAATTGAAAAAAAATGAAAATTTCAGCTAGGTCTATCAGTATCAACTACCTGCTCAAGGCTTGCTATGAGGAAAAATTTGTTATCATATGCAAAACTCTTTGAATGTAACTCTGTAGAGACCTATTGTTATTTTTACAGTGACCAGAGCTAAGAAGGAAAGCATGTTTTATTCTGATATGCTTAAATGGAATTTCAGTTTTTTGGAGATTCCAGTTCCCAGCTGTCATTTTATGTTCATTCTTTGAGTGCACAGAAAGCCTGAATCACAGAACCACCTGTGGGTCAGGATTCAATACAATGGACATTTTGTATGCTGGAAAAGCCTGGCAGCCTCCTTGTCTGAGGAGCAAATATCTTCAGAGAAGACTGGGGGAAAGCTTTCCTATTGTAGCTGTCAGGTTTTAACTTGGTTTCCATTATCCTTTATATGGTTTCCATTATCCTTGTTCTCAACAACTCACAAACCTCCATGTAGTTATTTTCACAAACCCTGTGGCATAAGATAAAGCTAATATCCCCATTTGTGAGAAGGAAACTGTGGCATGCAAAAGGTAAAGACAAGCTCTTCAAAAGTGTTTGTCTCCCACTAAGGTGCTAAATCCTATTGGATTTCCCAAGGTGCCTTTGAGAGTCTGAGCCTAAGTGACGCACAAAGTTGTAGCAGTGTGAGTCTTGAACCCAGGCCTCCCAAGTCTTAGAGTCTCCCATTGCTTCTGCAGGATATTAGATGAATAAGATGTAGAAGGTTTTGGGACCTAGGAAGCAGAAGATATAAAAGTCCCCTAAGGATATTTCTTCCTAAAATGTTAGACAAGGAAAAAAGCAGTAAGAGGGTATGTAGCTTGACAACTGACAGGAAGGGTTTGCTTTTGTTGTTTCTTCCTCAGAATCTCTTGATACTTCCTGGTGCAAGTGTTGGAGAGACGAACTAGGGGCGAGGCTTTTCTTGACCTGCTGCTCACAAACAGAAAAAAAGAAATGATGGGAGATGTAGAAGTGGATGACAATTGGGGCAGCAGTGACCACAAGATGATTGAGTTCAGAATCCTGACAAAAGGAGGAAAGGAGAGCAGCTGGGTATGGACCCTGGACTTCAGAAAAACAGATTTTGACTCCCTCAGGGAACAGATGGACAGGATCCCCTCAGTGGCCAGTCTAAGGGGGAAAGAAGTCCAGGAGAGTTGGTTGTATTTTAAAAAAGCCTTACTGAGGGCGCAGGAACAAAACATCCCAATGTGCAGGAAGAATAGCAAATATGGCAGGTGACCAGCTTGGCTTAGCAGAGAACTCTTCAGTGAGCTTAAACACAAAAAGAAAGCTTACAAGAAGTGGAAGCTTGGACAAATACTGGGGAGGAGTATAAGAATATTGCTTGGGTATGCAGGAATGAAATCAGGAAGGCCAAACTGCAACTGGAGTTGCAGTTAGCAAATGACAATGAAGGGTAACAAGAAGGGTTTGTTTCTACAAGTAAGTTAGCACGAAGAGGAAGGTCAGGGAAAGTGTGGGTCCCTTATTGAATGGGGAGGCAACCTAGTGACAGGTGAGGAGAAAAAGGCTGAAATACTCAATGCTTTTTTACCTCAGTCTTCACAGGCAAGGTCAGCTCCCAGACTATTGCACCAGGCAGCACAGTCTGGGGAGCAGCAATCAGTGGTGAAAGAACAGGTTAGGGACTATTTAGAAAAGCTGGTACAAGTCCATGGGGTTGGATGCAATGCATCTGAGAGTGCTGAGGAAGTCTCTAGCCATCTTCTTTGAAAATTCATGGCAAACAGGGGAGGTCCCAGATGACTAGAAAAGAACAAATATAGTGCCTATCTTTAGGAAAAGGAAAAAGGAGGATCTAGTGAACTACAGACCAAATCCACCTCACCTCAATCCCCAAAAAATCATGGAGAAAGTCCTCTAGGAATCCATTTCTAAGCACTTGGAGAAGAAAGTGATTAGGAACAGTCAGCATGAATTCACCAAGGGCAAGTCATGTCTGAATAACCTGATTGCCTTCTATGATGAGATGACTGGCTCTGTGCATGTGGGGAAGCAGTGGACATGATATATCTTGACTTCAGCAAAGCTTTTGATACGGTTTCTCACAGAATTCTTGCAAGCAATTTAGGGAATTATGGCTGGCTGGATCATCAGATTCAACAGGTAGCGATCAATGGCTCGAGGTCTAGTTGGCAGCTGGTATCAAGTGGAGTGCTCCAGGGGTTGGTCCTGGGGCTGGTTTTGTTCAATATCTTCATTAACAATCTAGAAGATGGGATGGAGTGCATCCTTAGAAAGTTTGTGGATGACACCAAGCTTGGGGGAGTAGTAGATATGCTGGAGGGTAGGGCTAGGATTCAGAGACCTAGACAAATTGAAGGATTGGGCCAAAAGAAATCTCATTCCTGCCCAGAGTAGGGAGGTTGGACTCGATGATCATTCAAGGTCCCTTCCATCCCTTAATTTCTATGATTCTCATGAAGTTCAAAAAGGAGAAGTGCAAAGTCTTGCACTTAGGACAGAAGAGCCCCATGTACTGCTATAGGCTTGGGACCAACTGGGCAAGCAGCAGCTCTGCAGAGAAGGACCTGGGGGTTACAGGATATGAATCAACATGTGCCCTTGTTGCCAAGAAGGCTAACAGCATACTGAGCTGCATTAGTAGGAGCAGATTGAGGGAAGTAATTATTCCCTTCTATTCTGCCAGCAGATTGAGGGAAGTAATTATTCCCTTCTATTCAGCACTGGTGAGGCCACATCTGGAGTACTGTGTTCAGTTTTGGGCCCCCCACTACAGAAAGGATGTGGACAATATGAAGAGAGTCCAGCGGAGGGGGTTAGGGTTAGGGGGCCGAGGCACATGACTTATGAGGACAGACTGAGGGAACTGGGCTTATTTATTTAGAAGATTAAACAGGGATTTGATAGCAGCCTTTAACTACCTTAAGGATGGTTACAAAGAGGATGGAGCTAGACTGTTCTCAGTGGTGGCAGGTGACAGAACAAGGAGCAATGGTCTCAAGTTGTAGGAAGGGAAATTTAGGTTGGGTATTAAGAAAAACTCTCACTAGGAGAATGGTAAAGCACTGGAACAGGCTGAGAGGTGGTAGAAACTCCATCCTTGGAGGTTTTTAAGGGTCAACTCAACGAAGCCCTGGCTGGAATGGTCTAGTTGGAAATTATCCTGCTTTGAGCAGGGGGTTGGACTCACTAGATGACCTCCTGAGGTCCCTTCCAACCCTAATTTTCTATTATTCTATTATTTTGTCTCCTAAACCTGAATCCCTTAGCAACCTGCCTTATGATCAACTTCCTGTACTGCATTCATTCACTGCTACTCTTTTCTACTTTTGCTCTCTCTTTCTCTCCTCTTTTCATTTCATATACTATTGTTATAGAGGGGTTCAATAAATTGCTGCTTTTATTACAGAGTTTCCAACACGTTCTTTTTTCTTGGCCTAGAAGCGAGACACAGTCTGAAGAACTGCTGTAGTGTCATTAGTTTTGTGAAGTGGTTTCTCTTAAGGGGAGCTGTTGCAAACAGAGGGAGTTGATAGACATGCAGTTCCCTGGTCTAACTCATGGCACTTCACAGAAAGACACTGGTCACTAGGGCTGTGCGAAACACCTGTGTATCGTTTCACTTTCGGATTTGGCAGTTCAGAGGGACAGTGTTTCATTTCAGTGTTTTGTAGGGCTGTCTGAAATGGCTGTGTTTCATTTTGTTTCAGATTCGGCATTTTGGAGGGACAGTGATTTGTTTAGCGTTTTGGATCACTGTCCCATTTTGTTTCAGTCGAAACCGCTTCAGAGCTGTTTCGGAATTTCAACGGTGAGTCAGTGTTTCAGCCGTAAGCTATAATGGGGAATCACAAAACTGCCTATAATGTTGTAATTTCTTGCCCAATTTGGATGAAACTTGCAGAGATGCTAGCATCTTCTGTGGTCACGAAGTCTACCAAATTTCAAGGAGATAGGTTTAGGAGTCTTTGTGAAACTGCACCTTAAACTGTTCAAAGCAAACGGGTATCACTTGCCAGCAGCATCAGCATGCTCTCATCTCGCATGCAGATCTGGGACCTGCTCCCCCTGGGAGAAGTCTGGCACAGCCGCACAGCCCTCCTGGGGGGCATGGGCCCCTGGATCTGTGTGCAGGATGACAGCAGGCTACCACTGCCAGCTGGGGCCAGTGCCAACACTGCGTTCTTCCCTGTGCTTGGCACAGGCTGTGCCAAGCAGACTTGAGTGCTAGTGCTTGCCCCAGCCGGCAGCAGCAGCATGCTGTCATCCACATGCTCCGCAGCAGGTGAGTGCGGAGTTTAAAAAAAAAAAAGCCTCATGCTCTCCAGCTCTGGCAGCGGCGACTGGGGCCTCTGAAGGCTTGGCAGAGCCCCCCTGCACAGCAGCAAAGGGCAGCAGGGATCACCCCCTCCCCCTGCCTGGCACCCGCACAGCAGCTGCACCATCAGGTGGGTGCAGCACGGCTCGGCAGGGCACGGCGTGCTGCCTGGGAGCTGGGGTGGCTCCAGCAGTCATCTGGAGCTCTCAGTTCAATTCCCCAGCTCTCTGATCATTCCCCCAGCTCTTCTCAGGGGGTGTGGTCCCTGGATCTACATGGGGTTTCAGCAGGCTGCTGCTGCCACCTGGGGAAATAGCCCAGAGCTGCCACCATCACCAGCTGGCAGTGGCAGCCTGCTGTCATCCCATATCATCCGGGGGCCTGCGCCCCTCCTGAGAAGAGCTGGGGGAAAGATCGGGAAGCTGGGGAATTGAACTGGGAATTGGGGCAATGTTCAGGAACCCGAACACTCTCCCAGCCCCCGGCTCGATTCTCCAGCTTCCTCTTTGATTCCCCAGCCCCTGGTTACTGGGGTTGGAAGGGACCTTGGGGACAGATCGTTGTCACTGGCCAGATCCAGATATCAATATCAGAGCAGTCCTCCCTCCCCGCTTCAAGTCTGCCTCTGAAACAGCTCGAAACAGATCAGAAACATCCAAATCATTTCGGAAAATTTCTGAAACATTTCAGATGGCCTTTTTCATTCTGGAGCTGTTTCGAAGCCCTGTGTTTCATTTCAGGTTCAGTGTTTCAACCGTCAACATGTCTGAATCTGAAACGAAACAAAACGGCCGCTGAAATTCCGCACAGCCCTACTGACCACCCTTTAGGAGATGGCATTTCCACTCACACATGGAGAGCAATAACCTTCATATCCTTTAGATAAACAAGGTTCTTTGGGTAGATGTGATATCTTCTATTAAACCAACTAAATAATTGGAAAAAAATATTCTTTCCAAGCTTTCGGGCATAAAAACCCTTCTTCAGGCATATAGAGAGCCTGCTGGTAAACTGTGTGCTCTCCTGGGTAGAATAGAAGCAAATATGCAAAATGCAGGTCTGCAAAGAACAATTTTTCCATTTATTTAGTTGGTCTAATAAAAGATATCACATCTCCCCGAAGAACCTTGTGCGTCTATGTTCTTAGACTAACATGGCTACAACCAACAACCCTATATCCTTTGGATAGCAGCTGTGGCCCAAGGAAACTAACAGCGAATTCTCAGGAAGTGTCTGTCGCTGCAAAATAATGTATTCATTATTGTTAAAACTTTTTCATCTTTGAGGGGAAAATGCATACCACATGATTTCCAAAGAGGAGCTGGGCTGATTTACAAATACAGTACGTTAATAGCTTTGTAAACATTTATTCAGTGTGACAGCTGACTGCAACATGTGGCATTAATTAGAAGACTCAGCAATGTAGCATATTAAGAGCTAAGTTAAATCTGAATTAGTTGGGTTTGTTGAGACTAAACACCCGTGGGGGCAGTGCTCGGATCTAATACATTATGACTCACTTGACACTGGAGACCCACAGGCCTGATTCCCAATACACTGGAGGCCATCATTCATTGCTCCAAATGAGGACTGCAAACTCACAAGATATCGTGGATCAGAGGACATTCATGCTGGGATATTGCGACAGAGTGGGGTGTGCCTATCATGGGTGTCCAATGCCCCTAACCTCCCTTAGGGAAGGACAAATGGAGTTAAGCAAGTGCAGGCCTGGCTTGCCATTGTCTACCTTTGGGGGTATGGGAGGGGCGTGAAAATATGGTTTGTGAGATTGCTTCCCTTTTAGTCTCAAGGATCTTCTCTTAGACCTCCTGTATCATCATGCTCTTGTATGTTCATGGTATGACATCAATGGCACACTGCTTGTGGTTTCACATCCTCAACTGCAGGCAGCCAGCAGTGACTAGAATCATTGATGCCATGAGAGAATGGACAGTGATTAGCAGCATTAAGTGTGTCATTGTTGCAAGACAAAGAAAGCATTTTCTTAGGTCCCTGAAGCAAAAACTAAAACTTGTTCTTCAAGTTCACCATTGTGAAGTCAAGAGCCAGGGACTTATATTTTAAGTTGTGGAATCCAGACACTTTTTGGCTTCCTTCTTCCTTGGCTCTTCTTTCAAGATAGCATGTCTGGTGGCTTTGAGAAAAAGTCCTGTGAGACAGTAAAGTTCTGATCTTGTTCTGCCCTGCTTGCTTGTGTGATCTTGGGCAAGTTCCCAGAGCTTCTTCTTTGTTATTTATTTAATCTGTAAAATGTAAATAATAGTACCTACCTTGATACCGCACAAGTTCATTGCAAAAACTGATTAAGGTCTGCAAAAGCACTCTGAAGAAGTAAAGTGTTATATAAGGGCTAATGCTATGAAATCAATGGAGTTATACCATAGATGGATCCAGCACTCCAGCTATCTGTGAGAAGAGCTGTACTCTTGGTGTTCAGCTATTTCTGTTTTATGGGCCTAACTCAGATCTCACTTATACTTGTGCAAACCAGAAGAAATCCCTTAGGAGTAAACCCAGTGACATGAGAGCAGAACTCACGTTTGCTAAGATCACAATCAGGACTCTTGTCTCAGTTGAAACCAGAAACTGGGCAGGAGTTATAGATAGTCCAGCAGACAGACTACAATTGTGTGGTCCAGTATTCAAGACATTGGGTAAGCAGCTAGAAAACTTGTGTTGTATTCTTGCTTTTAATATTAACCCCAAATAAGTCACTTCCCAACTGTGTCATCCTCACCATTTAGGGTCAAAGAAAATATCACACACAAGTAATTTGTACTAGGACTGCCTCTCAGTATGTGTCCAAACAGAGTTTAATACAAGACAGCCCTGATTTCATTTAGGTATTACCAAAATATGAATGATCAAAAGAACGAGGGAATAAAAGAGTTATAAACAAGTTAACATTTTAGGTTCATTTTAAGCCAGGGACAGGTTGCTTCTCATTTGATTGTGCGAGCTCGGCCTAGACCCACAAGCATTATGAGAAGCAGCTTGCCTAGTACTTGTAATAAGGGCCTGTGAGTTAGGAGGTCTTATTTATTTCTTCACAAGGTGCAAGACATTAAGGAAAACTTTTCTGACTTGGACCCCTGAAGTCTGGCCCCATAATCTATGTTTAGTACCTAAATCAGTGGTAAATTTGCAGATGTGTTCCTTGCTTTTTCCACTGTTTAGGCCTATTACAACCTCTAAAGCTGCTCACCCACCACTAATACCAATGTTTCTTATCCATGGTTGTTCTATCTTTCCACTTATAATACCATTAATCCTGATTTCCAACAGCAAATAAAATAAATCTATATAAGAACCATATCTCCTTTATTAACCTGGACCAGATATTACAATTCTTTTCCAAATCCTTTCCCCCCTTTTCTTCTACACACTTACCCATCAAATTGCTGCCAAATGGAGACTAAAACTACTTGTGTGTAATGGGGACAGCTATTTTTTGTAATTTAAGCCTCTTTGCACTTATTAACATTGCATCAGAAATGATCTCTTTTGGCTCTTAACCACTGTTTTCAGAACAAAGTTCCAACAAGAGGGAGAACAGGAGAGCAAGAAAAGTCTTATTTAAAGTCAGATCATTTTTGTGGGGTACTTCTATGATCATAATAATCTTTTTAAGACTGAAATAACAACAACAAATGGAATTTCAGTCCTGTGGGGAATTCTGAGATTTCTATATTTGGGTTAATCTCAAATCAGAACAAAAACCCCAAAAATCTCAGAATCTTTCCTGAAACAAAATATTTTGTTTAGCTCTTATCAAAATGCTTTGTTTCAATTAGGTTGAAATGTTTAGTTTTGACTTCAGCATTTGGCCTATATTATAAAAGTTGAAATGTTTCACCCTTTATATTAAGTTATACGATAAACTACATATAATATAAGACAAGTCAAAACAATCAAGTTGAAAGGAAATGTTTCAGTCTTAGTGAAATGAAACAGTTTGATCTTATCAAAGTGAAACCTTTAAATCATTTCCCATGAAAATTTCATTGAAATTGCTACATTCTTGCAAAATATTTTGATTTAATCAAATCAGCATTCTCCAATGGAAAATTATTCCATCAGAAAAAAATTGACCAGTTTAAACAACAACAACAGCACTATCAATGATTATGTTGTTTATGTGGTAATCTTGTTGAACTGGACCTCCAACATTAATAAAAACTTCACTACATTAGAATAAAACATCCTTGTTGTCATGACTTTGACATGAGTCTCATATTTGATATTTTAATTAAAGCCCCGACTACAGGAAATTAGCTACACAAGAATCCCAACTTCCACATACAAAATAATAGTTTGTAGCTATAATAGTTTGTAACTTTGTGTCTCAGGAATAATTATTGAAAATGTGACCCAAATAAACCCCAAATGAATCAAATCCAGAAAGCAAATAAACATAATCCCCAGAATTTTAAATTGGATGATCATCAAGCCAATCTCTTCATTTTTATGGACATTTTATATTGGCAAGGTTGAAAACAGAATGCTAAAATAACCCATTTGGGCCTATTTCTTCCCTGTACTTCAATTCTGCAACTCTGAGTGAGGGTGGGAGTCCAATTTCAAGGAGTGCGAAAAGCAGTAACTGTCTGAGTCTCATGAAATAAGCTTTTCAGCATGTATGATTTGAGGCACGGTCAACCCGTTATCCTGTTTGGAGCATAAAAAAAGGATCAAGCAATTTGGGAACAGGGTTGGAGATGAACTCTCATTTCTAATCAGATTGCGGGTAACTTTTCTATTCTCAGCTCTACTGAGAACAGTCAAGTGAGAAGTATTAGCACTCCCACGCTGTCCAACCCCCAGCATAGCCTTCCTATATACAAGCCTTCTCCGAACTCACCAAAACCGTGAATAAACTCAAAGGATTGCAACATCTCCAACCCAAATTTAAAAAACATGGAGTCAGACTACTCAAAATCAAGAAATGAGCTTAAAAATCATGAGGGTTTTAAAATTTTACACTGGTGAATATTTTTATGTCCCTTCTGCATTTTGAGCCATTTGGGTTCACACTGATCTCATTTTCAGGCTTTTCTCTGTAGCCATCTGGTTTAGAAATTTACTTTCCTTTTATGATATATAATAATCATATAACTTCAGGTACTAGGGCTTTAAGTGAAGCACCAAGTATTGTGAGGCCCACACCAATGCATTTACCCCTGTTTTATTAACTTTAACATAAATGTGTTTAGGTGGGTTTTCAAAGCCATTTTAAATGGGATTCAGGACGCTACCTCAAACAGGGCTGGTCTACACTTAAAAGTTTTACACACATAACTTATGCCTGCTATTTTCCCAGGCTAGTTATCTTGGTAAAAGTCCACTGATGTGGCCACAGTTATGCCAGTATAGTCATTTCCTTTTTCATGCAAGAATAACTATCTTGATCTAAAACATATCTAGAAATGTTCATTCTTGAAGGGAGTGCTTGTTTTCAGCTGCGTATTGCACAGCACTAAGGCAACTGATGAAGGAGGCATGTGAGCTACGTGTAAGCATGGTCTTTTCTAAAGCTCTGGCATTGGCTTGTCTTTCTTCTGATAAAGTGAACAGGAGTTTTAGCATTGACAGGAGGAGCTGGTCTAACACTGAACATTTCTGAAAATCCATCCCTGTCTATATGTTTTATGATGGGGGGGAGGGGTGCTCAGGTATCCCAATGATGGTTGCCATATAGGAGGAGATGGGCAATGAAGAGAGTCCAGAACCGGCAACAGAAGTTTGAACTTCCCCTGACTACTCTGCCACAATGCATCACTCTAGCTCATGGCATGGCATCCGAGCAAGAGAGCAACATCATTCTCCATGGCTGTTTCATCCTCGGCTACTCCTATGAGAATGCCCAGAGGGATACCATTTAGTATCAGATATATAACTGTGGTTCACTAGGAATTGAGACCACTTATTCATTTGGCCATCAAACCACCAGCACATGGCAATGTATATTAGTCACCACTGACCTCATTTACAGGGACCTAGAAGTGAGAAGTTCCATACTCATCAACACCCTGAGTCACTCAGTTCCCATGTTCATAGATATAAAACCACCCCAGTATTCTGAGGCATTATAGATTCAGAGTTTTCTATGCACATGTTCCCTATTACTAAATAATGTTAGCAACCGTCTGTTATAGGAGGACATACGAAGCCTAGAAAATGAGAGTCACTAAAATCATAGTGAATATAGATCAGAGAAGAGGGGTCAAGAGACATAGTTCCAATCTTTGATTTACCACCAGTAGGTGAAGTTGGGAAGTAATTTCACCTCTGTTTCCTTTTCCCCCTCTTTGATCATGTAGATTGGAAGCTCTTTGGAACTGGGACTGTTTTCATGGTCTGTTTTTACAGTGCCTAATAATAATGGAATCCGGCTCTCAGATGGCATCTAAGGACAGTAAAAGCTGTGTTAACCTGCATTTAAGTAACCGGAACACTCTATTAACTGGAATTTCCACCCGGATGCGGGGGGGCGGGGAGAAGCTTGTCGCTGCCTCCACCCACCACCCTGTGCTGCCGCCGCTCCACATGCCCCCCTCGCCCCCCACTCCATGTCTGGCCAAAAACCCCCTGCCCTCAGGTAACTGGAATTTTTATATAACTGGCACCACTGTTACCCCACTCATGCCAGATAACAAAGCGTGTACTGTATTACTAAAAATAAGTAATAAATAATAAACATTTTAAATCCAGGAATTGAATCCAAATCTCATGAGCTTCAGTCAAGCACCAGAACCAAAGGAGTATGCTTTTCTGACCCTTCCCTTAAAAACAAATTAAAAATCACATGTATTGTCTAATATTCACAGTTTTGCACATTTACAGTCATTGGCCCAAGTTCTCTTTCCCTCACCCCCTTTTCTGCTTGCAAGGTCATCTGCACTGATGGTACCGCAGAGATATTTCTGCTACTGACAAAGTTTATTGAGGGACGGAAGTGCGCGGGAAATCAAAAGGAAACAAAAAGACTTGCATTTCTGTGCGCATGGGATTCTTCAGCTGCATGTAGGAAATTAATTCCAGCCAGAGTAAGCTATGTGTGGTCCTGCCAGCCATCCAACTTGAACTACAGTTCCACTGCTCTGCTTGGCAGGCAGGGCGAAGAGGAGGAGGTTCAGGACATTGTGGAGAAGGAATAAAGGAGCCAAGAAGGCTGCACTGTTGGGTCCCCCCTACTCCCAACACTATTATTTTTTAAACAAACCACCTGGATTTTAAGATCTTCAGAATCCCATTAAAGGCTTTTACTCCTTCATGGATTGGAGGCATTTGATGAAAGCGGGTGAAAGGGAGGGAGGTGGGAGAGATAATGGGGCCTATGAGGCCTTAATTTCTCCTGTCTCCCCTGCCCGTAATGGTGCTGGATGTAAACACTGCTCTGGTGAATGTTGGAGAGTGATTACAGGACGGCTGGGGTGCAGCTCTTTGATGGAATGCTGGTAATTTTTTCTTGCCCCTCTTCCCTGAACTCTCTCCCCTTCCCCGTCCGCCCACCTTCTGTAAACACAACGGCAGAAATTAGACGTAGGCAAATCTGTTAAACATTTTAAGGCAAAGCGGGCTTGGCAGTTGCTCTCACTCCGCAGGATATGCGAGACAAGGCTAATAACTCTGTAATGGGCTTTTCTGTTTTTGTCTGTGGAGTCAGTCTTCCTGTCCTGTGCACTGCAGCTCTTGTGAGAGCAGGGAGGAGCTGAGTGGTACAGCTGGTATAGAAATACCATCAAACAGGATAAAAAAAAAATGGGGCCTCCACATTTCTGAGCAATTCCTATAAGGACTAGAAATACCAGTGCCACCACAAAGCAGGCTCAGGTGTTGCCCATAAAAAAAGGGCACAGAGGAATCAAATCAGACCAGAAGCCTAGTATTATGTCTCTGAACCTGGCCAGTGCCTGCTGTTTCAGAGGCTGATGGACCCGACTCAGGAGATTTAACCTTTTCTTGGTGAGTCCACAGCCTGCAGGGTGACTTTGGGTAAATTGGCAAATCTCTTACCCTCAGTTTTGTAATCTGAAAAATGGGGATAATAATATTTACCTCCCTTGTAAAGAATTTTGAGTACAGTGCATGAAAAACACTCACTTTGATCAAGAGGAATATACATAATGTACCATTATGGGATAAACTGCCTAAAGGGAACATTTCTTTTTAAGGCAAAGGAGTTAATGATGGATGTCTGCCCTGTAGCAATAGGGTGACCTTACTTTCTTTCTATTCTACTCTCTCTCTGTCTTTGAAAAGTTACACAAGCCCTTAGGCAAATTTCTTGGCACCACAGGCCTCTGTTGGCAGCTCTTCACTCATTCCTTGTACCACACTTCCATTGCTAGAAGCCAGTAGGAATTTGTCATGCAGTCTGAGTGCAGTATGTGCCCTAGAGTATGGATCAGAGATGAGGATTTTCTCCTCCCAGAGCCAGATAAATTTCTAGTGAAGCCAGTGGATTTTATGAAAGTCAGGGATGATTTTTCCTTCATATTCTTAATAACTTAGGCTGGAGTTTTCAAAGAATGTTAATTGAGATGCCCAAATCTTACTACAGTAGGTCCCTCCATAACTCCTTTAGGTTCCATTGAGAATCCCTGCCAAGAACATCAGGCAACAGCTTGGATCTATATATGTGTAGATTTAGCTATTTTAAGGCCAGAAGGACCCAAAATAATAATCTAGCCATATCAGAAAAATAGCACAGCCCGGAGACCCTCCCCTAGTAATTTATGCATTAGGTCCTTAATTCTGGTTAAGTTACAGCATCTCTTTATGAAATTTTTCAATTAATGTCTTACAGCTACATCGGTTTATTAACCGGTATAAAGAAGTATAATTCCTTATTGTGGACTCAGTTATATCAGTAAGAAGGTACTTACGTTAGTATAATTTATTCCTTCAAATTTTCTAAATGAATATAGTTGCCACAATACAAGTGTTGTGTAGACAAGCTCGTGGTAGTCATCTGCTAGGATCATTTGTATCAAAAGCAGACCATCATCTAGGGCAAGTGACAGTCTCAAATTGAAGGGAATGACCAATTCTGATACAGTCAGTAACATTTTCAGACAGAATGAAGTCATGTAGATCCTTCCAGAGAGCTAGCTAATGTTTGTCATTTGTAATATTTCCTTCCTTTACATTCCTGTCTAGCTAGTAGGCCATATATGCATTATAGCTCAAACCCCAAACCATAATTAGAGGGTTTCAATTCTAGTGCAGACAAGGCCCTTTTTGATATGTTCATGGTTACAGATTGCTGTCCTTGGGAATCTTCCATTCCACACATGATACCCTCTCCAAATAGACATAGCTCCTGGACTCCTTGCTCAGTTCTTAGTTTCAGTTTCTATCACCACCAAGGTCTTTTACCTGCCTTAGACTCATAGAGACTTCCTAGGAACATTGATTCCACTTGGCTTTGACAGTCTTTGTGTCAAATTTGCCTTGCACATAGACTGCACTGGTAGACTTTGATGTCATTCAGCACTTGTAGCCCTTTCCTCTAAGTCAGTTCCACACCTATCTTCAGTTCCATCCAATTCCATAATGTTCGCAGGTGGAAAATTGGAATTTATTTTTCTTCTGTGCATATTTTAGCTGTCTGACTACAGGTTATCTCTTGGCTATTCCTCACCCTGAGATCTCACACTCATCCATTCATTCTTCTTTATAGGCAGATCTGCTCGTTTGCCTCTCTTGAATTATGGAGATATATTCCAGTGGATCTAATTTAAGGCAGGTGACCCTTAAAAATAATAGCATGAACAAAGGATCCTATAGCAGGACAAGATTTATAGCCCTGGCACCATCAACTCAGATTCTAGTAGAATGGTTTCTCTGTTTCCTTCTGTCTGGGTGCCTCTATCGGCCTTCACCTGACCAACTCAAATCATTATTGGAGTTTACAAGGATAAACTCCAATCCCTGCTATGAGGTAGTGAAGCATTTTTCCGATTGCTGCACAGGATTGATTAGACCAGTGGTTCCCAATCTGTGGTATGGGTACCACCAATGGTACACAGACATCTTGTCAGTGGTACACATTAACAGATTTATTATAATTAAATGTATATGACAAAATTTTGCTGGTGGTACTTAAGGTTGAACTGAAAAATTTGCTGGTGGCACTTAAGGTTGCATCGTTTTAAATTGGTGGTGTGCAATTTGTCAGAGTTTGGGAACCACTGGATTAGACAATTACTTTCAATTTACAGAGTGGGGTCTGTGGTTGGGCTGAGCACTGAACCCAGATCTCTAGAGTCTCTTGGTACTTTCGCCACAAAAGCTGCCAACTTCTTGCTCAAGAGATCACCACAAAAAGATCTCCTCAGCACTGAATCAGAAACTAAGAGAACGCTTGTGTTTCTATGCCATATTCACCATCCTATACATTCTGTCCTTCTTATCCTCTACAGCTGCTGAGTGTACAGGTAAGTGCCATATCATTCTTCCCCACCCTTCTGCTGAATCCAAACCTGGAGCATAGTCATGCTGCCTCTTTTGTTAATGAATAATCACAACTTACTCATAAAGCAATAAGTGGCGCCACAAGACCATTAGGCATTAAGAGTACACTGACAATCAAGAACATGATCCCAACAGAATATTAACAGGACAATTTATCACTTGGGGAGAGATGGATTAGGGAATTAGAGATTAAGTCTATGAAATCTTCTGGGATAGTTCAAACGATGTATGCAGGAGATCAGGTGAGAAGGGGAGGTGGAATAACTGGAGGCTCACTCTTTTAAAGGCAATAACTGAAAACTTCAGTAGATATGAATGTACATTAGTTCCCACAAACTTCTGAGGCTTAAACCTAAGCACAGTTACAGCTGGGAGTGTACAGGCAGCCAAGGTGCTATAAAGTCATGATGTTATTATGTCCAAGGGATGCCATTAAAACTCTGTTTACAAACCTAATGTGCCAGGCAATGGTCAAGGAAAGAATTATTAGCAACAAAGCTATTTGATCTTTTTTATGATCCAATGAGTCATATCAATTCATGCACTAGAAGGTGAATAATGAAAACCTCAGGCCTGCTGATTTATACATGTGTCCAGAATTCTGTGTTCTTTAACCTCAGATGCCCTCTTAAGTGTGATTCATCCTAAATCAAATGGAATATCAGGTGCTATCATCCTCACTCTCTCCTCCCACACACTAATTGAAATGATGATTGACGTACTAGAGGAATAAAACACCAGCACACAGTGATGGATGGCAAGGGTGGAGAGTGGGGTCAGGACTTACTCTCCTTTGGAATTGCTCTGTCTTCCCAGTGTGTGGGACAGTCCCGATTACAGCTAAACTTCCTTCAGCTTAAACTGACTTTTAGCTGGTCTAGTGGGCCATGGTCTCAGCTGATGTAAATCCGCTTCATATTTGATGTATAACAGCTAAGGACCTAGTCCACTGTGTTTGCAGGATCTTTCTTTATTTGAGACACAGTTGATGCCAATGCACTGGCTGAGAGAAATGCATTAATTTGTGATTAGAATAGGTTAGAAACATTTAATCCAAACATTTATCAATTGAAATGTTCTGCAGAGATGTGCTGGCATCAGTAAAATTGAAACCTGCCTGGTTCCCTGCTAGCTCACCCATCTAGCTCCTCACAAGTCTGCTAGGTTCCTGGCTCCCATGTTTCCCAAGCTGCCTAGCTCCTTGCTTAGCGAGTTGCTGCAGTTTTACACAAGTTGCTTTGGAAATGGTTCAAAATCCAAAACCAAATCTATTACCATATTTCCAAAATCACTTTTTTATATTTCTGCTTGGTGGAGAATTTCAAAATGGTTGGTTTTGCGTCCAAATCAAAATGAAACCAAATTGAAAAATCCTCCCCAAGATGGAATTTTTGTCCTTTGCCAGCCACATTTCAAGACCTAGGAAGGACTGTAGTTGCTTTTAATCTAGTGCTAGTGTTACAAAGGGAAGTACAAACAACACTGAGCCTCCTTGATTACCCCCACATCCGCGTCACATGCAGGACACCTTTAGCTGTGCATTCTAAATGGGTAATGGTGCACGCAAGCACCACCTTATGCATGAAATTTGGGAATGTGCTTGTTTCAGAGAGGTGGTTAAATAATATTTTGAAAATAATTATTCAGTGAGTTAGTGGTATATTCATGGAATCATTTATTCTAAAACCGTTTCTTTTTACTACTAAGAAGCTCTATGTTTGTATGGCAGAACAGAACTGAATTCTACAAATGCAATTAAAGTGGCCTACTAGAAATGTCTCCCTTTTGGGACAATTTTTTGCCTGCAAATGCAAGTGACTAGCTCAGAATGAGAAGTCAATGACATCTGGGCATATTAGTTTCAGTTTAAAAAAAAAGAGGAAAGAACATTTCCCTAGATAGAAATTGTGTCCTAAGAGGAGCATGTTTTCTTTGAAATTTTTCTCTGAAAATGCTCTCAAACATTTTTATCAGATATTATTATTTTAAGAAATCCTCCATATCTTCCTCTACCTTTTCTTCTACTCTCTAAGGCATTCAAAACAATCAGATAGTACTAAGATGATTTCTACTTTCTAGTAGGAAATTAAAAGTCCATCTACTCTAGCATGAACCTTTCTCTAAAAATGTCACAAGGGTCTGGAGATGTGTCTCATTACAAAGCTTTTGTAAGTGTTTCAATATGCACAGATTAATAAACTTTATTTCCCCATGATTCTTGTATCTTAAGAACCACCTCTGCTGCCTGGCCTGGTAAAAACCCCAAATTATTCCAGGTTATTTGTAGTTGTTGGGTCCTCTCAACATTATTGTGTCCATTTGAACCATTTGTTGCAAAGGTTCCAGTTTGCATCACAATCTCAGTCAGTCTCTTATTTTCAATATAATTTCCTTTTACAAAGTTGATTTTGCATGAGAAACCAACAAAAACAAGCAGCCCCATAGAGTTTGCCAATATCAAACCTACTGAAGTCAGTCCAAGATTCATACCCTAGTCATGTTTTTCTTGTCCTGGGTGAGCATAGTGAGTCTTGACATTGTGAACATTATATTCTGAATTATAAGACATAATACTTATTATTTTTTTTGCTGCTGGAGCCAGCTGAAGAGAAATCTGGATTGTAGGCACAAATCCTTGTTTAAACTTTAGCAGTTGTTAACAAACAAGATAAGAAACTTGATGGATTCCATTTGCCTCTCAGCATCAAAACCTACATAAAATTCTTAAAAGTTTTCTTTTTAATAGGGAGCCTTCACAAACTCAGCAAAAGGGAAAAAAGCATTTAAACTGGATGCGTTAATTATATGCTTGTATTAAAGGCATCATTACTGAGTACCCAAACTTAGTGTATGTTCAAAATCTGAAACTTGTTACAAATCCACATTTTAGCAGTTGGCTCTATTTTTATAATAGGCATAAGGAAATTATTAGGATCTGACTGTCCTGGAGTTTGAGCATTGCAATGTTTCAAATTTAGCCCTGTACTGAAAATCTATGGCTTCTTGAATCCCTCTTTGCTATGTTTCATTAGTCATTGAGGTCAACGTTTTCAAACTTTAAGGGCATCTGCAGGTCCACTGGTGATGCATAGGTGCATAGGGGGTACACACGGGTGCACCCCCCCCCCATCGGTGATCTGGTGCTCCCCCAGACTTGGAAGGCACCAGTCACCTGTGTACAGATGTGCTGGGGTTCGGGGAAGGCAATTTAACTAGAATGGCTCTGAGAGTAGCTCTAATGAAAGCACCTGGAGTGTCATGTGCATCAAAAGTCCCTGCACTGAAAAATGGTGGCGGGAGCACTTTAAAGTGTGAATGCCACCATTTTTCAGCATGGGGACACTGATATATGTGATGCTGAAGTCTACTGGATTGCGGCAATTACCATGCTCCAGCAGACTTAATTAATTAAATCCATTCCAATGTGTTGTAATTACAGTGTGTCAGAGCAGCCTCTCTGCACAGGTATAGGTGCCCTAAGAGTTTATGATAAGGGTCTTAAATATGTATTAGGCACCACATTTGAGAATCAAATGGAGTATCAGGTGCTATCATCCTCCTGTTTTGTAAATCTATTGGCTAGTGATCACTTCCTATCAGGTCGTTAAAGCTCCTACCAACTCCTGTCTATGTTTTCACAGGAGCCTAATTTTATCCACCTATTTTCAGGGGATTATTTAATCCATGCCACATGCACCCAGCAATTCCAACTGGCAATAGTGGGAGCTGATTATAGTACTTAGCACTCTTGAATATCAGGTCCCCTGGTAGATGAGGCACTGATTTAGATTAAAGTTTTTAAAGGAAAAGTCAGTGTAATTTGGACACACAGTTTCCTTAGAATCCGTCAGAAATACCATCTTGGGGGACTATATTAAGGCATGAAAACGAATTGATTCTGTTTTAGCAAATTAATTTACTGTTGGTGAAAAGTACAAGATGGATCACTCTGGAAGCTGAAATCTACCTCTGCCTACAAAATGTTACAGCATGAGCAGTAGTTGGGCCGTTCCCCTCGTATTTCTGTACTAACAGAATTGTAAGGACCTCAAGATGTCACCGAGTCACTCCCCCTGCTCTATGGCAAGATTAAGTGTGCAGACATTTGTCTAATCTGTTCTAAAAATCCTGCACTGAGATTCCCCATCTTCCCTTAATAGCCTGTACCAGTGCTCCACTCCTCTTACAGTTAATTTTCCCTTAAACTCAAACCTAAATCATCTTTGCTTCAAATCAAGCCAGATAATTCTTCTCCAACATGCAGAGGGCATGGAGAACAATTAATTACTATCCTCACTTATACCACCTTTTGGGAGACTTCTCAGGGCATCTAGAACTGCAATAGCATTCCTAGAATAAGAATCATAGAACCAGATTAGAAGCAAGGTCCATCTAGTCCAATGTTGTTGTCTCTGGCAGTGGCAAGTTATTTCAACCCTGCCCTGTGATAGGTGCAGGATATTGGAAACTGGATTTTAATTTTAACTTATATAGGATACCACTGATATATGGCAAATCAAAAATTATGTCACTTCAGCAAGATAGCTATTGCCAGCAAAAGGATTAGCAACATCAGTGGTAATAAGGCTCTTTATTTCCAAATACACTTTGCAACTTTTATGGGGTCTGGAACTGCAGTTATTAAAGGGATAACAAAGTAGAACTTCACTGGATAAAGAGGATTTCTAATTTTCCATTCATTAATGTTTATATCTAGTAACCCAACAAAAACTATCAAAGCTCTTTCATCCTGTTTCTCCTCACTTACACAAGTATAAATTAAGAAGAGTCATCAATGGAATTATATTAGTGTGAAACCAGCTCGAGATCAGAATTAAAGACTTTTGAGTCTGGTAATTTAGGACCTGATTCTGATCTCAGTTACACCTGTAGAAATTAGAAGAAAAGCCATTACAGCAACCAGGTTAGATCACAGTGGCCATATCTACATGAGATACTGACTGCGCAGTAGCCTGATACTATTTCATGGTAGAGTTGTGCAGCAGAAACTGTGACGTAATGCTACTGTGCAGTCACCGTCACAAAAAAGCAATTTGTTGCCACTACTATGCAGTAACTTAGGTTACTGTGCAGTCATTTAGTACTTGTTTGTACAAGAACTAAATGTTTAGTAGTTTATACAAGTACTAAATGACTGCGCAGTAGGGCTGTGTGAAGCTTTGGTCCCTGATTTGATTTGGTGGAGATTCAGTCTGATTCAGTGGCTGAATCTCTGAATCCGAATCGAATCAGAGGACCCTTTAATCTCTCTGAATCAAATGAGAACCCTCCGAATCGACTCAGAGAGATTCGGAAAGATTCGCCTATTCGATCATAGACACAGCTTTAAATGCTTTTTCTATATACCTCTAGGCAGCAGGTGGCTTGTGAATGCTGTGATGCTGGGGTGGATGGGGTGTCCTACAGAAGCCTGGGAGGCTCCCCAGCATGCTTGGCAGCAGACCCAGAAGTGGACCAGAAGCAGTTCTGGTCCACTTCCAGGTCTCCTGGGGAGCGCGCTGGGGGCCCCCCAGCTCAGTGACTGGTGCCTGGGGGCCCCCCAGGGCCCTCCAATAGCCAATCACAGAGGCAGCAGGGTGTGAGAGGGTGGGGGCCCTGCGTGCTCCCTGGCGGACCTGGAAGTGGATCGGAAATATTTCCGGTCTACTTCTGGGTTCACCACTGACTGTGTGGAGAGCCCCCCCCCCCCCCCCTCCTGTGGGAGGCTCCTTCTGCCCCAGCATCGCAGTGTTCACAAGTCGCATTGCTACCTCGAGGTATGTAGAAAAGCTTTTAAAGTTGTGTCTATGTCCGAATCGCTGATTCTCCAATTCAGCATCAAATCCTCAGATTCAGCCGAATCGAATTGGGGACAGTGATCTGAATCAACTACTCGAATCACTGTCCCTGATTTGGGCCAAATCCAAATCCGAATCAAATAGGGCCCTCTTCACACACCCCTACTGCGCAGTAACAACTGTGCAGTCAGTGTCTCATGTAGACATGGCCAGTGAAAACACACCCAGCTGTATATACCCCTTGACTAGTCTTAACTCATCCAACCAATTCCACTGAATTGAACAGCACTGCTCATGTGATCAAGCATTGCTTACAGGGCTAAGAATCAGGCCTTAGGAGTGGAATTAAAGTTGTTAAAAAGAATTGACAGAACTGTTTAGTATAAAAAAAAATCAGTTTTGTTGAACTCTGAAACATCCACATGAACCAATTGATCCTGATGACATTTTTGATGGACACGTTTGCTTTTGATTCAGTTAGTTTCACTCTTGAATATATCTATGCTATTTATAGAAGCTGAAATGAAAAAAAGAATGACCTTATAAAAATGTTTTGACTGGTCTGAAGCAGTGCATTCATTTGGAATATGTTTTATGCATTCTTCTAGTCCCATCCCAAACTGATGAAGGCAAGAATTCCCCCAAAATTAATACTAACTGTCACAATTTTAAACTTCACACACTGAAAATTTTCTTTGAATGCAGTTTGAATGCAGGAAATGGCTTGGGTCAATGTTAAATCCAAACCACTCACTCCAACTGTGACCCCTCAAAAAAGATTACCCACCTGGAACAAGCAAAGCAAAGCTTTTCTTTCTGTCATACCACAGTAAAGAAATGAAGTATGATAATCAGATACTGAAAAGTGTCTTGGCATGAGCAACAAACACAGGCAAGTAGCTTTATTAGCTGTTTCTCTGAAAGAAACCTCTGAAAGCCAAATACATATTTACTAATATTGTAGTACTATGGATGACCTCAGATATTCCAGTCCAGAAAACGGCAAATGCTACCCTTAATATCTTTATAGTTTACTTTGTATATTGGTTTCTACTCAACACAGCAGAGTAGAAAAATGTTAGCATTGTCTGGGAAAATATTGGAATTAAGGATTGTGTTCTACAAATGGGAACTTGGCAGAGGGACTCTATGAAAACTGGCTATCATGGCACATTTTTTAAGCTGGTAGCAATTATTAACAGGCTGAGTTATTTGGGGGCTACATGAGCTTTAGCCTTCTAGGCAAATACTTCCACAGAACTTGAGATTTTCAAAGATCATTCTCAATATTAGAATTTGGGGTACTTCTGGCAGAGGAAAGGGTACTAACATGCTCTGCATGCAGATGTTCAGGTACCTTGAGGGGATAAAACAATATTAGAAGTAATTTAAGAAGAACACCTGGAAGATGGAAGGCATGCCTCTTCAAAATCAGTTCCATGCAAGGCCTCCTTTGCTAAAGTAGAAGGGGGCTGGTTCAATTCTTACAGAGCCTGATTCCAAACCCACTGAAGTCTACAGAAGCCTTTCCATAGATGCCATTCTTTCTCCTCTTCCACTACTCTTATTGTAAAAATACCCTGTTGCTTTGCATTTTCCGCTTATTTCAAGTTCACTTCATGCCCTTCTGGATCCAGGGCCTGAGAACAGTCATTATGCATGACTAATTGAGACATAAAACCAAAATTTGACATTAATAATTCATGATCAGCTGTAATTTTAAGGCCATTTGGATGCAAAGACTCATACTGCCTTTGTTCTTACCTCATCTTGATAAGGTCTATTTGATATTTTGGCTCTTTGCTCCTAGATTGCTAGATCCAGAAATTCCAGTGGCAGAAAGCTTATCATCAAAGATTTCATAGATTTCATAGACATTAGGGCTGGAAGGGACCTCGGAAGATCATTGAGTCCAGCCCCCTGCCCAAAGGGCAGGAAGTCATCTGGGGTCATAGGATCCCAGCAAGATGAGCATCCAGTTTGCTCTTGAAGGTGTTCAATGTAGGTGCTTGAACCACCTCCGGTGGCAGGCTGTTCCAGACCTTGGGGGCTCGGACAGTAAAGAAATTCTTCCTTATGTCCAGCCTGAAACGGTCTTGTAGTAGTTTATGACCATTCAACCTAGTCGTCATCCCTTGGGGCGCTCTGGTGAACAAACGTTTCCCCAGATACTGGTGGTCACCCCTGATAAACTTGTAGGTGGCCATCAGATCACCCCTGAGCCTGCGCTTTTTCAGGCTAAAGAGCCCCAGGGCTCTCAGCCTGTCATCGTAGGGTCTGTTTCCCTGACCTCTGATCATGCGCGTGGCTCTTCTCTGGACTCTCTCAAGCTTCTCCACATCCTTTTTGAATTGTGGAGCCCAAAACTGGACGCAGTACTCCAGCTGCGGCCTCACTAAGGCTGAGTACAAGGGGAGAATGACGTCCCGGGATTTGCTTGAGAAGCATCTATGGATGCAAGCCAGCGTTTTGGTCGCTTTACTAGCCGCAGCACTGCACCGAAGGGTACTAACACCATCAGATTCTCGTCCGCCCACTTGCTGAGCCTGTCTAGGTCAGCCTGGATCACCCGCCTGTCTTCTGGTGTGGATGCTTTTCCCCAAAGTTTGGTGTCATCAGCGAACTTGGCCAGTCTGCTTCTGACTCCAGTGTCCACATCATTAATGAAGATGTTGAACAGTATGGGTCCAAAGACAGAGCCTTGGGGGACCCCACTGGTCACAGGACACCACGATGAGTGACTTCCATCAATTACTACCCTCTGGGTCCGACCCCGGAGCCAGTTTTCCAGCCAGTGGATCGTGGATGCCCATGTTGCCAGCTCTGCTGCCTGGTTCAGAAGATCCTTGCCACATCACAGAAGGGGTTGTGATAGTAAATTTAATTAAGGTTAATAGGACACAAGTGCAGAAGAGAGTGGTATCAAAAATCAACAGCTCCAGCCACAGCTATTGACAACCTCAATTTGACTGCACCCTGGAGCAGCTTGGTGTAATACTATCAAAGACCTACACCATCAAACAAGGGAACAAAATCTGTTCCTTTCTGTGTCAGGCAAATCCCAAATGGGGAGAATCTAGTTAAATCAGCTACATGCTTACATAGAATCTGACCAGACAGAGCTATGGTAAACTAGGGCAATATCAAGAGAAAAAAGCAGCAAAATAAGGAAGAGGAAAGACAGAAGAAAATGGAAATTTGCATATGGCAGTAGATATAGATTATTGGTGCTCAACCTTTTCTGAATTAATGTACCCCTTGTTAGACTCAAGGCACCACTCAGAAAATGCCAGCTCTTAGCTTTCACTTATTTTTTGATTATGGAAAAATAATAGCGCAATTCTTTTGTTGGAAAGAACACAGAAAGATCACAAGAGGACAGAATGGTTTTGACACTATGGATTTCCCTTTTAAATCTCTGGTTTTATTTTGTGAATCACAAGTATGTGCTTGCACACTTAACAGGACTAATATTGCACAGCAAGTCAGAGCACCCTTAAAAGGATCTTATAACACCCTGATTGAGAATCACTGATATAGATAGTGGGATATAAAGGGGAAGAGAGAAGCAAATAAAATAATTATGCATCAGTAGACAGAAGGTAGATTAATGTATGAATGGACAGACGTAGATGAAAGAAAGGCATTCAGGGACACAAGGTAGGATTTTTCATGAACAGTCAGCGGGGACCAAACTCTTGCTCTCTTCTAAATTAATCCCACTGGTTTCATTGAAAGTAGGGTGGAGCAAATCCCGAGCATTTTTGAGAGTCCCACCTGTACCATGCAAACTTATTCATGAAGGTATCTCTGGAATGAAGTTCACCTCTATGGTTATCTGTGAGAGTCAATTACTGTGTTTTGTATGTTTGAAAGGGGAAATATATATACAGCAGCTATAGTACAAAGGGGATAATAACAAAACTACTGTTATCCACAATCCACATTTCCTTTCTTTCAAACTGGTTTTCTCATTATGTTACTCATTCTCAGCATTCTGGCTGAGCTGGAAATGTACCCCTGTCAAAGTTACATACCCATAGATTTATATATCAGTGAGGCTCTCTGAACCTCAGACAACAGTCAGTTAGTGAGCACCTTGAAGGCACTGTTTCTCCATAATGCCTACTTTTTTTCCAGAATTTTTCATCAGCAGATCTCAAAGCACTGAAGGAGGTCAGTATCCTTATCCCCATTTTATGCATGGAACCACTAAGGCACAGAGAGAAACTTGCTCAAAGTCATTCAGAGCCAGGGACGAAACCCAGATCTTTCAAGTCCGACACTAGCATTCTAGCCACTAGGCAACATGCATCTTCCTTCATGTGTAACACAAGCTTGTCTGCTGAAAAAAGTTAGAATTTTCTACTCCTGGTAGCACTAGTGTGTTACTTCTGCCTAAGGGAAAGAGCTGGGTTAAGAATCCCCTGTGAAGTATGCACCAGCATTTTCCATCACTGCAGAGCTTTGACAGTCCTCTGGTACAATATCTGTCAGACAATGATAGCCATATTACCTCTTCCATTTCAACTAACTCACCATTCCTCTTAACAGCCCCAGAAACCCCAAAACAGAGTCAGTGCAGTTTGGTTCTACTCAGAAGCATGGGGTTCTTTTTCCATCCAAAGCCATACACCTCCCCCCAGCTCTTTATATAATTGATTTACTTTCATGACAAGCTGCGGGTTCAAGAGCTCTCCTTCTACACAGAGAAAACTGAATTTGGAAACTTTCCCAAGAAGCACACAAATCTTTTGGGTTTGCTGGAGGGACTGTCCGTAGAGGAGAAAGCACTCTTCTACTCCTTAACAGCAATTTAAGATACTAAGAAATGTGTCTATTTTGGAAATCCTGCATCTACATGAGATGCTGACTGCACAATTGTTACTGCGAAGTCATTTTGTACTTGTATAAACATGTACTAAATGACTGCATAGTAACTCAAGTTACTGCACAGTAGCAGCAACGATCAGCTTTTTTGTGATGCTGTTTGCACAGTAGCCTGAGACTACTATGCAGTAGCATCGCATCATAGTTGCTGCCACATGACACTACTGTGCAGTAATCCTGGCTACTGAGCAGTCAATGTCTTGTGCAGATGCAGCCGGGGCATAGCTGTTTCTTTCACATTTGAAGAGCCATTACTCCAAAACTAATTCATGAGATAAATATGGTCAACAACTGCAAGTTAGTGGCTAAGACAAAAGAATGGGAGGCAGAAGACATGAATTCAATTATTATTTATATTGCTGTAACAGTCAGGAGCCCTAGTCATGGACTGGGACCATAATGGGTTAAATGCTGTACATCCACAGAATAAAAAAGGGAGCCTAGCTCATAGTATTTACAATCTTGTTATATCTCAACTCTGTCATTGACTTTTTATGTGACCCTGGTGAAATCACTTTACCACTATGTTTTCCCTGCATCCTGTTTCTATTAACATCTAAGCTCTTTGGGCTAGGGACTATCTAGTGTTTTATGTTTACACCGTTCCTAGCACAATAGTGGCTGAAATCTTGAATGGAGCCTCAAGGTTTACCATGAGGTATTACTTGACAATTGTCATACCAGATACTCTATTGCTTTCAAGCAGAATCAGTCCCAACTGATATCAGCAGAGAAGGGTAGCTGTATGAATCTTAAGTCAGGCAGAAGGTAGGGCAGGGTGGCATCTTAGAGACTAGCTAGTTCAGAGAGGCATGAGCTTTCATAGGCCACAACTTAGTTTGTCTGATGATAGGTTGCATGTTAGTTAGCATCTGATGAAATAGGTTGTAGCCTACAAAAGCTCATCCCTCTCTGAACCAATTAACCCCTAAGGGTGCCACTGGGTGTGACTACATGAGACACCTTACTGCACAGTAGACTAATCTACTGTTCAGTAAAGCATCACTATCTACACGTGTGCACATTTATTGTGCAATAAATTGGTGTACTGTGCAGTGAGCTACTACCTGTAACTACAGGCAGTAATCTAACTGTGCAGTAGACACTGCACAGCAGTGCATGTGTAGACGCTGACTGGGAGCAAATTTACTCCCCATCAGCCCCAACACTAGAGGGCCACAGGGGATGGGAAACTTCCAGTTCTGGCACTACTCAGCTCCCAGCTCCCCACAGGAGGTGGGAGCTGAACAGCACCAAGTTGGGGTAGCTCTCTGTCCCCTCCTTCCCCCCGGTCCTGGCACTGCTCAGCTCCTGGCTCCCCAAGGAACTGTCCAACTTCTGGGGCAGGTTCCAGCCAGCTCTGCTGTGTGGGGATTTTCCTGCCCAGCCCAGAGCTGGCTGAGAACTATCCCACTTCTGGGTGCAGACTGTCCAACTTCTGCATGCAACCCAGAGCTGGATGGGACCTGCCCCAGAAGGGACAGTTCCTGGCCAGCCCTGGGCTGTTTGAGGGAATCCTCCCACAGCCTGGAACTGGGTGGGAGCTGCTCCAGAAGTGGGACAGTTCCCGGCCAGTCCCGGGTTGGGCAGGGAAATTCCCACATGGCCCAGACCTGGCTGGGAGCTGCCCCAGAAGTGGGCCAGTTCTGGGCTAGCTTCTGGTTGTGGAGGGAAGCCCTGCTGGGCACAGGGCTTGTCCCCATGTGCAGGGGGCCAGGAGGGCCCTGCAGTAGCAGCTGTCTCCTGGCCCCTGCACATCAGGATCCCTCCTGATGTGCATGGGACCAGGAGACAGCTGTTGCTGTAGCCAGCAGAGCTTTTCTGGCCCCATGTGCATGAGGGCTGGCCCCATGCTCCCTGCCAGCCCCCCAGCTAGCACCCAGGTGGAGCCTGGAGCTCCCCCTGCCTGCTGGAGGGGCCAGAGCAGGGTTGCTCCCATTGGGAACAGATTTGCTAGCAACAGGGAGCACATACAGTCATGCTTCCCAGGAAGGCTTCCTGAGCAGTATTTTACTGCACAGTGGGCATGTCTACACAAGATGGTTACTTGGCAGTAGCCTAAAAACACTGCACAATAGTGGGCTGATTAAAAAGCATGCTAATAAGCTACTGCGCAGTATTGTTAAGCTACTGTGCAGTAACCATCACAAAAAAATCGTCCGCTGGCACAATTGCGCAGTAAATGTAGTTACTGTACATTCAGGTAGTACTTGATTAAGGAATTACTAAACTAAATGCACAGTAACTATGGCACATTAATTAACTGGTAGACATGCCCAGTAATCCTTCATAGTATTAATTACACATGTAGATGCGGTCACTCTGCCCTAACCTCCATCTAATTAATATAGATACAAGTTCGAGGAACAACAGGTCTCTGAACAGTGATTTAAGATCTCACATTTAAGGAATACTTGTATAAAGAAGATTGAAGTCAGGTTCTGAGCCATTTTCTCCTGCCTGCACACATGCCAGCATACTATATTAAAAAAAATCCATCCCTTAAATAAAGAAAAATATAAATGGCATCCTGAGTTCTCCCCCACACCCGATTCTTCCTCCCTCCCCCCTTCCTCATTGTTTGTTCAACAGGATGTTGGCTTTGCTGTGAGGTACACCAAGCCATCTGTCAAAAACATGGAAACAGTTAGCGTGTGCACACACAAAGGCTGGAACGACATGTTACTAAGCCTATGTAAGGTCAGAATGATAGGCCATGCTTTGGGAGAGTGATCCAAGGCTCAAAGCTGTGTCTGCTTATACCAAATTATAGCTTTCACCTTTTTACAAAGGAAACAACACTTGCTTCAGTAGTAGGTCATCTGGGATATGCCAGACACAGGAGCTGAAGACAAGAACATGCTGGGAAGGAAGTACTATGAACATGAAAACTTTACAAAGGTGGTGCATGAACATGTTGGCATATGCACTGGAGCCCTGAGAAATGCTACATTGTCTGAACCCCCCCAAAAAGATTTATTTGACATATTAATTAGCTAGGGCTAGATAAAAGGGAACCAAATTCAGAAATGTTTCCTCCCCCACTTTCTTCTCTTTCTTTTTTAATTTCAAAATTTACCGTTTTGTCATTTTGAAGTTCAAATTAAGTTTGTTCATGCCTTAAAATATCTGTTTAAGGCAATCATTCAGATGCTTCCTTGCCAATAATGTTCTGAGTTTCCAACAGATACAGATTTAATCTTGAAATGATCAAAATAGGGTCAGATTTATTCCTATTGGAGTGGTTAGGTCCTAATTTATCACAACCCCAGAAGTGTACAGTAGGGGTGAAAAATCAAATAATTGATTCTGGTTTGGACTCTCACTCGATTCACTTGGTTTGTAGAAATCCTGGTTAACAGCTCCGGCCTGAAGTTAACCTATTTTGAGGTGATAGAATAGTTAATTCTTTGTGTTCTTTTAGCTCTTGACCTCTCTAAGACTGCCTACAAACATGCCAATAAGTGCCAGTTGTAGCAGTGGTAGTTTGGATTTGTGGAGTCTCCTGACTTCTAGGAAAAGATCAGTTTATTTAACGTTGGGAGCAGAATACTCAGGTGGCAAGTTCTGACCAATACAGATGACAACAACACTGAGTGCATCTACATATTCATTAATGCACCTTAGATACTGCACATTTAGTTTAGTACTTGTTTAATAAAGTACGAACTGAATGCACAGTAACTAGAGTTACTGTGCAGTGGCTCCAGGACATGGTTATTTTGTGATGCTTACTGCACATTAGCCTAATACTGTGCTGTAGGATATTAGCATGTTTTTGACTGCCACACTATTGCTCGGTCTTATTAGGCTAATGCACAGTAAGTAAGTGTCTCATGTAGATGTGCCCACAGACAACAAGAAGAAGTAAACAATTCATAAACTGATTTCCAAGAAAAACACAACTGAAAGCAAATTGCAACATCCCAAAATTAAATGACTTAAATCATCACATTTCTTTAAGTTAAAATGTGGGATAAGGAAAAAAATTCAGCAAATCCAGTATTTTCCAAGAGTGTGTCTCATTTATTTCACAGCACAGGACTGATAAAGAAGTTATAAATACCACTAAACAGATAAAAGATTTTTTTCAAACAACGTACTAAAAAAATTATTTTCCTCAAGAAAATAAAAACCTTGCAGTGTTAGAAAGCATATTTCACGCCATAGAGCCTGACCTAAAACCTACTGAGTCAGTGGGAGTCTTTCCACGGACTTCTAGGGACTTTGAAGCCCCAAAGCATCATGGCAGTCATTTAAATAAAACTTTATAGGAATCCAATGGATGCATACTCAAGAGGCTAAAAATCTAGGACTATTTATTCAGTCAGATTATCTCTAGAGTAGTCCAGTGTCAGATCCAAAATGAAGCTTAAGCAGAATTTACGCACCTAAGTCCAATATTGCAATACTGAACCTCTCTACTCTGCTGTTGCTTTGCCTTGGAGATGCGGAAACTCCACATGTGCCTCACTTTTTGTTGTGAATGCTCCCCAAGTGCCTGAGTCCTTCTCTGCCCAGGCCCAGAAGCACCTCATTCTTGACAGGGCTAAACAGCATGGCAACTACAGAGACTCAAAAACTAGGCACCATCTCACCTCTTTCTGCTGTGGGATATGGCCCAACAGTCATTCTCAGAGTATACCTACTGAACTGGGCTCCCCACAAAATGCAGTGGTAGTCACAACTTTCCTTTAAAAAACATGGCTGAAGAAGTGGAGCCATCTCCAAGACCAGAAAAGTATGAATGTTGGTGACAGCTCTTATCTTCATCAGCATCTGAACCCAACACCAAACCTTGAATCTGCTGCCCATTTTCAGCAATAGAAGGAAAAGTCCTAATACATTTCTATGTGATTAATGAATGAAGCTTGATGAAACTGCTGATAGCAACCCAGTGTTGGTTATTATATTCTTTGATGGGTCTTTCCTCTTCTGTCTGCCTTCATTTTTGGGTGGGAATGATTTAAAAATTCTAATACTTGGTTTGTCAAATCTATGAATTATTTTTCAGTTATTTTTTCCTTTTTTTCCCCAAAGGATGGTAGAATTCACGAGCCCCTCATCTATCATTTTTGTCATTTGTTTTTTTTCCTCCAATGGTTGCCCTGCCTCTATCTAATCAGGGGGATGCTTCCTGTCTTTGTTTTCAAACATTCATGCTACAGGAGCGATTATTATCATCAAACAGTATTAAAATAGAATGCTTGGAGCCAGCACCCAATTAGCATGGGATTGGGAGTTCAGGGAATAAGCAGAGGAAGAGACTATGGGAAGCATCTACGACAGAGTTGGGCACCTTCTTGTTTGCTATCATTGCAACAATGCCCAATCTTTAAAAATAAATCTGGCTTTCCAAAAAAAGGATGGGCTAGGTCTAAAATTAAAAATACGCGTGAACATCCGCTTTGTACGTCATCCAGTAGGCCTGAAGAATCTCGAGCTCCATTCTGTCCACCACAGAACTGTCTAACTGACCATGTGCAACCAAGCCACTTCCCCCCATGTCTCCCACACAGCATCAAGGATACTTCCTTTGTACATCAAACTCTCGTGGCCAGAAAGGAATAAGTGTTTCTCCTGAGAGGAAGCTGAAATGGCAAGCAAATTCCAGGTGTACAAAAGTGACCATTTGCTTCAAAATGTAGACTGAAACTGAAAAACACCATTTCTGAGTAGTGCCTGCCAAAGGCCCTAAAATATTTTTGACCTCTCCCCTGAAAAATTTACCAGAGTTAGAAATATCACCCTTTTTAGAAGAACTTACTAGGCCTGTGCGAAGCAGCTAATATTCCCTTCGGATTCAGATTCGGCCGATTCGGGAGACAGCAGTTTGATTTGGTGATTTGAAACACTGTCCCAAATCGATTTGGCCGAATCTTCAAATCACACAGGCCCATCCCCAACCCACTCTCCCAGCCCGGCAATGACTGCCCCGCCTGCCCCAGCTCCCGGCACTTTGATAAAAAAAGGCCTCAGTTCAGGGGATACACTGTGTGGGGGGCGCTGCATGAGCCCCCTGACCCCCCCACTGTCCCTGTCCCCCCCCAGTGGCTGCCCCACCCACCCCAGATCCATCCCTTTAAGGGAAAAAAACCCCAAACCCTGGACTCACAGGGTGCTGCTGGGTGGGGGGCAATCTCTTGTTGCCCCCTGCTGTCTTGTGCCATGTGGGGGGCTCTTCCATGAGCCCCCAGGAGCCCTGAGGCTGCTGCAGGAGCTGGTGAGCCTTGAGGTTGTTTTTTTCTTAAAGGGCCAGAGCTGGAGCAGGCAGGACAGCCATGTGGGGGCTGGGGGAGCGAGGGGGGAGCTGGGGGCTCATGACAGAGCCCCCCATGCAGCATGGGGCAGTGCGGGGAAGCAGGGGTTTCCTTTTCTCTGGCAGCAGCCGGTGAGTGGGTTTTTTTTTAAAGCATCAGGAGCTGGGGCAAGCGGGGCAGCCATGGGTGGGGGGCAGGGAAGCAGGTGGGGGGTGGGGGGGCTGGGGAAGCAGGCAGAGGATGGGGCCTGGCAGGGGACCCCCATGGTCCCATCCCCCCTCTTCCAGCCCCCGCTTCCCTGGCTCAGAATCGGGCCGAATCTCCTCTGAATTGAATCAGCACCCAAAGCTTTGCACAGCCCTAGAACTTACCCTGTTACATGCAGTCCATGGGCTTGACCAAACCTCATTGGAGTCAATGGAAAGATTTATCTTCCCTGACATGGAGACTAGATTAGGTTCATTAACTCTTACAGTCAAGAGTATCAGTTGTTGTAAATCAAATTTTCTTCCCAAGAATAGCCTATGTTTGAAAAGAGCAGTTCAAATTTTGTTGCGAGGAATTTTTTTGAAGACATTACTTAAATAGTTCACTTAGCAACTGGTCATTTACCAAAAATTGGTTTTGATTACATTAATAGTTTTTATGTATTGAAAACTGGGTTTTTCAGTAAATTCAAATAGCTCTCGAATACTTTTTTTCAATATTGTTTGATAAAAATTTGCAAGAGAAAAAATGAGGAATTTTTGGAAACCTGGTCCCTCATGAGCATTTCAAAAACAAAATAATGTATACAGTTTTGATTAAACTGTAAGTCAGGGGTAGGCAATAGGCCTGTGCAAAGTGGCTAGTACGCGCTTCGGGTTCGGCCGATTCGGGAGACACTGATTCGATTTGGTGATTCGAATCACTGTCCCAACTCGATTCGGCCAAATCTGATTCGGAGATTCAGCTGCCGAATCTCAATCTCCAAATCACTCAGGCCAGGCCTTTCCCCCACCTGCTCTCCCAGCCTGGGGCAATGGCTCCCCCGCCAGCCCCAGTTCCCGGCTCTTTGAAGAAAAAAAAAAAAAGCCCCGACTCAGCAGGTGCTGCTGGGCGGGGGGGCAATCCCCGCTGCCCCCCACTACTCCATACTGCATGGGGGACTCTGCTACAAGCCCCCTGACCCCCACCTGCATGCCAGCATCTTACAAGTCAAAGTTGCAGATGATTTTGGCATTCTACCCAAAAACTTTTCCAACCCCTGCTATATTTCCATTTTTTAACCAGGTCTTGGATCAACTGTGAAGGCTACTAAATGTGAAGTGTAGAATGTGGCAACTCAGCAGCAGGAGTCAAGATATGTAGGTTCTTTTTCCAGTACTGCCACATGTATACTGTAGAACTTCAGACACTTCACCCCGTGCCTCAGTTTCCTAGGCTGTAAAACGGAATGGTATTTATTTACTATGTGGAATAGGTATGCCTGCCTGAAGCTTCATTAGGCTGATGTTCATAAAGCACTTCAAATTCTTCAGCTGGGAACACAAGCAAAGTGCAATGCATTGCTTGGTTTAATGAAGAAAAAATCAGAACAAGGACCAAACAGTAAAAATAGTTGTGCTCTAACCTGCCATTGACACTGTTTCACTGTGCTGTCCTGAGCACATCCATTAAGTACTCTACCTCAGTTACTCCACTTGTAAAACAGAGATAACGTGCTAGAGAAGTGCTGAGAATATTTATGCATAGCTTTAAAAACACAAAGTGCTGAGTGAGTGATAACAGTGAGGAAACTGTTGCAGCTGTTCTATCTATGAACAATCTTGACATTTTAAAGGAAACAACATCTTTCAATTGAAACCAAACAGTTATTCTTATAGATTTTTGAAGGAGATGGGCCTTTGATTTTGGAAGCTCATTCCCAAACCACAAGGTAGCTCTATTTTATAGAGCTAAGGGATAGCAGAAGCAGGTGTCAAGGGATAGCAGAAGCAGGTATCAATTGAATAAATCTGTTTTGAACGCATGTAACCTAGTTGCTCCCATTACACCCTCCTTCATGCTCAGATGGACTGTAATGGGATGATTTTCAAAGGCACATAGTAATTAGGTGAGGAACTACAATGGGAAGTTAATGATGGTATTTTGCTGCACTCTGCTTTCTGCCTTTGAAAATCTCCTGCATG
>NW_005841868.1:1583984-1584365 GCF_000455745.1 Alligator sinensis | reverse complement strand
TGCTGAAGAGTGGTACTGCCTATTGCTGTACGAAACTCACTGGGCATATCTACATGAGACACTTACTGCACGGTAGTCTAATAACACTGCACAGTGATGTGCTGATCAAAAAACGTGCTAATAAGCTACTGCACAGTGTTATTAGGCCACTGTGCAGAAACAGTCAGAAAAAAACCCATGCGCCAGCATTACTGCACAGTAAATGTAGTTATTTGTAGTTACTTTAAAGTATGTTATTTAAATGCAGTTACTTCATTAAGGAAGTACTAAACTAAATGCACAGGAACTATAGCGCATTAATGAATGTGTAGACATAGATTCATAGATGTTAGGGTCGGAAGGTCCGACCCCCTGCATAAGGAGGGAAGAGTGCTGGGTCTA
>NW_005841868.1:1579428-1581701 GCF_000455745.1 Alligator sinensis | reverse complement strand
CTTTCTTCCCCTTGATGTGGGGGTCTGTAGCAGACCCCTACCACCAAATCCCTTTCTCCTTGCCCCCCATGTAGCCTAACCCACAATCCTTCTACCTCCTCATCCTTGGATTCCGTCTTGATGAGGGTTGACGTATATTGCTCACTGACATAGAGCGCAACCCCTCCCCCTTTCTTCCCCTGAAAGAATTTTCTTCCCCTGAAAGACATGCTCACTACTATGTAAGTTCACTAGTCTCAAGAATATTTTTGTACATCACAATAGAGGTCCAGTAAAATCTCTGTTATCCGGCATCCCCGGGGTAAGGGGATTGCTGGTTATGTAAAAACTCTGGTTATGTGAAATAATCAAGCAGGGTTTTCAGAAAACGCAGAGCTGGGGCGGGGGGGAGAGGAGTGGCGGCAGCTGCATCTAGAGCGGTGGCAGCACAGGGTGGTGGTGACTGCTGCATGTGACCCCCCCCCGCCTCTCCTCCCCATGTCCAGGCAGAGGAGTGTGGGGTGGGAGGGGTGCACACAAAGCAGCAGCAGTGTGGGGTGGTGGGTGGTGGTAGTGGGTGCCCCCTCCCGTGTCCAGCCGGCCAGCTGGAACTCCAGTTAATAGAGTATTCTGGTTGGTGAAGTACCGGATAACAGAGATTTTACTGTATTTTTCCAAAAAACTACAGGCTGTTTTATAGTCCCCACTGAAACTCATGATTCAGACCTAAATCTCCAAGAAAATCTCAGTGGGTTTGCTCAAAACACCATGGAGTGAAAACAAAGAACATTTTCAACAGATTCCCCATGAACTGAAACCCCTGAAATACATACAACTCCAGCATCACCTGGCCCACTGATCCAGTCTGTATTTAGACTTTTTGGGCATGTCTACGCATGCAGGCACATGAACTTGCAGCACCTCAGGTAGAAGCAGTGCAAATTTGAGACAGGGCTTTTTGCCTCAGTGCACATGCCTGGACATACACTTTGGTGTGGGGCAAATTGTGCCAGTTGGGGCAAAATAACCCTGGCTCCTCCTGGATCTGCAGCCAGGGGGAGCTAAATCCTGGGGCCAGTACCTGTGCTGTCCCCAGCAGTATAAAAATTTGTCCTGTTTTGGCCCCAGCAGTATACAAAGATGCCGTGGCAAGCAGCTCAGGGCTATTTACTCTCAGGAGCTTCTGGGGCCCAGACAATTGGTACATGGGGACACTACCCCTTGTGCCAGCTGGACTGCTGAAGCAGCCCTGTGAGTTCCCTGCACCCTCTACCCACTGCAATGGGGGCTGCTACCTGGCAGTGACCTGCTGCCACCTGCAACAGCAGGTGGCCCCAAGGCTGCATACCTGCCAGACCTGGATGGGGACTGCATAGACATTAGAGGCATCTGTACCTATGGGCCAGCTGCCAGGGCTGTGGCAGCCTAGTTGGCCTTTGTGCAGCACTACAGCCATGTGTGCCACTGCCTGGCCATCTGGGCGGCTATCGCACAGAATATATTCTCAGGGTGATGGCCTACTTTGAACTGTCAAAGCATGTCCTCCTGGCCATATCCAGCCGGGTCCTGGGTGCCAGCTCTGAGCAGGCTCCTCTGCCTGGGTCCTGCCACTTGCCTCCCTAGCAGGAATTTTGGTGTTGCCTATTTAAAAACTGCACAATCCCTTATAAAAAAATCCCAAAGTCACTCTTTAAAATACCCCAAAATCCATGTTCTTCCACAAGTAAAAGAAAAGACCACAAGGCATACATACAGAGAGAGAGAGAGAGAGATAGAGAGAGAGAGAGATCAAATCAGTTGGCAAATGTTTTATTGATATATTTACAATTTTAAAATAATTTGGAAGCCTACCAGTGCCTCCATCATCATCTGAAAATAAATTCTAAATATCTATATAGTTTGGCATTGAATTTTGTTTTTTTGTCATAGAAAAATCAGAGCCGCCCTTACCCGCTTTGCTCACCAGAATGTGCAGCACAGCACTGAAATGCCAGTGCCCTGCCCACAGCTTGGCCCCCACCCCAGTCCCCTCACTCCTGACCCACAGAGCCAGGTATGTGGGTGAGGGGTTTGTTGGGGTGGCTTGGAAGTGTGGGGTTTGTTGGTGGATTGTGGGAGGACTGTGGGTGTGGGGAGGGTGTATGGGGGAGCTTCTCAGGAAGGCACAGCCCTCCCCCCCGCCCCCCAGCTCACGGACTGCTCTCCCCACAGGACCACAGCCCCTCAACAAGGGCCAAAATCCCCCAAGGGCCTACAGCACAGGGGCCACATGCCCCCCCACAGAGGATAGCACG
>NW_005841868.1:1575220-1579152 GCF_000455745.1 Alligator sinensis | reverse complement strand
AGCACCCCTCCCCCCCATGGCCCCTGTGCTGCCCGCCTGGCCCCAGCCAGCCCCCGCTCACTCCCCCAGCGTTTCCTCCCCCGGTCACAGCCCCCGATCGCTGCCCCACCCCCGCCTCAGCATCCCTGCACTCAGCAGCTGCAGCAGCAGCGGTCAGGGCCACTGGGGCCTCATGACACAGCCCCCGCATATGGCAGGGAGCAGTGTGGGGCAGCGGGGATCAGCCCCAGCTGCCTGACATGTGCTGCCAGTGCTGCATCTCATGTGGGTGCAGCCTGGCTTGGCAGGGTGCTGAGTGCTGTCTGGCAGCTGGGGGCCACTGGAGCTGAGCAGTGCCAGCCTGGGTGACAGCCAGAACTGCCAGACAGCATGCAGTGCTGCGTGGCATCCTGATGAAGCACGCTGCACCTGCACAATGGGGCAGAGGCAGCTCCAGTGCCAGGTAGCCGGGGATGAGCCCTGCTGCCCCCCACCATGCAGGGGGGTTCTGCCATGAGGCTTCAAGAAGCCCCGATCGCTGCTGCTGCTGGTAAGCTCAGGCCATGTGGGCGGGGGGGTGCGGCCAGGCAGGGAAAATGAGGGGACAGCAGGGGAGAGCAGGGGAACAAGCAGGTGGTTGGAGATGAGCCCCTGGAGATGAACTGGAGACATTCCCCCGCTTGTCCCCAGCCTTGGGGAGTGGGAGAAATGCACAGGGAGTTGGGGGAACAAATGGGGGGCAGGGGGAATAAATGGGGAGCTGGGGGAATGAACAGGAGGCGGGGGTGGGGACTGGGGCCAGGCGGGCCCCCCCATGGCCCCATCCGCCTACTTACCTGCCATGAAGCCGGGTCTAGGTCCCTGCAGCCTGCATTGCTGCTTGCTTTGTATGAGCAGGCAGCATGCTTCAGCACCGGAGCAAGGACCAGCCATAGAGATACTCTGGCTGACTGCCAGAGGGTCTCTGTGGAGGACCGAACCTCCAGTTGCCTCAGGGCACGATCCCAGACCGTGCCCTGACCCGCTTTTTCCCCCTGGGATATTTTTTGACCCCTGGATATCCAGGGGTCTAATTTTGCCTCTGTACTGCAAATTTGCAGCGTCTCAAAGGGGTTTGAGACGCTACAAGAAGCACATGTGCACTCGTCTGGATGTGCCCCCTTTGTTTTGATTGGAGATTGGACAAAACTGCATAATGGAGATCTTGACCCAGAGTTCTAGTTCAGATCATTCTGGAGGTGATATCCAAGTGTGAAATTGGATTTATACCTAAAATTCTCCCTCCTCCCCCACAGATAATATGGTGGTGGCTTGGGGTCCAAATCTGAGTGGCTATTTAATCTGGATCCTTCATGTTTTTTGTGATCATTTTGAACACCTAAGGCTAGAATCTCAGCTGGTATAGGTCCAGCATTTCTGAGGGGACCATTATTGATTCACACCCTGTAAGAATTCTGCCTCTGAAATCTTAGCACTTTATTGGGCTCGGTGCTGCATAAACAGAGAGACATGTTACTTGCCTTGAACAATTGTGCCTAACTGAGGATAAATCATAAGTTAGAGCAGCAAACAGCAGGAGGAAAGAGTAGAGAATGTAAGAGGATAGCAGCAATGAGATCATACGGTTACAAAGTCTGGCTACAAGCAAAACTTGATTGTGATAAGTCTTTCAGACAAATATATATCCTTGTAAAATCAATGAGCAGGAAGAAATGGCTAAATTTAGCTCCTAATCCATCAAAAAACCACGTAGAACCTCTTACTGTTATATTTGCAGTAAAGATGCAGGTTGGTACAAGTCTGAACATTCCACCCTGGCACATCAGTTTTGCACTCAAAGAGCCCCATTTACAGACAAAGGGCATGCATCCAGGCCAAGGCGGTGCCAACCTCCAACCTGAGCAGCAAAAAGAATACAGCATCAAAGGCCCGGTTGTTCCCACTTCTCAATATTGAACTGCTTGAAGTCATGATAAAAATCTGTTGTTACAATAGTTCCAAAAGGGACTGGAAGACCAGCTGCTAGTGGTACAAGTGATATCTTTCTGATGCCAGTCCATAGAGCCAGCTCCCAAATTGCAAGGGGTATAGAAACATGGGGCATAAGAAGTGAATGTTAAAGACCAGGGATAAGAACAGAATCTAATGGAAGAGGGTACAATATTGTCACAAGAGCCAATCAGCAACTATTCCATGGTTGCTGCAAAAGATTTGTCAGGGCATCCAAAAAGTATTACACTACCCAATAAAACATCTGTTTGCCAGATACCCCGAACTCTGCATGTGTCACTTTTCTATTGACTCCATGTGTCCACGATGGTTTCTTTGCATGAGCTGAACAAGATTGGAACATACATCAGAGTGAGAATGTTCACAACACAAAGGGCATTATGGATGCTGTATTAGGGGCATTTCTCAGCTTCTATCGGCCATTTGGGTTCAATTTTAGGGATTGATACACACAGCCAAAGGATTATGTGGGTAGCTTTGTTGTTGCATAAGCAAAAATACAGGCGTCATTGATGTATTGCAACAAATGCAGGCCAGCCTGGTACAGTAGACTACTATAAGGATTTATTCATAGATCCCTACTACAGTAGGGTGCAGCAATAAGACTGTACAAGCAAACCAACAGAGTCCTGCTGTGGAAAAAAACAACAAAAGCTACCTTCCTTTCCATAATTCCAGTCCTTTTTCCCATCCAGGGTACTCCACATGTCATGTAACATCCCATTTCCTCCAAGGGCATAGACAGAAGTACATTTATCATGTGATCGCCCCCCTGAAAGCACTCTACAGCCTTGCTGTGACATGTGCGTGGCTGCAGAGTGCTTTAAAAGTGGCTGATTGCACAACAAATTAAATCTCATCTAATGAGAGATCAGATGAAGGCGCTCCACTTTGGAGCACCTTAGGGAACTTCTGGTCCCTAGGGTTAATCCACAGTGCAGTTGAGGCCTGGCCCAGGTGCTATTTACAGGAAGGGAGGGGGGAAAAGGGATGGGGACAAGCTGCAGGCTGGGGTTTGCCCAGCCTGAGTTAGAGAAGGGGTGGGGGGTGGATTGGAGCTCCCCACAACCTGGAAGCTCCACCCCCAGCCTCCTCCCCCTCCAGCTGAGGATGGGCAAACCCTAGCCCACAGCTCACTCCCCTTCCCTCCTCTCCCTTCCCTTTCTGCAGACTGCACCAGAGCTGGGGGAGGAGGGTAGGGAGAGAGGCTGCAGGGAGGCATCTCCACTCCATCAACACCAAAGTGGAGCTCAATACTTACCCCTTCCTGCCCAGGCCCAACAGGTGAACGTCTGTTGGGTCAGGGGGGCTGCTTTAACTCATGGTGCTTAAAGTACTGCTAGTTAGAGCAGGGGCCTGTGCATCTGTCAGCACCTCATATGATACTTTCTCACCAGTGCTGTAATTTTAAAGGTAAAAGGGAAACAGGGGTTTTATAGAAGACTTCCTTACCCAGAATCCTTACCCAGAATCCTTTGGGTTCATCAAAGGTAGGTCCTGTCTGACCAACCTGATTGCCTTTTATGACCAAGTAACTAAATCCTTGGATGATGGTGTCGCTGTGGATGTAGTCTTTCTAGACTTTAAGAAGGCCTTTGACACTGTCTCTCACCCCATCCTCATCAATAAATTAAGTGACTGCGGCATTGATGCCTGCACAGTTGGATGGGTAAAAAAAAGGTTGATGGGGCACACCCAGAAAGTAGTGGTGGACAGGTTGTACTCAACCTGGCAAGATGTGAGCAGTGGGGTACCCCAGAGCTCAGTCCTCGGGCCCACACTGTTTAACATCTTCATTAGCAACTTGGATGAGGGGGTGGAAAGCACGCTGTCCAAGTTTGCTGATGACTCTAAGATGTGGGGCGAGGTGGACACACTTGAAGGGAGAGAGAGGCTGCAACTAGATTTAGACAGACTACAAAAGTGGGCAGACAAGAATAGGA
>NW_005841868.1:1573995-1574665 GCF_000455745.1 Alligator sinensis | reverse complement strand
TGTGACCCCAGCATTCATCCCTGCCTGTGGCAGGGGGTCAGGCTAGATGATCTGTTCAGGTCCCTCCTGACCCCAGCAACTATGAAACTATGGAAGGGAAGTCCTTCCCTTATCCTCCTGGTTCATTGACAGTTTCTTTACGTAATCAGTAGGGGTGTATGAAGCGGGCCCTATTCGATTTGGATTCAGATTTTGCCCGAGACAGGGACAGTGATTCTCGATTTGTTGATTCAGATCACTGTCCCTGATTTGATTTGGCTGAATCCAAATTTGAAGCTTCGATGCTGATTTGGAGAATCAGCGATTCAGACATAGACACAGTCTTAAATGTTTTTTCTACATACCTTGAGGTAACAGTGTGGCTTGTGATTGCTGCAATGCTGGGGGGATGGAGCATCCCACAGGAGTTCAGGAGGCCCTCCACATAGGTTCATAGATTGTAGAGTCAGAAGGGACCACAATGGATCATCGTGTCCGACCCCCTGCCCCTGGCAGAAAAGAGGACCGAGGTCAGATGACCCCAGCCAGGTGACTATCTAGCCTCCTCTTGAAGACCTCCTAGCTAGGTGATAGCACCACCTCTCTTGGAAGTCCATTCCAGATCCTGGCCACCCGTACTGTGAAAAATTTCTTCCTAATATCTAACCTAAATCCACTCTCAACTAGTTTA
>NW_005841868.1:1533279-1573903 GCF_000455745.1 Alligator sinensis | reverse complement strand
GCTCTCTCAACCTCCCCCTGTAGGGTCTTTCCCGAAGGCCACTAATCATGTGAGTGGCTCTCCTATGGACCTTCTCCAGATTCTCAGCATCCCTCTTGAAGTGGGGTGCCCAAAACTGGACACAGTACTCCAACTGTGGCCTGACCAGTGCTGCATAGAGGGGGAACATCACCTCCTTTGATCTATTAGTCATGCACCTGCTCATGCACGACAAGGTGCGATTGGCCTTGTTGATGGCCTCATTACGCTGCCAGCTCATGTTCATCTTGGAGTCAATTATGACTCCAAGATCCCTCTCTGCCTCCAAGCTGCTGAGAAGGACACTCCCCAACCTATAGGTGTGCTGGGGATTCCTCCTTCCCAGGTGGAGTACCTTACATTTATCTTTATTAAATTGCATCCTATTTCTCTCTGCCCATTGATCCAACCTGTCCAGGTCGGCCTGAATTTGCTCTCTGCCCTCCGGTGTACTAACTCTGCCCCATAACTTGGTATCATCAGTGAACTTGGAGAGGGTGCTCTCCATGTCCTCATCCAAATTGCTGATGAAGATATTAAATAATACCGGTCCGAGGACTGAACCCTGTGGGACCCCACTGCCCACCTCCCTCCAGGCTGAGAAGGAACCATCCACCACCACTCTCTGGGTGCGGTCCCTAAGCCAGTTGGCCACCCACTTGACCGTGTAGGCATCCACTCCGCAGTCTGCTAGCTTCTCAATGAGGATAGGGTGCGAGACTGTGTCGAAGGCCTTCCTAAAGTCCAGGAAGATTACATCAACCTCAGCTCCTGCATCCAGGCAGTGTGAGATCTGGTCATAGAAGGCTACAAGGTTTGTCAGGCAGGATCTACCTGTGACAAACCCATGCTGGTTTTCCATCAGCATCGTTTCCCCTGCTGGGCCTGCACAAATGTGTTCTTTGATTATTTTCTCTAGCATTTTCCCAAGGATAGAGGTAAGACTGAGTGGCCCAGCTCATCCCTTCCCTTCTGAGTGGCCCAGTAACATCCTGAAGTTCCCCGGCTCATCCCTTCTCCCTTTCTTGAAAATGGGCACCATATTGGCCCTTCTCGAGTCCTCAGGGACCTGGCCAGAGCACCACGAGTGTTCAAACAGTTGTGCCAGTGGCTCAGCTATGACACTGGCCAAATTTTCAGCAGCCATGGATGGAGGTCATCCGGGCCTGCTGACTTGTACCCACCCAGTTCTTCCAGGAGCTCCTTAACTATTTCAGAACTAAAGATAGGTGGACTGGTGCCACGTGGACATCCATCAGTGATTGAGGTGGGGGAATTGGCTTGGTCGGTACCTAGAAATACTGAAGCGAAGAACTCATTGAAGAGCTCTGCTTTTTTCCCCACATCAACCACCAACTGTCCTGATTTGTCCTGCAGGGGCCCTATGTTGCTCTGAGCTTTCCTTTTGCCCGCTATATACCTGAAGGAGGGCTTTTTATTGTCCTTGATTGTTGAAGCCAGCCTGAGCTCAAGCCCTGCCCTGGCCTGTCTAACTGATTCCCTGCAATAGCATGCCAGGGAGATATATTCCTCCTTGGTGGCTGCCCCCTGCTTTCATTGCCTATACATCTCTTTCTTTGCCCCCAGACTCTCCTGGAGTTCCCTGTTCAGCCATGGGGGCTTTTTTGCCCCCTTACCTCCCTTCCTACGTAATGGGATAGACTCTTTTTGAGCCCCAAGGATCACTCCCTTGAGATACCTCCAACCCTCATGGACCCCCATTTGCTCTATGTTCTTGAGTTGCATCCCATCACTAATTAGCCTTCTAAGCTTGCTAAAGTTGGCCCTTCTGAAGTCCAACACCTTAGCCCCACTACTTACTTTACCCACCCTTCGCTGGATAGTGAACTCGACCAGGTGATGGTCACTGTCTCCCAGGCTACCGTGAACTCGCATGTTCCCCACAAGATCATCCCCTGTTGCTAAGACCAGGTCAAGCAAGGTGCTACCCCTGGTGGGACTAGACACCACCTGGGTTAGGTGGAGGTCCTGCACACCGTGTAAGAACCCCCATGAGCGGCTTGTTTTGGCTGTCTGCTCCCCACAGCAGATATCTGGGTAGTTCAGATCTCCTATGATCACCGCCTCCCTCGCCTGTGTGGTGTCTGCTAGCTGTCCAGAGAATACATCCTCTAGCTCTTGATCCTGTTGAGGAGGTCTGTAGTAGACCCCCACAACCAAGTCCTTTTCCCCTGGCCCCCCCCTGGATACTGACCCACAATGCCTCAGTGTTCCCCTCCTACATCCCCGCCTTGATGGTGGAAGATGTATACTGCTCCTTAACATGGAGTGCTACCCCCCCCACCTTTTTTCCCCACTCTGTCATGCCTATACAACCTATACCCCTCAATGTCTACTGCCCAGTCGTGTGTAGAATCCCACCAGGTTTCTGTAAGCCCAACCAGGTCTGGGTTTTTGCTAGCTAGTAGGAGGACAAGTTCCTCCTGCTTATTTCCAATACTTCTAGCATTTGTGCAGAGGTAATTGAGATCTTCTATGAGTGTTCATGTTGCCCTCTTGTTCCCAAGCTTGCCCGGGTCATTGTCACTTACCTGGGTTGTTCCTGCTCACATCGCCTGGCTTGACGTAGAAGTGTCCTCCTCTGCCTCTGCATCCCCATACCCCGACGAACCTAGTTTAAAGCTTACCGTACGAGGTCAGCCAGCCTAGAAGAGAAAACATGCTTACCTTTCGGGGAGAGATGTAGCCTGTCCCAACAGATACTTACCTCTGGGAGAGAGATGAAGATCGTCATCTCCCAGAAAGCCTCCTCCCTGGAAGTGCTGGTCATGGCTGTAGAATCCAAAGCTCTCCTGAAGACACCGACTCTGGAGCCGCCGGTCGACTTCCTTGATGCGGGCACCCTGGTGTCTCTGGCTTCTGCCAAAGGCAAGGATGGAAGAGAATACAACCTGTGCTCCAGTCTTCTTGAGGCTGTCTCCCAGTTCATGGAAGTCCTTCATGATGCGGTCAGGGCTCGTCCTAGCTGCATCACTGGTTCCCACATGGACAAGGACCATGGGGTAGTAGTCAGAGGGCTTGATGAGAGCAGGAATTGCCCCAGTGATATCCCTGATCTTAGCTCCAGGCATGCAGGAGACTTCTCTCACCATAGGATCCGGTCGACAGATTGGCCCCTCCGTGCCTCTCAGGATCGAGTTGCCCACCACAATCACTCAGCATTTCTTCTTCTTCTTCTGCCTGGGCAGTGATCCCCCAGCCTGTCCGGTAGGGGCTACAGGGATCACCTACTCTGCAGGAGAATGCTCCTCCTCCGTCTCCTCCACGGTTGTCAGGGCCCCGTATCTGTTCCCCATATCCGTCACATACTCAGTGATGAACCCGGAAGTGGACCAGAAGTACTTCTGGGTCTGCCAGGGAGCATGCTGGGGCCTCCCTGGCTTGGCGATCATCCACAGGGGGACCCCGGGTGTCCCCCTCCCCCCAGACCCAGGAGGCACCAGTCACTGAGCCAGGGAGGTGTTGGGGGGGGGCCTGGAAGTGAATTTGAAGTGCTTCTGGGCCTGCTGCCTCCCCACCCGCCCCGTGCTTCTATGGGATACTCCATGCACCCCAGCATTGCAGCACTCACGAGCTGCCTCCAAACTAGAGGTATGTAGAAAAAACTTTTAAAGCTGTCTCTGTGTCCAAATCACTGAATCTTTCTGAATCTCTCTGTATCAATTCAGAGGGTTCTGGTTTGATTTGGAGAGATTAAAGGGTCCTCTGATTAGATTTGAATTTGGAGATTCGACCACCGAATTGGGCTGAATCTCCACTGAATCGAATCAGGGACCGAAGCTTTGCACAGCCCTACTGGTCAGCTGTTTTCCCCTTGCTTCAAGTTTTATGAGGGCTAGATTACACATGGTATGGTACAGGGTTCATTTTATTGATGTATTGTAAGGCTTGATTTTCAGGAGGTCTGCTTTCAGTGTTCCCAATTTCAATTGGCATTTTGGGTGTCCTGCATTTCTCAAAATTAGGCATTTATATGGCTTAGTCTCATAGGGTTCAAAGTGCTACTTGAGCAAAATCCATTTTTTCCCTTTTTTGGAACTAGATGGGCGTGAATCCTACTGGTTCCTGGGTTTTAGTCCAACCTCCAAAACTTTCTGTTTGATCTAGTAATTCCATAGCTAGTATTGGGCTGTGTTACAGATGTTTCTGGGCAATGAGAAGCAGTTAACTGGAGCAGAATCCGGCACATCTTTGCATGTAGACTTTTGTTATTTTTTCTATGTGATTTATAACCCACTAGACACTTGTGCTGCAATGCCAGTTCACAGCAAATACGACTCTGTTTGACAAGTGCATCACTTCCTAAGGAAAAGATAGGAATTTGCATTCTAAGAAAAGATTAAGTTAAAAGAAAAATCTCAGAAAAAAAGTCTTAACTGGCACTGGCTGCCATGACTTCAGTTTCTGGCAAAGAGTCAGCCAGGCCGGGCTGGAAGAAATGCAAAGTAGCTCCAACCTCCCCATCCACCAGAAGAGCTAATTCTGCCCTAAACATGGGGGTCAGGTTAGAGCAGCCTGGCATGTACTGCACCTTCTTAGCTGTTCCCTGCCAGTGGGACTATAAGGGAGGGGCTGGTAGTAATAACACCAGACCTCCCTTGAGATATGTTCTCCCTTAGGGTGCAGCAGGATATGCTGGTGTAGGGAGGTGTAAATTATAATTCCCTATACAGCAAGAATGAATCAGTCTCCGATAGATAGATAGATAGATATTATATTATATTATATATATTTACACGCACACAAACACCTCCCCACCCCAGTCTAGTGACAGCTGTGAGAAACATTGCTCTTTCTTTGACTTTAGGCTCCCTATTAATAGTACTGCATTGTTTTGTATCAGTTTCTGCTTTTCCAGCCCTGCTGTGGATAAGAAACAAAGGAGTCTTCATGCCGGACAATAGGGGACTGTTCTACCTAATGAGGAACAGTTGAGAGGTATGGAGACAGCACCCTCTCAGTATGGGACAGAGGGCTGTGAACAAGCAGTATACTACAGCTAATGAAGACCAGTTGAGAGGTGCAGGCAGGACACTAACAGGAACCTTTCATTGTGAAGGGGGGCTGGTCTCATGAGATGCCAGCTTAGCTTCTTTACAAGGGAGAGCAACAGAGAAGGGAACATGTTTAGGTTCATCTGTCACCATGATGGCTCCTGACCCGACAACCTCTCAAGCCTTGCCCTTTGACCTCTGGATTTGACCTCTCCAAAGAGCTGCTGGTGCTCAGCCAGAAGTTCTCTATTGACTACCTGTCAGAGGGCACCTGCTTAAGGAACCCCTGAGAAATTAAAAGTCATAAAATGAGTCACCAGAGACTCTTTTAGCTGGGAAGCTAGCATTTAGTCCCTGGCTGGTAAACCAATCTCCCTAATTATCTGTCAGAAGAATATCTCATCTTTGTATTTCTTTTTCTTCTCCCCTTCCCCTCCTCCAGCCCTCTCTCCTCTTTAACTCATTATCTTAATTTCACATTAACTGAAGGGAGAAAAAGCACCTTGGGAGTGAAGGCAGGGACTGGGAAGGGAAAAGGACTTCAGGGCTCCCACCTTGAGGCTTTGTGGGAGATCATGCAAGCAGAACAGAAACTCTCTGAGCCACGAAGTTCAATCTGACCCACTTCTCCTGTTGCTGAAAATCTGGCTTCACTGTAAACTCCTGACTCAGAAAGCACATGCTCTGTCTTTTGGTGAGATGTTTTCTGGTATTGCTAAAATCTCATCACAGCAGATTGACTGCACTCAGTCACATTGCAGAGTACAGAGCAGATTTCTGGAGTCCAATATAGTAAAAAAATAACCAAATTAGTATAAACTGTGTCCTGTCAAGAGGAGGATGTATGGCTGTCACTCACTTGTGTCCATATGCGCGCGCACGCACGCACGCACACACACTCCAGTGTAATTTCATACAGATGCATTAGGGTCTCACTGCATTTCTCTGGTGTTTCTTTTCTCTGGTCACAACCTAAAGCACTGTAGGGAATCTCCAAGTGTGTTGCTTTCCGAGAATTAAGAAATGGACCAGTCACTAGTCCCAGCTGCTCTGATGGATGTAATGTGGTGGTCTTTGGTTGCAAAAGCATCATAAATAGGAAACATCAGTTCCTCTTTTTGCTAGCATTACCAATGTATATTGTTAAGATTTGGTTGAATTTGAACTTGTGACCCACATGTTTTTTATTTGATGGGGAAAGAAGAACCCTTTCAATTCACTGCTGGTCTCAATCCTTTTCTTCTCTTCTAACTTTCTTAGTGAAAGGAGAACAGACGCCTTCTCAGTCTGCATCTTACTAGATACAGATGCAATCTGTATATCCCTTACTTTGCCTAGTGAAAACTACAAAGCATTCTTGCTCCCAAATCCCATACAAGAGCTGCATGAGGTTGAAACAGCAGTTTCGTTTCAACTTCCATTTCACCATTTCGAAGGGACAGTTGTTTCATTTTGTCATTTCATTTCGAAGTATTGTTCCGTTTCGTTTTGTCAAAACTGTTTCGCTGTTTCAATGCGTTTCGACCATTCATCCATAGGCTATAATGGGGCATCATGAAAATGCCTATAACTTTGTCACTTCTTGCCTGATCCAAATGAAAATTGCAGGGATGTTACCCCCTTAAAGTCATGAAGCCTGCCAAGTTTCAAGGGGATAGGTGCAGAGGTTTCTGGGAAACTGCACGTCAAGGTGCTGAGAGCAAAACTCATATCACTTGCTGGCAGCGGCAGCCTGCTGTCATCCTGCATGCAGATCTGGGGCCCCATGCTACCCCTAGCCCCTCCCAAAGCCAGAGCCATGTTTTAGATTTATCCTTGAATCTGGCTGAAGCCCTTGCATTGTTAAAAGGCTAAGGATTGAGTAGTACATCACTCCTCAGCCAGTCCCATTTGAATTCAATGGGATTACTTTTGCAGCCGAGTACTGCCATTGAGTATGAATGAAGATATCAGTATATGGCCCCCAAAATCATTGATTCATTGGTAGAATACCTCAAAGTGGGGAAATCACTCAGTGATCTCATCGTCGTGGTGAAATAAATACTGGACTGTAATGCAGTCAGCAAAACAGAGAGATGGAAAAATATGTTCCCTGGTTAGGATGTTATTTTTCTTTGTGTTGTTTATTCATATAAGGCATGTCCTCACTCACTTACATAGGCTACCCACATTGTGAGCCACAACACAGTCAAGGAGAGGATGCAATAACTGTTTTCCTTCCTGTTCAGGTGAGCAAGGGAGTCAGTAAGTAAAGAACGGATAAAAGTTCAGTCTTGACCTTGACTCTGCCTCCAAGATGTAAAAGTCAGCAGTATTGAGCTAGTATATAATGGGAAGAACTCTGGTATCAGTATAGACAAGCAGAAAATTACTTTTCTCTGGAAACAAAAGGGGGACACACAGGGACAATTGTAGTCACAGGTCTTTGTCTGCTCTTGTGTTCCTTCTCATTCTGCTTCTGTGGCAGCACACTTATGTCCCACCTCTCACTGAGAGCAAGTCCTGCCACAATCTAGCTCTGATTAGTCACATTCAAGCTGTGGGTAGTTTAAGAAGAAAATATGCCTGGCTTCTCTTTCCTAATACCATATTTACTTGAATATGAGACAGCTTTGAATATAAAATGATCCACCAATAATCAGATTCTATATATGGGTTTTTGGTTGTAGCCGTGTTGGTCTAAGGACATAGGCAGGCAAGGTTTTTCAAGTAGACGGGATATCTTTTATTAGAACAACTGAGTAGTTGGAATGGATCCAGACCATGCTAGGACAAGAAATGCAAACCCTGCCGACACATCTCCACCAGTCCCAAAATAACCACACCCCACAACAGAACCATCACCTTTCCTGGATCTTACACCTGCATCTCCAGAAATGTTATACATCTCATCCAGTGCACCAAATGCCCTGATGAAAAACATGTAAGAGAAACCAAACAACAACTGCGCACCAGAATGAATGCACACCAAAAATCTATCAGACAAGAATACCCAACTACCTGTGCGGGTGCACTTCGCACAGGACAATCACTCCCTTTCTGATCTCTCAGTTCTAAACCTCAAAGGGAACTTATAAAACACCTTTTTTAGATGAGCCTATGAACTTCACTTCATAAATCTACTGAGTACAAAAAATCATGGACTTAATATAGACATTGGATTTATGACACATTACAACATGCCTCTTTTCTACCTTGAACTACTACTACTACTGTAGTCTCCCTTACTCACCTTTGGCCAACTCCCTCAGCACCTTCGGGTGCACCCCATCCAGCTCTATCGACTTCTGTATGCCTGTCTTGTCAAAATAGTCCCTAACCTGTTATTTTACCACTGTTGTTTGCTCTCTTCTCTCCCCAAATTGTGTTGCCTGGTGCAGTAGTCTGGAAGCTGACCTTGCCTGTGAAGACTGAGGTGAAAAAGGCACTGAGCACTTCAGCCTTTTTTGCATCCAGTCACAAGGTTGCCTCCCCCTTTCAGTAAGGGACCCACACTTTCCCTGATCCTCCTCTTGTTACCTACATACTTTTAGAAACCTTTCTTGTTACCCTTTACGTCCCTTGCTACGTCCCTGTAACTCCAATTGTGCTTTGGCTTTCCAGACTTCATTTCTGCATAACCAAGCAATGCTCTTATATTCTTCCCTAGTTATTTGTCCAAGTTTTCACTTCTTATAAGCTTCCTTTTTGTGATTTAGTTTACTGAAGAGTTCCCTGCTAAACCAAGCAGGTTTTCTGCCATATTTGCTAGTCTTTATCAGGATGGTTTCTTCCTGCACTCTTAGTAAGACTTCTTTCAAGTACACCCAGCTGTTCTGGACTCCTCTCCCCTTCAGTTTGGCTTCCCAGGGGATCCTGACCATGAGTTCCCTGAACGAGTCAAAGTCTGCTTTTCTGAAGTCCACGGTCCTTACTCTGCTACTCTCCATCCTTCCTTTCCTCAGGATCCTGAACTCAGTCATCTCATGGTCACTGCTGCCCAAGTTGCCATCCATTCCCCACCAATTCTTCCCTGTTTGTAAGCAGCAGGTCAAGAATAGCATGGCCCTTAGTTGGCTGCTCCAGCACTTGCATCAGGAAGTTGTCCCCAACCCTCTCCAAAAACTTCCAGGTTTGCCTGTGCACTGCTGTTTTGCCCTCCCAGCTGATGCCAGGGTGATTGAAATCCCCCATGAGAACCAGGGCTGGTGATCAGGAAATTTCTGCTAGTTGTTTGAAGAAAGCCTTATCCACCACTTCCTCCTTGCCTGGTGGTCTGTAGCAGACACCCACCTTGACATCACCTTTGTTGCTCTCCCCTCTGATCCTAACCCAGATACTTTCAACAGGCCTATCTCCAGTTTCATACTGGAGCTCTGAGCAATCATGTGGTTCTTTTACATAAAGTGCAACTCCTCCTCCTCTTCTCCCCTGCCTGTCCTTCCTGAAGTTTGTATCCATCCACAACAGTGGCCCAGTCATGCAAGCTATGCCACCAAGTCTGTTATTCCAATCACATCATAGATCCATGACTGTGTAAGGACTTCCAGTTCTTCCTGCTTGTTTCCCAGGCTCCGTGCATTTGTGTACAGGCACCTGAGGTAAGTAGTTGATTGCGCTGATTTCTCAGAAAGTATGAGAACACCTCCCCTGTTGCCCCCTCCTGCTTGCTCTTCCTCCAGATCCCTCACTTACCTCCGGGCTTTAGTGTCCATCCCCCAGCGAACCTGGTTTAAAGCCCTCTTCTCTAGGTTAGCGAGCCTGTCTGAGAAGACACTCTTCCCTCTCTTAGTCAGGTGTATCTCATCTCTTCCCAGCAATTCTGCTTCTTAGAACAATGTCCCATGATCAAAGAAGCAAATCCCTGCTGGTGACGCCACCTGCCCAGCCAGGTGTTGATCTGCAGGATGCACCTGCTCCTGCTTGGGCCCTTTCTCTTGACCAACCTGAGCCCCAGATACCCTTACCCTTGCACCCAAAGCTCTGTAGTCACTTTTGATATGCTCAGGGTTTCCTGTGCTAAGGGGGATTGATCTTAGTGGGCACTACCATATATTTTAAATGGGTTGCATGAACCTATCCTTGTGGTAGGTTCCCATGAGTATGTTTGCCCAATATGGGCTATGTTTTATAGTCATGCTCTGTGTTGGCTGTATTTAATTAACTAGATAGTTGGTTTTGATTACTGAGTACATGTTGCTTTGTGCAGCAATTTAATGATAGATGGTGCATTTAATGAGATTTCCTTGTATGCAAATATAAGTTGAGGAGCTTTCCCCCACAAACTGATTAGGGGAAAAAAACCTCATCTTGTATTCAAGTAAATATGGTAAATCACTGGGGAAACACAGCCCCCCCCCAAAAAAAACAAACAAACAAAAAACAAACCCTGGACCATGCCCAACATCTGAACTACAGGTGTCAAGGCAAATACACCTTTCATGCCCAAGATCAGATGTCCACAGCCAGGTGGCCAATTATTTGTCCCTAGATGAAACCACTAATAAAAACTGCTTGTGTTATGATGAAAAAATTGGACAAAATTCACCACTCTCAGTTAAATTTGAGAGAAATCTAGTGACACTGTTAAAATATACTCTTATTTATTTATTTATTTATTTATTTAGCTTTTTATGAAACCAACAAAACTGGTTTCTGCTCCTTCTTTCCCCTAAATGTGTAGCAATATGTCATCTGACTCAGTGTAGGACAGGCAAAGCCTGTCCTGTGTAGCCAGCCACCAGGAAGAAGGCATGCTCACATGCTCAGTGGCCCTCAGCCATAAGATGAAATTGTAAACAAAATAGAGAGGAAAGCAGATTAATCTCAGCTCTTCTTCACTGACGCTGCCATGTGAGACATAAGGCTTGCTGGAGAAGCAAACAATGTGTCCAATTCAAAGGCTGGTGATTTTATTAGCGGTATCTTCCAAGAAATGCTGTAATTAACCAAAGGGTTTTTAGAAGACGTTGTATTTGAAGGTGTAGATGAACTTGCACTGAGCCAGAAAACATGGAGAAAAAGAATGAAAAAAAAAAAAAGGGGGGAACATCACAATATACACAAACGCAGAAAGGAAATCTGGCACAGTGTCCAGGAAAACCAAATTCGTATTCCTAAGGAATGACACCAGGATTCAATAAAATCAAATAAAACCAATGTAAAAACATTAGGTGCTCTCATTCTTTTATAGAAATCTAAAAACAATGCCCCGCACAACGCAGAAAAATCACCCTTTGAGCTTGCTAAAAATCTCCAATTGCTCTGAAAACCAATGAAGCAGTGAAGCTAACTCATTTTGGACTAGCAAACTCCAGAGCTGGACTATTAGATTTCTGTACCCAAAGAAGTTCATTCTTCAAATCCAGCAGGGCACCACCTGTACAAACCCTGCTCCCCCCCGCCCCCCCAAGTAAGGCCCTTCCCTCATCAAGGTGTATTCTTCCCCTGCAGCAGGATGCTACACTTTCTGAAGAGCTAAATAGCCCGAACTAAGTACCAACTGATAATCAGGAAGTGTGCACAGAGCATGCACTCAGAGCTATGCCATTGCTGCTCTGTACATACCAACTCCAAACCTCAAAACAGTATAGCTTCATCTGTGCGCTGCTGCAGGTAGGTTAGTTCTGCTGTGCAGCGACGCTTATTAGCCTGTGTGCCTTACCACAAGAACACAGCTTGCTTACTGTTCAGAAACTAAAGACTTTGTGCCCTTAATGGCACTATGCCCTGTAGTGCTCACACCAGCCACATTGTTGCTCTGATACATTCTGCTCTTGAAATGCTCACCCTCCTCCATTTCATATTTTGGATCCGGGAGTCTGCCTTTATCCTTCTTACCAAAGAGAAGAAGAGGAGTTTTCTTCTCTCTGAAGTAAACATCATGGGTAGAAGGGAACACAACTGAATAACCCTTGTGGTTGTGGGTTATTATAACCGCTCTACTTGTCAAACAGAGCTGAGCAGTGAAAAAGCAATGTTATCCAGGATGGGGGCCCGCCAAGCAGCAGCTAGTTATTATGTATCTCAGGCAATTGTTTTTCTTTGAGTCTTGAAAAGTATCTCTCCCTGATATAGTTTTCTCTGGATTTTTTTTAATGCCTTGCCCTAGTCTATGGCAGGTTTTGCCCAGGCTCGTCTCCAAGACTCTAAGATTATCAATAGGCATAAAAGCTTGCCAGAAACCAAAATGTAAGTTCTACAGAAATTCTGATATTTTAAATTGTATTTCCACTCCAATCTAGAGTACAAAGCTGAATTTCTGAAATTCCCTCAAAATGAAAATTCTGAAAAATCTGAACTAGAAAGGAGGCTGCAATCATTTCATTTAGCTAATGTTGAACTATTTTGTTCAATAAAGTCAAAATATTACAATGTAATATATTCAGTGCAATATATTATCTCATATTAAATAGACTTTTAAAATGTATTAAAATTGATATTTTAATATCATTTAGAAGTCAAAATTAAATGCATCAAAGTGATAAAGCTGAAATGGAAAGCTTTTAACTTATGAAAGTGAAATGTTTTGACATTATCAAAATGAAACATATTGACGTTATTGAAACAAAACAGAAAAGTTGAAATGATTCATGTCGACTTTTACTTGTTGCAAATGTAGCTGAAATTGGCACGGGCCCATAAAAACATTCAGAGTTTGTCAAAATGACATTTTTTCAACAGAAAACTGCTGTAGAAAATTTTTTGACATGCTGTATTAGGCACATCTACACCAGCCTAGTAATGACCCAGAACCGTGGCCACTAGAGATGAATCTCTCATTGTGTAATCTCTACCCTTCTGTATCTCCAGTCACTGGCAGAGGGACTCGTCACTGGAGTCTATAGAGCTTGTTATTGATATCAGTCTAACAGGACTGAGGGCACAATGCAACAATACACTTTGATGTAAATAGCCAGTAACATTCTTTTAAATTTACTGGTGAGAATTGCAGACCATGCCATTTGTGAAAAGAAGGGTCTATCTATGTCTTTTTCCCAGCTCCTTCCCATTTGGGTAACAATACTAACTGAATGCAAAAACCTATGGTCAATGTGATGTTAGAATTGAGAAATCAATCTTTCAAAGACCAAAAATCAAACTCAGATTTTTACTGTATTCCTAACTCAGCCAGGTTGCATATATTTTGTACAGCATAATGACAATTTGGTACAGATGAAATGACACAAAGAAGGAAAGCGTTAAGTTTTATATCTGCTAAGGAAAACAAGTATAGCTAATGCCATGTGTGTGCCATATTGCTGAGTTAATGTTCCCTCAATCTGTTTACATTGTATGGTTTCCAAGACTCCAAGTGCTGGACTGCTCAGCCTTAAAGTTGCATTTAAACAACTTTAACAAATAAAATATGCCAAGCAGTGTGTAATACATGTGGCCAGGTATGACCTATCCACAGAGAATGGGTGCTGTTACAGCTGCTGGCTACAGACCTTGGTTCTTTGGTACAAGCTATTCAGCTCTGGAGAACTTCAGGTAAATCCCTTGTATGGGATAAGATAGCAGTTCTCACATCAGTGGGAATTCATCCAGTGCATTTAAACTGTCATGGCCTCTAAGGCTTGTCATGAGCTACTTCTATGGAGAAGTAGGTAATAACCATTGCTCAGAAAGTGCCAGGAGTTCCCCACTGTGCCTGATTTGCAGATAGACACTGAAGAATTGCAGGCTTTTAAGTCTGGTATTTCCTGGCTCAGTCCCTGATGAGTTAGCTAATATGGCAGCGACTACACTAACGTCTCCGGTAGGGCATACAGCTGTATCTTTTGTAGCCTCTATGGCCCTATTCAAGCTTTTGATCCTGATGCAATGACCCCATGCAGGCTTACAGGTGCAAAGAAAAATTTTGTGCTTATGTATTGGTCACACTCTCTGGCTTGCTCTTTCCATCATCTGTTACCAGCCCAGAACATCTCCTGCACCTGGGACTGGTAGAGAGTGGTTCAGAGGAATAGTAATTATATATGCTGGAAATATGCACTAGAAGCTCCTTACATGTGCACTGTGGCCCATTTTTGTCAGGCTAGCTGGTGCAAAGGTACTGCTGAGTAATGATGAAGCAGACCCAGACTATCTAAGTTTTACTAGGAGTTGTACTTCTCTTTTTTCCTTGCTAAACTATTTTAAGATGCCTTCAAGTTGGCAAAGAACTTTGGCTGAAATTCCACTGTCTCCAGAATTTGGCCCTTCACATATTCCTCGGCAATGATCACTTTTTTCAGAGCCTCCTTCATCATCTTAGCAGTGGTTTGAATCATTCATGTTAAATCACTGAACCAAAAGCTAACTTGCATTGTAAAGGATTCTTTTTCACTTCCTGGCTTACTGTACAATGTTGGCTGATGTTGCTGTGTGCTGCTAAACAGCTGTTGTGTTCCATCTCCCTGGTAGCTTTGTTTCAGTGTCAGGCAAAGTGTTCCTTATGGTGTCCCCATTTCAGCAAAGCACTTAAGCATAGGTTTAGCTTTAAGCATGCGCTTAAATTCCATTAAAATCCCATTGAATTGAGGCTATACTGTTTCCATCATCTACCTCTGATGTGCTAGTAAGTGTAGATAGTGAAGGCATGTGAAGTGGTTTGAGGACCTCAAAGAAGAGATGAAGCAGAAGCATCAAGTTTGCTAGTTAATAAAAAGTAAACAGTTAAATGAAATCATTTTTTTACTTTTCAGCACCCTGTGCCAAAAGATTTCTGGACTCCTTGACAAAAAAAATTACTAAAAACCACATTTGCAATAGGACATGTTCCAAATCAGCCACAGAGCAGAGCAAATAAATTAAAACATACAGCATCCCTCCCACACACACTATAAATAATAAAAACAATATACCTAGCTGCAGAAACAAAGCTGAATAGAAAGCAAACATGTCCTGAGCCACAGATCTATCCACCTACCTACTCACCTATCAGGCATCTGTATATTTCTCTCTGTCTACTTAGGCAAGGGCATTAACCAGATTTTTCAAGATGACCTTTAATTTGTTTCTCTTCCCAGAGACATAGCAGATGACACATTCTGGCTCCATGGAGTCAGGACTTTAGTCTTGTAAGCAACCCACTCTAGAGCTGAGATAGTGCAGGACTAAAGAACAACCATGTTAATACTTACATCACATTCCTACCATCTTAAGGACTTATATTTATTTACTACCTGGGAATTCAGAATGGACCCAGAGCCTTTCCCCAAGACCCTTACAAATGGTGGTAAGCTGCACCCTCTCTCTTTGTTCATGAAGTTTCCATTTCTTTCATTTGCCGGGGGAAGGCCAGGGGAAAGACAAATAAGAAAAACCTTGTCAAAAAAATTAGAAGCGGTCATATAATGAGCTGCCTGGCAAGAAAAATGGCCCCCACATTCCACCCCTGAGGCAATGACACACAAGCTCAATGGTATGCTTTTTAAAGTGCTTTGAGATCCTACGACATATGCAATATTGATGTGCTCATTCATTAATCTGGTCAAATGACAGGAAAACTTTGGCTTGTGAGGAGCCTACCAAGCACCTGAGCAAGGCCTCTTAGTAATGAAAAAAAATAGGGTTGGTATAATCTATTCTACCCCATGGCCCTTCCTAACTGTTGCTCCTTCTCTAACCTTGATTATTTTCCCTCTTTTTTCCTGAACCTGATTGTCTTTGTGGCTTTGTTCCATTTGCTAGGTAGGAGGGAACTGTTAGATCTGTACACAGAGACGGAGAGAAAGAACATGACGTCCACTCTAAACCCCAAACCCTGGGAGTCATCTGTGTTGGCCTGCGATCAAAGGCTCCATTCCATTTTTAACTGCTGCCCTGCCCCACCTCACTACAGCAGTGCATCCAAGCATGTTTTCCCATCATTTCATTGTGTGCCAAAGGATAAACAAAAGCCACCCCCTCGGTCTGAGGGAAGGATGCATTCTTGAGAACTGTGAACAGTCTTATACAGATAAGTGCCTTTCCCACTGAGGGTTGCAACGGCTACTGTAAACCTTGACTGAGCCAGCTTTCCTGAGCTTGCATGACATAACTGCAGCTCGAAGGAGATAGATGGCTTTATTTTTGTTAAGAACAAACCTACAGATGTTGGCCCTAACCAAAAAAAAAAAAAAAAAAAAAAAATGGAAAAAAGGGTCTGTGTGTGTGATTGAGAGAACTTGGAAGAGTGAGGAACAGTCCAGAGATACATATAGTCAAGTAATGTATACAATCAGCTTAAAATAACTCCAGTGGAAGCTGACATCACTTGATTACTGAAGGCCAGATTGTGCTGGCTCTATATAAGCACGGAAAGGCCAGCGAGCCATGAGGAGCTTTGCCTCATCTCCATGTTGGCTCATTGCTGTGAAGGGGGCTATGTGCAACCCAGAGGATGTGGGGTGTCTGATATTGGTGACAGGGTTAGAAATCCCACAAGGGGGTGGAAGTAGGTCCCAGTGGGTGCATCTACATGAGATACTACTGTGCAGTCATTACTGAGCATTTATTTAGTACCTGTATTAGCAAGTACTGTACTAAATAAATTTGCACTAACCAGAGTTACTGCACAGTAGTGCCAGCAAACTTTTTTTAGGTGATGCTACTGTGCAGTAGCCTAATAATACTGCACAGTAGCGTATTAGCACTGTCTGTGCCATGATGCACTACTGCACAGTATTTTTTGGCTACTGTGCAGTCAGCATCTCATTTAGACTTACCCAGTGTTGCCCCCTTCCAGGATTGGAAAGGGGAAGATCAAAGGGCATACCGTGCTGTAATGGTAGTCCTAGGTGCATTGTGTCATGTAGCAGCAGGACCTTGTGAATGCATTGGGACTGAGGATAAATGCAATTCAGCTCTTGCTTCTCAGATGTTATTTTCAAATATAGTTTAGCATTAACCCAGAATTCTTCAGCCACCCTTCATCCCAAATCCTCCTTCTGCTTCCTTCTTCATCCCAGGGAAAATGCTGCCCTGGTGTCACTTTTTAGTGCTTCCTTAGTTAGGCCCTGGCTACAACTCTGGGATGCAGCTCAACTGCTCTGCCAGCTATTGACAAGGTTCACCAAAATACCCAAACCACCTTCCCTCCTGGTGGGCCTCTTCACTTGAATTTAGCTTCTGCTGCTTTGGAGCCCTCTGCTGGGATGCAGCCATGTGTTTCACCTGGTAATGGATCCCTTATCAGGGAGGGCAAGTCTGTTAAATGGGAAGACATTTGTTTATTGCAATATTATACCCTGAGGGCATGCCTACATGTGCATTAATGTGTGTTTGCTACTATGCATTTATTTAGTACCTCTGATATGAGGTACTACATAAATGCACATAGCCAGCGCTAATGCATAGTAGCAAAGGCGCACAGTCTTTTTTGTGATGCTTAATATGCAGTAGACTAATGCACAGTTTTTGCCATGATATGCTAATGCGCAGAATTAGTTTACTGTGCATTAAGTCCATCTTAAGACACACAAGTGTCTTGATAAGACATGGTCTAAATGAAGCAGAGCCCTTCATTCCTGAACTCCTGCTTGAGTTTTGGAGAATGGCTTGGGATAATGGCAAGGGATAATAAGGATAAATTATGCACAGTTCTGAATTGGGGAATGGTGGTTCAAAGATACATAGTTCCAGGAAGAACTCTAGGAAGGACTGAATTTCCATGCACTCAGATCCAGGGAGCACGTCAAATTAAGTGTTTATAAATGGCTCTGAATCTTCTTGCCACAACATCATCTTACATGGACCATAGAAAACCTAGCTCTAAACATCTTGCTTAAGGAGATACAGAATGTCTCTGACAGAACCCAAAATACAACCAAAGTCTCCCAGCCAGTTTCTATATTCTAATCACAAGACTTTCTTGCCACTGGGGGAATTCAGCATGAAATAATATTTTCCATCAGATGCAGCAGGTTTCCTAAGGTTAAATAGAGAAAAGTTTGCCCAGGCAGGCTCAGATTCATGATGGAGGAAGATTAGGTAGCTGTGTTGGGAAGAAGAAAACTGAAGCTACTGAATCATAAAATCATAGAAAGTTAGGGTTGGAAGGAACCTCAGGAGGTTATCTAGTACAAATCCCTGCTCAAAGCAGGACCATCCCAACTAGATCATCCCAGCCAAAGGTTTATCTAGTTGGGTCTTGAAAACCTCCAAGGATGGAGATTTCCCAACCTCCCTAGATAACCTGTTCCAGTGTTTTACTACCCCGTTAGTGAGAAAATTCTCCCTAATATTTGACCTAAACTTCCCTTGCTGCAACTTGAGACTGTTGCTCCTTGCTCTGTCATCTGCAACCATTGAGAGCAGTCTAGCTCCATCCTCTTTTGAAGCCCCTTCAGGTAGCTGAAGGCTGCTATTAAATCCCCTCTTAGTCTCCCCTTCTCTAGACAAAATAAGCCCAGTTCAGTCAGCCTCTCCTCATAAGTCATGCCCCCCCAGCTCCTGAACCATTTTTGTTGTCCTCCGCTAGACTCTCTCCAATTTGTCCACATCTTTCCTGTAGCATGGGGCCCAAAAATGAACAGAGTACTCAGATGTGGCCTCACCAGTGCTGAACAGAGGGGAATACTCTTAATCACTTCCCTGGACCTACTGGCAAATATACCTACCAGTACAGTTCAGTCTGCCGTTAGCCTGCTTGCCAACAAGGGCACACTACTGGCAGCCCCCAGTCTGTACTGATGCATGGGCTTATTCTGTCCTAAGTGCAGGACTTTGCATGTGTCCTTGTTGAACCTCATGACATCTTTTTTGGCCCAATCCTCCAATTTGTCTAGGTCACTCTGAATCCCAGCTCTACCCTCCAGCATATCTACTACTTCCCCCAGCTTGTTGTCAGCTGCAAACTTGCTGAGGGTGCACTCTGTTCACTTTATTGGGACTTCTAGTTCTTCCTGCTTGTTTCCCAGGCTCTGTACATTTGTGTACAGGCACCTAAGTTTGATTGTCCTGATTTCTCAGGAAGTATGGGAACACATCCCCTGTTGCCCCCTCCTGCTTGCTCTTCCTCCATGTTCCCCACTTCCCCACTTACCTCAGGGCTTTGGTCTCTATCACCCAGTAAACCTAGTTTAAAGCCCTCCTCACTAGGTTAGCAAGCCTGTCTGCAAAGACACTTTTCTCTCTCTTCATCAGGTGGATCCTATCTCTTTCCAGCAATTATTCTTCAAACAACATCCCATGGTCAAAGAAGCCAAATCCTTGCTGGTGACACCACCTGTGCAGACAGGTGTTGATCTGCAGGATGCACCTGCTCCTGCCTGATCCTTGACCAGAAGGATTGATGAGAATACAACCTGAGCCTCAGACCCCCTCACCCTTGCACCCAAAACTCTGTAGTCACTTTTGATATGCTCAGGGTTTCCCCTGGCAGTATCATTGGTGCCCACATGGATGATCAGCATGGAGTAGTAGTCAGAGGGCTGGATGAGTCTCTGTAATCCCTCCATGACATCTCAGATCCAGGCTCCAGGCAAGCAGAAGTCTTCCCGAGACAACAGGTCAGGTCAGCAGATGACTCCCTCCGTCCCCCACAGAAAGGAGTCTCCAACCATGGCCACCTGTCACTTCTTGATGGCAGTCATCTCAATCCTTCCCACCTTGGTGAGGCCTGGCCTGTCTTCCTCCACCAATGGAACATGCTCTTCCCTCTATGCTGATAGGACTGCTTACCTGTTCTCTAGATGAACCACTGTAGGTGGAGGTGAAGATCTCTTCTTGTTGCCAGTGGTCAAGTCCATGTCCTCTCTCTTCTCTAGCGCTGCCTCTAGCATTTCTTCCTTCACAGTTCTGGAGGTCTCCTCCAGCACTGAATTGATGAACTCCTCACGGCGGAGGATGCTTCAGAGCCTCACCACCTCTTCCTGTAGTTACTGGCCTTCCTGTAGTTAGTTCCCTCACACTGCAGGCACCTCTCACACCGTAGGCACTCCCCAATCTGGCCATCACTGGAAGGAACCTGCAAGCTGCAGTTCCCACAGTGCCAAACCTGGACCTGGGTGGAAGCCTTGTTGGTGAGTGGTCTTGCCTGGACAGAAACCTCACAGGTGCAAGCAGAGGCAGTGGCAGTGGCTTTGGCATTGTGATGTCCTCCAGCCATTTCCTTGGGTCTCTTAATCTGCTTTCTCTTTTTTACTGCTCTTCTTCCAAGCACATGATTTGGTCAGATAATGGTCTAAGGAAGGCCAAGAGCTAGGAACTCCTGCATTTCAGTCCTAACACACTGATTCCTTTTGTGGTCTTGGGCAGACCATTTGGCTTTTCTGTGCCTTGGTTTTCCTATTTATGAAATGTGCATGATAATGCTTTCCTATGTCAGAGCAGTACTGTAGATACATTGATTAATTCAAGTTCATAAAGTGCTTTTCAACCTGAACTTGAATTATTGAGGGGGGGGGGGGCAGTGAAAATATGCAAAATTGACCTTGTCTGAATTTATTTCACAAACCTTAGTTCTGTGTGCAAAACAAATATTTCATACACATCTTTTTTATTGTTATTGTTTCTGCTGCTGTCATCATCATTATCATTAATATGATTATTATTGCTACTAGTATTATTATTTGTATCAAGAACTGAGAGAGAGAGGAGGGGCATCTCAACCGAGATGCTGTCTCCTATGATTTTTTTAGGAATGGGAGAACTGGTTCATAGAAAGCAGATGATCAAAATGGGCCTCAAACTTCTTTCTATATTACAAGCTCCTCCACTGCAAAGGTTTTTTCTAGAGGTGAATGGGGCAGTTAAATCTCATTCTCATCCGGAATCCAGCCCTTGGCTGTCAACAAGGCTGGCAACGATCCAGGCTTTATGGTATGTTTTTGTGTGTGAGATGGGGATACCTGACTGCCAGGAAATGGAATGAGACCATCAACTCATTACACATAAGCCATCAGATGGTAACAACTTTCAGTCACTGGTATCAGCTTGAGCTGCAGTTGAAAAGGCAATGGCAAGATGAAAGGCTCTGTATCCCATTACTAATCCCCTGAGCTATCCAGTCCCCCAAATTTTGTGGAAGTTTTAAGTTTCACCATGAAATGTTCATAAAATGAAATGCACATTTCTTGCCAGCTCTGCTTATTACCATGTGAGCATTTCCACAAATCCTCTCCCTGGAAGCATTGCCAGCAAGGATCTCCCTGCAGCTCGTGGTAATGGGAGGATGCTGCTCACTGCATTTCCCTCCCATGGAAGCCTACTCTTACCCTTCATCATTCTCCTCTGTATAATCACCTACTGGGACTGAGAACCCTCCAGGCCAAGATCTCACAACAGTTTTTTAAATCAAATATTAAAGAGCAGAGTCCTCCAATGGACTGTGAAGAAGGTACTAGACAGAGGCTCACAGGACTATAGTCTACTGCATGGCAAGTCACTCATACCAAAGCTAAGTTTAGCCAGAGGATGAATTAAGAATGAGACTGTCCCCTGAATGTACTGGCCTGTAAAGGATGGAGGAGATTCACATCAGCCCCACAGAGAGCTCCAAGCAGGATTTTGCCTCCGAAGATTCATTCTCACTGTCTGCTCCTACCTACTTTCACTTGTGCAGGATTCACATTTGTGATACTCTCCTCTTGTCCCAGATAACTCCGTAAACTGTTCTGGAGAGGAAGCAGGGCTATGGCCTTGTCTTTTCCTCACCCTTCATCAAAGTCTTTGGGGCAATCTGCCCCCCTGGGGGGGTACTAAAAAGGAATATTTTCTGCAATGTTGAACTTGGTCCATCTAAGGGGAAATTATAGGAGTGAAAGTGGCTTGCATTCTCCATGTGCACGAGTGCTAGGCCAAACCATAACCTATCTCTCTACGACTTCCTTAGGATCACACACAGGTTCAGTTCCAAACACATGGAAGTCAAAATTCTCATTGGTTTCCGTGGAGGTTAGGATTTGGCCCAAGTCTGAAGCAGAACAGGGAACAAAGCCCACCACAGGTTTCTAAACTAAGCCCACCCTCCTTCCCCCATGCCCAGAATCAGTGACACTGACTCATCAAACTATGAGGGGAGAGAGAAAGAAGTTAGCTGTGTTAGTCTAAAATTGAGCAGAAGGCAGGGGGAGGATGGCACTTCATACAGTTGGACTAGTGAGTTAGCCTACAAGATGTCACCCTGCCCTGCCTTCATCAAACCATGTTTACCCCAATAACTCATTTCCATCTGTTCCCTTCTCAGCCTATTATGGTTGTGTGTGTTTCTTTTTGTTTTGGGGGGGGGGGGGGGGTGGAGGGGGGCTGGTTCCTTTTTAGCTTTTTTTGGTTGGGTGTGTTTTTTTTTGTTTTGGGGGGGGGGGTGGGGTGGAGGGGTGCTTAGTTTCATATTTTAAAGGCCTGTGTCACACCTGAGCTTTTGGGAGTAGGCCTGTGCGAAGTGGCTAGTATTCATTTCGGATTCAGATTTGGCCGATTCGGGGGACAGTGATTCGATTTGGTGATTCGAATCACTGTCCCAAATTGATTCACTGTCTCCAAATTTCCGAATCAGCCAGGCCCATCCCCCACATCCCGGCAATGGCTGTCCCGCCCACCCCAGCTCCTGGCACTTTAAAAAAAAGCCCCGACTCAGCGGGTGCTGCCGGGCAGGGGGGGAGGGTGGCGATCCCTGCTGCCCCCACTGCCCCATGCTGCGTGGGAACCCCCTGACTCCCACTTCACTCCCCCAGCCCCACCATGGGTGCCCTGCCTGGACCAGCTCTGGCCCTTTAAGAAGACAAAAACCCCGAAAAAAAACCCTGGACTCACCGTTCCTGCCAGCGGGGGCAATCCCCACGTCCCCCATTGCCCCGTGCCACATGGGGGGCACTGCACGAGCCCCCAAAGCCCCAAGGCCACACCAGGAGTGGTGAGTCCCGGGGCTTTTCTCAGCTTTTTTTTTCTTAAAGAGCCAGAGCTGGCCGGGGAGGGGCAGCCATGGAGGGGCTGGGGGGTCAGGGGGGGGTCAGGGGGCTCATGGCAGAGCTCCCCACGCAGCATGGGGCAGTGGGGGGAGGGGCTGGGGGAGTGGGGGGGTCAGAGGGGCTGGCAGGGCCCCCCCCATGGTCTCCTCACCCCTTCCCCAGCCCCGCTCCTTCACGCCTAATACTTACCAGCTGGAGTCGGCTCCAGCTCCCTGCTGCAGCCAGCGGGGACTGCCCAAATCATCGAAGCTCTCCGAATCTTTTCTGAAGACTTGGAGAGCTTTGAATCCATTCAGACCTTTAAATTGGTCTGCTGATTCAATTTGGATTCATAGATTCAGCCACTGAATTAGGCTGAATCTCCTCTGAATCAAATCACCACCCATAGCTTCGCACAGTCCTATTTGGGAGCAGCATGGGAGTTATGTAACATGGACATAAATCTAGTTCTTCACAGAAACATTACAATCCCTCCAGATAGCCCTTTATTCATCTTGGTTATTCTGCCAGCAAAGAGGAAAGATAACACAATGCCCATTAGCAACAGGGAAGCCCTTCATAGATCTTAAGCTAGAAACAAAGAATTTGATTCTGATTTACCTTAAACTCCATATACACTGCTCAGGCAATACAAAGAGCTTTTACACCCATCCCTAGAAGACTGTTTGTGGCCATGTAAAAGGACTTTAGTCTAAATAAGAAACAATCCACAGGGACATTACAAAAAACAAACACATTTCAAAGAATATCACCTAAGATCTGTTGAAGAAAACTATTACTTCCTTGCGAGATAGTAAAGAGCAGTAGGAGTAATAACAGAACAAATAAATATGGTTTAATTGGACTGATGTCTTTTACGTAGGTTGACAACTTCCCTTAAGGCCTAGGCAAAATGTTCAGATACTTGCTTGGAAAAATTTTGTAGCTGTTTTGTAAAACTCTGCACATGCTTTAGCAATATATCATTTGAATCCACTACCCACAAACACAACTGGAGCCACACACACATGAACATATGCACATATGGTTCTCAAGATTAGCTTCATTTTGCAAATCTGTAGGCACCTGAATAAAATGTTGACAACAAATCCAAAACCCTCTTGATTTTGTTTGCTAAACCACTAAAACAATTCCCTTCCCTTCTCTCTTCTTTTCTTTCAAAACCCTTCTTTTTAAGCCTACATTTTTTGTCATAGTTTTCCTGGGAGTCATGGATTTCATGCTTAAAAAAATAGCCATGACTTCTGACATTTTGGGATTATAGCATATGAGTGGGTAGATGTGATGCTAACATTGAGCTAAATTTATCGAGAACTTTGAATGTTGCCAAGTTAACCTCTGAAAGAGGTTAGAAAGTAGTAGCACAGGGCCAAATAATGCCTCCTTTTCTCATACTGTGTATTATTTTACACAGTGAACAAGCCTTTTTAAAATCAATGGGACTGCTGGCAGAGGAAAGACCCAATTCTGCAAAAAGGTTTATGCACATCCTTAATTATAGACCTGATCCAGCTTCAGTGAAGCCAATGGAAGTCTTCAAGTATCAAGTAACATTAAAGAATTTTGGATTAGACCCTGTCAGTAGTTCTGTGGACTGTCCAATGAACTTTAATGGGATTACTCACTATGCATAATGTTTAAAACATGTATTTGCAGGGTTGGAGCTTGTGGCAGGGCACTGTTGGTGCCTACCACTTTAAGAACTCAGCCAAGCAGCCAGCAGGTGCTTGATTGCGGTGGCCGTTTTAGATCTTTGGCTGCGTGTATAAACAGAGCAGTTTGCTGCTGGCAGAAATACTGCCTGGCTGCAGGGCTGCATGCAACGTTCTGGAGGTAAGGGAGGAGCTGTAGGGGATGGTTTGGAGGATCCTGGTCCTGGGCATGACCTAAAACTGGTGAAAGGTGGGTTGGGGCACCTTAAGAACCCCAGCTCCCACAATTGGGTGGGTTACACCTAGTAGGGCCAAGAAGGCAGACCCAAGAAAGAGAGAATGGGCTAGAGGTTCAGAGACCTGACTTAGAGTACTCTTGACTGGTCCATACCGGGGCCAGGACCAGAATGGTCAAAAGGGCCAGGAGCCCACTGCAAGGGATGCCCAGACCTGAGGGCCTGGGGTTTCCAACTGGCCTGGAGGCGAGGCCAGGGCCTGTGTGGCCAAAGGTCCCGGGGGGACCATGCCTGAGAGGGGAAATGGTTCAGGGAGCTAGGCAGCCCAGAATAAGGGTGGAGTCGGCCATCTGAGTGGAGAGATCTTGTAGGGGTCTGGACTGGAGGATTCTGGGGCCCAGAGTGGGGCCGGTAATGTTAACAACTGGTGGATGCCATCTGTGAGGCTTGGGCTGCGGTGTAGGGAGGAATAGAACCATAGATAGTGCCCCTTGGCATTGGGGCAAGAAATGGGCATCCTCCCACCTAATTAAGATCATGAATTAGATAACAAGGCATGGCAGAAGAGAAGGTGGGCGGTTGGCCCAGAAACATTTGGGTGGGCCAAAGGCAAATCAGCCCCAAGAGGTCTCCCCCATTACACCCTCCCAGCCCCTTTTCTCTCCCCCACCTTGCCCCTTTCTCCCACACACACTTACCTGCTGTAGTGTGTGTGTGTGTGTGTGTGTGTGTGTCTGCGTCTTCATCTCCCTGCACCTCCCAGATGCACCACCCTCATGGCTCCATACACGGCAGGGTAATAGAAACCCTGTGTGAGATCCAGAGGAGCGTGGCGGCCTGATCCACTGCCCACCTCTTCCCGTCTTCGAGCGCGACTAATATAAGACGTATTTACGATTTCTACATTGGTGGCCTGTTCACCCAGAGCATCCGGAGCTCTGCACCGTGGAGCCTAGCAACCTCCACGAGACCGTCTGTGTTGTGTCTGTCTGTAACTGCAACTTAATCAAGCTTTCCAGCCTACACCATTGCCATCTCGGTGTAAGTAAACAATCTTTTAAACTACCGATACGCGTCCGTGCCTAATTCCAGAGCGAAGGCCTTCCCTCTCTGCCCCCGCGTGTCCGGGCTGCTGGCCACAGCCCGCGTGCAGCGCGAAAAAGGGCTCGGGGCGCTCCCGGCCCGCACATAATCAAGGTGAGGCAGGCAATAGGTGGGCGGTTGGCCCAGAACAGGTGGGCAGGGCATTGGTAGATCAGCCCTGGAAAAGGCCCCCTGTTACAGGGCATAAAACAAAAATCCATGTGAGTAATGACATCACAATCTGGCACTGAAAAAGTGGAGGCTAATCCCCCAAATAGTGACAGCATTTCTGCCTTTCTCCAATGTAGTAGCAACAATTAAAGGTCTGAGCCTACTGGTAAGTACTTAGTACATGGGTAGTACTTACCATTGGTTTCAACAGGGCTATTTGTGGAGTAAGGTGCCACTCGAGAAGAATATGGGTGACATAACAGGGCTTTTAAAAACAGAATGGCAAACCTGGGTTTTGAAAGGTTTCAGTGTTTCATTGATTGTTCTTACATCTGTTTTCTACTATCACAGCACAAGCAAGTTATTGGCACTTCAGGGGACAACATCATAAATCCCATGACACTTGAATTTTCTATTACTATTTGAGTCATTTTTCTGATTAAAAATGTTTAGCTAAATTTTCAAGAGTAAAAAAGGAGCAAAACTTTTTGCAAACTCCATGAAATTTCCAGATATAATTACCTTAATTCCATGTTTTTCATTATGGTTGCTCCATCGATTTTTTTTTTTTCCCCCCCCTATAAAAAAAAAAGGACACTGTGAAAAAACTACACAAGGCTTGTGAAACATACAAAACACATTCATTGTATATAGATAGAAGAAGAGTTAATTTAAGGGGATTTTTAGTCAAATCTGCCCAATCTGCAAACAATCCAGTTTAATTTTACATGGGGAAAAATATGATATTTAGATGCACCTCCTTTTCTCTATTCTTTGCCCAAATGCTCCCAGAATCTCCCTTCAGTAATAAAAATATATACTAAAAAATTTTAGGAGCTATAAAGCCAAGAATAACAAAACCAACTCAAGAGCTTGCAGTTGAGGAGATGAAAAGCTCTTGCATGGCTCGAGAGCTAATAACATTCGGGTGATGAGCCATAATTAATGACACGTCCCATTCAATGGAAACATGTGCAGCCCACTTAGTGGTAAGCACATCTTCCTTCTATTTGGAGCTGGCATGAGGAATCTGATTGTGGAGGGAGGAAAGTGGAGAGGAGGAAGAAGTGAGTTTCTGTGTTGTGGGACCACTTCAATTTATTCGTTTTGATCTCTGAGTTTTAGTGGTTGAACTGAACAAGATCATGTTTGAGTTTCACAAATGACTACAGGAGAGAAAGCTTGTTTGTTCTTTGTCCGAGCTCTGAGGGTTTACTGAGGAAATCCACTGCTACAGTACAAACATCAAACAGCCAGAGCAAAAGAACAAGCTGAAAAACACCACCACATATTATCTACCGCAACAAACAATGGTTAACAAGAAACCACAACAATAGGAGGCAAGGAACAGTAACAGTCTCCACAGATACATGATCACCAAAAAATCAGAATGCAAAAGAAACACAATGACCACAACAAAAAAGCAGTTGAAGACACAACATGTACAAGAAACAAACCACCAACGCACACCACATGCTGAAACAATTGCTACAGCCAACAAATATCTACATCAATTACAACCACACCAAGCAACTGCCAACAATAACCACAATGCATCCTCAGTACAAGCACTGCCAAGGATTAAGACACTTGGGGAAATTGCCAGTCAAGCTTTGGTCCCAACCCCAGTCAAAATCAAAGAAGAGATCCCAGAACATGTATAACCACTGGCCTACCCAAGCAGAAAAACACAGGACCGACTGTAACAAAATGCACGATCAGAGCCCCCTGAAACTTTTTGTGCGCACAAGAGGAATTCAATTACCCTTTGTGCACCTAAGTGACAGTTGTCCAGCTGTACAAGTGGCATTTACACATAGGTTGTAATTCTATTATTTCTGCACTACGGACACGTAATTGTGTGGGGACAGACTAGGCAAGCACAGTAGGCTATGCTCTATCTGGGCAGGTAGACAGCCATATATGTGGAGAAGAGGAGAAGGACTTTTCTGTATTTTGTCTCTAATAGCTGAGTGATTAGGTTATTCAGGAACAGGAAACTTGGGTTCCAGACTCCCCTCACCCAGAAAGAGTTTGAACCTATGTCTCTCTAACTTCTCTGAATAGGGCTCTGGCCACCATGGCTTCAAGTTCCCAAATGAAACACACTGATGGAATCCAACCCAGAAGACATAAATGCTAGGTCTATCTGAGAAAGGTGGGTTGTCATAATAACAAACAACATTTCCAGCCAGTGTGCCATCTGTGCGTAACCCACTAGTCAGTATATTTCATATGTGCCCATTTAATGGAAAATGTCTAAGAGCCTGTACTGTTAGCACTGGGTTTGTTGGAATAAGAGAGAGAGCCATATATTTTTTTAACCTTATGAGATCCTGGTTCAGTCCCTGGGGTCTACTGACCCAGCTTTTTAAGCACAGTAAGTCACCTTTCCAATCTAGACAAAAGACAAGTAAGATTATGTTCATATAATGGACAGGAAATCAAGACACAGAGATCAACTGGCTTATTCTTATAAGGGAATCACTTGCAAAGCCAGCAATGGAGTATAAACATTCTGATTCTCAGTTCTTGTGTCTTAAACACAAGCCTTTTCTTCCTCTCTAAAATACCCACTCCACTGTTGTGTCTTTGCCCTCTACATGCAACGTAGACTCTTGGGTATGCTCAGTAATTTCAATTGGTATCAACCATTTAGAAATTAACAAATTAACAAATATTCAGCTCTGGTAGAAAAGTCTAGCAGGTCCCACTATAAAACAATTAGCTTCTTATTTGTTTAATTCTGGGCTTATAGCAAGTGTTGCTACAGTACTTAAAATGATATATAAATGATAATTTTGTCAGTAGACTTACTGTCCATTAATAGTCAAGCTGAGAATTTCACCAGTTCATTTCATTGAAGTATGAAAAACTCCACATACAGTCCAGAAGCACTGAAGATGACATGTTCTTTACTTTATCTGTGAAACAGCTTCTGCTCTAGGAAGAAAAAACTGAGCTGCTAGAGCTAACCTTGATAGTCTCCCTGGGATAAAAGACCTTGATGTCAAAGAAAGAATAGTTATTGCAAATGCTTTAAATGATTTAGCAGAGCTGGAGACCCTGGTCTCAGGGCCAGAGTCTACACCTACTCAGAGATGTGAACTTTATGTAGCAGTGAAAATATTAAGAAATCCTACCTCACTCCAGAATGGAGATGGAATAGAAGGCAAGAAAGGAGGGGAACTGGGAACAAGGCAGGGGAACAGTGGACATGTCTAAAATGCCCTAGGATGATGGTAGGGAGTACTTCTGAGAGGCAGGCTATCCCATTTCTGGTCTGGGAGGTAGTGAGCACAGAGTGGGCATGCATTATTTCACTCTAGCTCACCCTTGCACAGTACATAGCTAGTGTTGACATGCTTAGTCTGTCAGAGAAATGATGACAGAAGAGCCAGAAATCCTAAACAGAATCTGAACCTTGTAATACTTTGGCTTTAAACAGTCAGTGGGGTCCAGGTAGTGTGTAAAGATGGCATTAGTATCATTACTCATTACTTTGTTACCTAGACTGCTGAGGATTGGTTTAGTGAGAGCTACTTGATTGCTAGCAAAAATGGCTTTCCTTTTAGCAGAGTCACTTTTGAAATGGGTTGCATGGGACAGCAGGCCACTTTGGCTTTTCACCAGTTTTACAAAAGTTTATGAAAGGGATAGGGAAGGATCCATTGTTATGTGTGGGGCCAGAGTTTGACGGCCAATTGGACAGCTGGGTACAATTACACAGAGCATCACAGCACCGTAAACATGAAGGGCACTGGCAAAATGCAAGCCTCCTCCAACACACCGGATCTCTTACCATCAGAGTCTAGACCTCCAATGGATAGTCTCCTTGTAGCACTGGGAGAGAGCCTTTTAGAGACCTTTTCCACCTTGGATCATATGGTTTTATGCTCTTACCTATAAGACATGTTGGTGTGAGGAGAACTGGTGTTTAAGATGGCTACACCTTGAACCTTATTAGGCAGGTGTAATGGGTACCACCTCACGGGGTGTCTGCAGTGTCCCCTAGGGGTCCACCCTACACCCATTCCCTTATTCCAGTTCCCGCTGGGCCTCCTCCTCTCTTGTCTGCCATGTCCTGATGCCAAAAATTAACACATTTGGGGAGCCTGCCTTCAGATGCCCAGAGTTTGGCTTTCAGATCCTTGCCCCGACTTTTCATCATCAGGCCACCAGTTGACTTGTCCCTAACTGTGGTAGGGCTCTCTCTCTCTCTCTCGTCTGGGCTCCCCTGGCCCAATCTGTCCCCCTCACCCATCTGGGCCTGCTCCCCCCCTGCCACCACCCTGGGCTTTAGCCCTAGCTGTCTACCAGGTCTGTCTGGGCCTTAGCCCCTCACAGTATGGAGTGTCTCTAAGGCACTCACCCTATGCCCCCTTCCATCTCTGGTTCTCTGTTCAGGCATTAGCCCCTTGGCTTCAGCCCTGCCTGTGCCTGAACATCAGGCCCCACCAGCCATCCTCCTGCTGTCAGTCTCTGACCAGCTGTCCTTTGCAGCACCTATCCCTCCAGGCCTCACTGTGCTTGTGCCTGAGCCTCAGCCCTCTCAGCCTTGATCCAGCTGACTCCATCTGTTCCCTTGTAGGCTTCATAGACATTAGGGCTGGAAGGGACCTCGGAAGATCATCGAGTCCAGCCCCCAGCCCGAAGGCAGGAAGTCAGCTGGGGTCATAGGATCCCAGCAAGATAAGCATCCAATTTAAAAGCTGAAAGCCCTGAGTGCCCCGGGCACCCTGCTAGGTGTCTTCCTCCTCTACAACCACAGCCTAGTCTTCTGATCTGAACACAAATCCTGAACAACAACAAAAGCAAAAATACAGAACTTATCTCCTTATATATAGCATGCTTATAGAGCTCCTGCCATAGCGAGGTTCCAAGCTCAGGCACATACAACCCTTACTTCTCCTCCTCTCTCACAGCACCTAACTTGGCTGGTTATTAATAGGGCCCAGGTGCTGCTTATCCCCTATTCAGCAGCCAGCTGTCCTGTTGCCTGCAATCTGCAGGCTGAGCCCCGCAGCCCACTTGGCAGCAGATGCAGGTAGCACAGCTTTCCTTGCAAGCTGCCCTTGCTCCAATTAACAGGCAGAAGGAGTCCTCTGTTACAGCAGATCTGTGAAGAAGACGAGGAGCATCTACATCTCACTCCTATTCTAAAGACCTTTGCCTGATGAGTCTTATAAGGAACTATCATCTTTTCATTTTCCTTGGTGCCTGACCATATAAAGCACTGTGTGCACTGTTCACACTGACTACTTAAAGTTGAGCCCATTCCAAAGCTGTCTAACAATAACAGGTTACTTACTATGATGGCAATTGAAACTTTTCCTGAGAAAAGACCATGAAATGCTACAGGCCTCAGTACCTTTTAATGTGAAAATAAGATCCAGCCCTGCTTCCCTGGTTCTACAATTCACATTGTGTGATCCCTCTAATAATAACACAGTATCTGCATGCAGTGAAAGCCTGTGTTAGAGTAAAACAACTTAATTTTGTAAGAAGAAAGTGGCTTTCAGGGATTTAATACCAGTATTATTTGTTGGTAACAGTCAAATAAGTCAAGGCTCTAAGTCCCTAAGTGCTCTTTGACACAGAAGTCAGCAAGACAAGCTTAGAAACTCAGAAAGAAAGAAAAAACTAATATGTTTTTTCTAACTGAATAAATTACATCCTGTAGCACAAAAATAGTTTTAGAAGTCTCACATATCATCCAGACCATCACTCTCTCACTCCCTCCTTTTCTTCCTACGTTCTGTTTATTTCTCCTTTTGATCTCAGGATCTCTGTGCTACAGTGTTTCTAGCCTCTCCAGAAGTGGGAGTTAGTAGAAGGTCTTGCTAGTAGAGCTGGTTGAAAATTTCCCCCAAAACATTCTTTTGGAAGAAAATGTAGATTATATTACATCAAAATATTTCTCAAATGGCTGCCAATCCTATAGAATTTTCTGTTTTTTCTTTTTCTAGAATTTATTAAAAAAAACCAGCGTGGACATTTTCAAAACAAAATATTTTAATTTTTTGTTTTGAAATTGCTTTCATTTTCTAATTTTCCTTTAGTTTTATTAAGAAAGTAAAATGTTAGAACTGATCTGAAATATTTTGATGACTCAAAATTATTTTCGCAATTTTTATTTTGGAAATATTTGCTAAAACTCCAAATTGGAGCTTTTAAAAATTTTGAAATTACCAAGAAACCAAAAAAATCCATGTTGAAACTGCTGATCGATAGATAGATAGATAGATAGATAGATAGATAAACAAACTGAGAGGAGTACCAGTACTAACACATCCAAATTATACTTTAAAAAGAACTGAGACAAAAAAAAGAAAGACATTATATAAATATAACATTATCATACTTAATTGCAATAATTAATTATGTATTAACAATCATGTAATAGATAAAATAATTATTGTATATATATAATGTATTTCTTTTTTCTCAGTTTTTTCTTCAATATAATTTGGATGTGTTAGTACTGTTACTTTCATGGAGACTTTCTGATGCTTTCAGAGAAAGGATAAGGTAAAATTATGCACTTAACTCAGATCTCTAATTCACCACTGCTCTGACCCTAGATAATTATTTGAATCAACGTAAAATTCAGATCCAAATAGTTTCATTTTACATTTGCTTTATCCTGTTGTGACTATACCAGATGTCAGACAATAATGAAGCAGGCCCATTCTTTCTAACAGTGCTGCCTGTGAAGCTGAACAGCCCACAAAAGAAGCCTATTGCCTAGGGACCATGTCCCAGCTAGATGACAGAAATGCATATGGAAGTCTTGTAAAAGTACCTGTGCTCATGATTAAAGTTAACAACTACTAGGGCTGTGCGAAATTCCACCAAGTGTTTCGTTTCAAAGCTGTTTCAACATGTTTTGCGCTCTGTGGGGCTGGCGGAGCCAATCGGAGTGCAGCGCCAGCTCTGCCCACCTCTTGCCGCTGGGCTGTGCTCTGATTGGCTATTCCAGCCCCATAGACCTCAGCCCAGTGGTAGGAGGCAGTCAGAGTCGGTGCTGCACTCCACCTCCCGCCACTAGGCTGAGCTCCATGGGGCTGTGGAGCCACTTGGAGATCAGCCCAGTGGTGGGAGGCAGGCAAAACTGGTGCTGCACCCTGCCCCCACCACCGAGCTGAGCTCCATCAGGTTGCGGAGATGCTCAGAGTGTAGCCCAGCAGTGGGAGGCAGGCAGAGTCTGGGCTGTGCTCTGCCTCCTGCCTCTGGGCTGAGCTTCATGGAGCTGTACTGGGTGCGAGCTGCGCCCAGCGCTGTTCCCAGGCAGCAGCGGCAGCCTCCTGTAATCCAGCACAGATCCAGTGGCCTGAACCCCTGGGAGGAGTCCGGCACAGCCCCGCACCCCTCCCAGGGGTTTGAGCCCCTGGATCTGCATGCTGGATGATAGGAGGCTGCTGCTGCTGGCAAATTTTGCTTTCAAGAATTTGAGGTGCAGTTTCCAAGAAACCTTGCACCTATCTCCTTGGAACTTGGCAGGCTTCATGCCCTCCAAAGGGGCTACCATCCCTGCAATTTGCATATGAATCAGGGAGGAAATGACAATGTTTTAGGCATTTTCATGATTCCCCATTATAGCCTATGGGCAAAACGTTGAAATGAGGTGAAACAGCGAAACAGTTTCAACGAAACAAAATGGGACAATGTTTTGAAATAAAATGAAACTAAATGATGAAACAAAACACTGTCCCTTCAAAATGGATGTTGAAATGAAATGATGGTGTTTTGCACAGCCCTAACAACAACATTGTTCCTCCTTGACTCCTCCAACCTAAGTAAACCAACGTAGTTAATTCTGTGGACCAAAGGAAAATTCCATAAGGGGCAGTAAGGGATGGCCTGTAGTGTTGAGATGTATGTTGGTGATATACAAAGAACAATCACGTGCATGTTACGGGAGGGGGAGCAACCAACAGCTGGGCTGAAGGCACAGCACATTTGCATAGATCACAGTGAGAAGAACAACTGACAAAATGGAAAGAATAAAATCAGGCTCCACATGTGGTCTGTGAAAAACAAAGTTATTGTCATTAGGAAGGATGTCTTAATTAGTACCGACAATGAGCAGCTGTATGACAATGTATAAAGAACACATGGGTTCCTGCACGCAACAAGGATAATGTCACACTATTGAAGGATAAAAGTTAGAGCAACAAGCATGTCTAGCACAGCAGTCAGCAATATGGCAGCTCATGCCCACCAAGTTGTAGAAAGGGAGACAATACATACATCTTACATGGGTTTTCACACAGACTTAAACATCAATCCAGCCTAACATTAAAAGTACCAATAAGCTGTCTGTGCAGTGAATTGTCTGTGCTATGCACCTCATGTGGGACGTCATTCTTGTAGCTTCTCACTGCTCTAAGTGACATTACTTCTGATCCCTGTGGAACATACCCATTAGAAATAAGAAAGTGCCATACTAGGCTGTATACCTTCCTTCCTGCTTTCTCCACCCACTTTTTCAACCAGCTATTTTCATGGATAGCTTCAGTGTCCACCTCTTCATACCTGCTTGTGTCCCAAAGCAAGAAACCAATGCCCAGGAATGTGTAATTCATCCTCCTCTACTGACTGCTTTGTGCAAGAAAAAAACGATTTAAAATGTACCACATTTCTAAAGGGAAGATCACAACCTTTCTCTTCTACCCTATCTTACGGAAATCAAAACGGAGTCTTGAATTCTGAATGCCTTGATTTCTGCAGATAAAAATCTGAGTCCTTAATTCCTCCAAATTCATAGCCTGATCCAGAATCTGCGAGAACATTCCCATTAAAATTGCCATTGGATCCATCCCTTGCGGCTTCTGAGACTTCCATAGTCTTCTTGGAAGCTTGGGGGTGGAGGTAGGGGGTAAAATTATGATTTTTTTTGTAATTTTTTAATTCAGTATCTCTAAATTCAAAATGTTATCAACGTTTTAAAAAACTTCAACCAGATCTAGAGTTGATTGAAAACTGTAAAGGATTCATGAAATGCTCTTAGAATTTTACATATGTTCCTCTGAACTTCAAAATGTCAATAAGTTTCTGAATTAAAAATTCCAACTAGCTGAAGTCCCATCTAATGGTCCTGTCTGGCCTTAGAAATCTGTTAATCTGCACCTGTCAGTTTATGTCAGTTTAGCATTTGTATCCATGTGCATATATAAAGGTGTTATAGTTCTGTGGGGGTGGGGAGTGGGAAAGAAGACAGAGAGAGTGTAAGTATACGTGATCCTCTCTTTCTTCTCTCACCTCTCTTTCATTAGCAAAGAGATAAAATCTTCTTCTTTTGTATGGCATCAGATATCAATTTCCAAATCTATGAGCCACTGTCTGGTATTACTGCTAAATGTGCAGATTCCATCTGCCCCACTTGGGCATTTTTAGAGATTGCAGCTTTTGATTAAGTGCTGTGCTGATTGTGGACACCACATTTGCACATGGGGGCTGTGCAAGATGCTCATAGATTCATAGACATTTGGGCTGGAAGGGACCCTGGAGGATCACTGAGTCCAGCCCTCTGCCCCAGGGGCAGAAAGTCAGCAGGGATCATAGGATCCCAGCAAGATAAACATCCAAATGTGCCTCAAAAGCATTCAAAGTGGGTGCTTGAACCACCTCCGGCAGCAGTCTGTTCCAGGCCTTGGGGGCTCAGACAGTAAAGAAGTTCTTCCTTATGTCCAGCCTGAAACGGTCTTGGAGGAGTTTATGACCATTTGATCTTGTCATCCCTTGGGGCGCTCTGGTGAACAGACGTTCCCCCAGATCCTGGTGAACACCCCAGATAAACTTAGAGGTGGCCACCAGATCGCCCCTGAGCCTACGCTTTTCCAGGCTGAAGAGCCCCATGGCTCTCAGCCTCTCTTCATAAGGTCTGTTTTCCTGAACTCTGATCATGCACGTGGCTCTTCTCTGGACTCTCTCAAGCTTCTCCACATCCTTTTTGAATTGTGGAGCCCAAAACTGGACGCAGGACTCCAGCTGCAGCCTCACCAAGGCCTAGTACAATGGGAGAATGACGTCCCAGGATTTGCTTGAGAAGCATCTATGGATGCAAGCCAGCATTTTGCTTGCTTTACTAATGCAGCATCACATTGCAGGCTCATGTTCATCTTGTGGTCAATCATGACACCCAAGTCCCTTTCATCTGTAGTGCTAACCAGTATAGCACTGACGAGCTTATAAGCATGCTGCAGGTTTTTCCTCCCAAGGTGGAGAACCTTGCATTTTTCAGTGTTAAACACCATCAGGTTCTCACCTGCCCACTTCATGAGCCTGTCAAGATCTGCCTGGATCACCTTCCTGTCCTCAGGTGTTGATGCTTTACCCCAGAGTTTGGTGTCATCGGCAAACTTGGCAAGCCCGCTTCTGACACCAATATCTACATCATTAATGAAGATGTTAAAAAGTATAGGCCCTGGGACACAGTCTTGAGGGACCCCACTGGTCACAGGGCACCACGATGATTGACTTCCATCAACCACCACCCTCTGGGTCCTACCGCCAAGCCAATTCCCCAGCCAGTGGATCGTGGTGAGGTCGAGGCCACAGTTAGCCAGTTTTGCCAAGAAGTGATCATGGGATACCAGATTGAAGGCTTTTTTAAAGTCAAGATATATGACGTCAATCTCTTCCTCCCTGTCCAGGTGACAGGTCACCTGGTCATAAAAGGAAATGAGATGGGTCAAGCAAGACCTACCTGCAACAAACCTGTGCTGGGTATCCCTCAGAATATTGCTGTCAGCTAGTCTGTTAAGGATGGCCTCTTTGATAATCTTTTCCAAGATCTTCCCCAGGATAGAGGTCAGGCTGATGGGCCGGTAGTTTGCTGGATCTACTTTCTTCCCTTTCTTGAAGATAGGCACCACATTGGCCTTCTTCCAATCTTCAGGCACTTCACCAGGGTGCAAGGAGCTCTCGAAGATCCATGCCAGGGGCTCAGCTATGATGTTTGCCAGCTCCTTGAGTACCTTTGGCTGTAAATGGTCAGGGCCGGCTGACTTGAAGGTATTCAGTCTGTCAAGGTGTTCCTTCACGAGGTCAGCTTCAGTGGAGGGTAAGGAAGCTCCCTCACCTGGGCCTGACCCACAGTGGGTACTGTGGGATGCCCAATGTGAAAAACTGACGCACAGTACCCATTTAGCAAGTTTGTTTTTTCATGGGCATCGGTTGTCAGTGTTCCCATCTGGTTTAGCAGGGGTCCAATGTTTCCCTTGCTTTTCCTCTGGCTCCCCACATATCTAAAAAAAGACTTTTTATTATCCTTGATATTTGTAGCTAGCTGGAGTTCTGTCATAGCCTTGGCTTTCCTGGTTTGTTCTCTGCAGGTCTGGACCAGAGCAGAGTATTCCTCCTTGGTGGTGGTCCCAGTCCTCCATCCTTTGTAGGTCTTTCTTTTAAGATGCAGAAGGTCTGCTAGTTCTCTAGAGAGCCAAGGGGGCTGCTGTGCCCTTTTGCTGCCTTTCCTCCGAGATGGGATAGATTTTGCTTGCACATCCAGGATCACTCCCTTGAGGAGCAACCACTCATCCTGAACTCCCCTCCCCTTTGGGTTGTGGCCCTTCAGGGCCTCACTGACAAGCCTCCTTAGCTTGTCAAAGTCAGCTTTCCTGAAGTTGAGGACATCTGTATTACTGACTGACTCACCAGCTTTATGGTGGATGGTGAAGGTGATCAGCTCATGGTCACTGTCACCCAGCTTCCCTTCGATCATTAGGTTGCTGATTATGTTGTCCCCAGTTGCCAGTACCAGGTCAAGCAGCGCTTTACCTCTCGTCGGCCCATAGACTTCCTGCGTCAGATAGAGCTCATCCACGCACGAGAGAAAACTTTGCAACCACTCGGATATGGCTGAGCGCTCCTCCCACGAGATGTCTGGGTAGTTAAAGTCTCCCATGACAACCATGCACCAGGAGCGCGTGGCTTCAACCAATTCCCTGGCAAACTCCTGGTCAAGGTCTTGACCCTGGGTAGGGGGTCTGTATTAGACTCCCACCATAGTATCCCCTGTGCTGTGTTCCCCATGGATTTTAACCCAGAGGGTCTCAAGTTGTCCACCGTGGGTGCCAATGTTGGTTTGCAGGGGCGCATAGCTTTCCTTGACATAGATAACTACACCCCCGCCCCTTTTGTCCACTCAATCCCTCCTGTACAGGATACAGCCGTCTATACCTGTGGTCCAGTCATGGGTGGATTCCCACCAGGTCTCCGTTATCCCTATGACATCATGTTCATCTTGTATGGTATTGTTTTGAAGCATCCACATCCAGATCTCAGTCTGTTCAGCTTGACCCATGCTTCTTTGTCAAGGATGTGCCCAATGTGGGATTCATCTGGTGTTGGTATAAAATACTGTAGTAATAGGTCTGACCTTTCCCAACAGTCAGCCCACTCCATTGCGCCCATAGGTTTAGTTTAGCCTCCCCAATCTCTTCCAGGAGCTTGTGAGCGTCATATATAAACAGTTTATGACTTATGAGCCTCTACTTGTTCGGGTTTTCAGTTAACAGTTGATGGAGCAGGTGATTTTTGTCATCTTTTGCCTCTATTGCCAGTAATAATGTTTAGGATCTGTCTTCTTATATCACTTAGTCTGATGCCCAAAAGTACAGGGAGTACATCTGTGTGTGTGTAAATTGTGCAGCCCATTGAGTCTCAGTGCACTGTTAAGTACAGTGTCAAGCTTTTTAGGGTGACAACTTCTGGACCGTAAAAGAGCACAATATTCTGCTGGGGCATATATGATTGCAAGTGCAGTGGTTGTGAGCACTTTGAAGTTAGCACCCTATGTTGTACTGGGTAAACATTGTAAGGCAGCTCCCCATACAGAATGTGATGCTTATAGGTGAGGGAATGGTCTAATGTGACCCCCTAGGTAGTTTGGGGTATGTTCATGGGTAAGGTTGTAGTTGTTTACTCTGATATTCAGCATGCTCTTGGCTCAATGATTGTTCAGGTGGAAGAGTGATGATACTGAGTTATTGATACTCAACTTTAAGCACCACTTGTGGAGCTATTCAGCAATGAGTTCCAGGTCAGTACTCAGTATCTTTTCCAATTCTGTCATATCTATTCTTTGGGCTACTATGGCAACATCATCAGCACACATGCTGTATTGTCAATCACATCCCTGCCTATTTATGACCAGATGACTTTATATGCAGGTGACTTCCACTGTCAACATAAAGACTGGGGATACTCTATTAACAGTAGCAATGGAGACGATCTTTGTCTCTGGGCAAACCTGAATGATGTCCTTCATATATGACCTGAAGGGGCCACTTACTTTCTACTCTGGACATTGGAACATTCAGACAAACCCAGATCTTGCCTGGTGCAAGGGTGACTCGAGTAAAATACCAATAAGAAAAGTACTTTACAAGTTTCCATCATCTCAGCACAGACCCTCACTCATCAGCATTGACAATATGATTTTTCAGCCCATGCCATCCAGACCAGCTCCAAGATGGAACTTTTAGAAGGCAGATTGGCAGAAATACCAAAGGCTGACCAACAAGAAAGAAAACCACTTTTTCATCAGAAGCTAACATTGACTGAGGCTACAATACATTTACAAACTGCCTAATTGAAATAGCCAAACTCTGTGTATCTAGAGGCTATAGAAGCCATTAGGTGCCATGCTGGGACAAGCAGTGCAAACAGCCGACATCATCAAGCAATTAAATGATCTTGCAACCATAAAAAGAACTACAGAACAGCTGGCTACCACATTGAACAATATCAGAAAGGACAGAAGACTTACTACCATAGAAGGATTGGATATGACCCACTCAAGCAGACAAGGATGGTGCATCATTAACTACCTTACAGGCAAAGGCACCAAAAAATGTTATTGCCCTATGTCAGCAAACTCCATCATGAAAATACTGTGCAACAACAGCAAGTACATTAACCCAAGCAACACAGAAATAATTAGACACCTGGCTTGTGAACAACTTAAAATACCCTACATCAAACTTAATTTAATTGCCCCCATCTCTGACAATGAGTTCAATGCAGGTATTTGTGCGGGCCGGGAGCGCCCTGAGCCCTTTTTCGCGCTGCATGTGGGCTGTGGCCAGCAGCCCGGGCACGCAGGGGCGGAGAGGGGTGGCTTTCGCTCTGGAATTAGGCACGGACGCGTATCGGTAGTTTAAAAGATTGTTTACTTACACCGAGATGGCAGTGGTGTACGCTGGAAAGCTTGCTTCAGTTGTAGTTATAGAGAAGAAAAAGGAAAGAGGTGGACAAGAGTTCTAGACTCGTGAACTCTAGCCCAATCCGGCTGAAGGCTCTGAACATGCGAGCCTGTCGCATCAGCCGAAGAAAGTACTCGTCCGGAAGAGCTCTGAACCAACTCACACGAAGTTTGCTAGGCTCTGTGGGTCCAGTTCTTTTGCGCGCGGGTGGGGTACGTCTAGGAATTCTATCGGCGACGGGGAGAGGCTAGAGATTGATCAGATCTCCGTAGCCTGCTTCAAATGCACTGGGTCCGTGAGGATCCGCAGCGCTTAGAGATCTTCACACAGCGTGAAGTCTCCTCCTCCCTTGTTCGTGGAGTCCTCCAACTTGGGCGGAAACCA
>NW_005841868.1:1527276-1533092 GCF_000455745.1 Alligator sinensis | reverse complement strand
TTCTCTTTTGCAGCAGAAAACTCCACCGTGCAAGGAAGCTTGCAATTTAGCGGGGACAATTTAGCAGTGCCGAAGCACACACAAATAAAAATCACACCTTTTGGGTTGTGACAGTATTCATGTGATCAAGACTGGCAAGGCTGCTGGACTAGATAAAATATTCCCAGAATTTGTTATCAAGATCAGAACCGCAATTAAAAGATGGCTCCAGAAATCCACGTGTAAATGTCTAGAAAGTAACAGACTTCCAAAAATCTGGGAAAAAAACTGATGTCATTGCTATCCTGAAATCCAATAAACCACCAGAGGATCCAAAGAGCTACAGACCCGTCTCACTAGTCTGCGTTACATATAAACTCATGGGGCGTGTCTACATGTGTAAATGCTCAGGGTGGGTTTACTCAAGAGTAAATTACTATAGAGTAAACCCTAGAGTAAATTACTCTAGAATAAACCTACGCCAGGCAAGTGTCTACACGTGTAGGGATGTAGGAGCAGATCCGCTGCTCCTGACAGCAGTCTGCTCCCAGCCCCTCCGCCCCTGCAGCGGTCCCCTGCAGAGCCAGGGGGACCCCTAGGCTCTCCCTGGGAGCTAGGTCAGGGGTTGGCAGGGGGTATGGGGCTGGGAGACAGCTGTCCCCTGGCTAGGGCTGGGAGATGGCTCCCTACTCCCAGGGAAGGATTGCCTGCTGCCAGGGCAGGCTCTGCCAACAGAGCTCAGGTGGGGACAATAATCCTTTGTCTCAACAGCAGGGAGCTCCTGGCCCTAGCTCCTTGAGGAGCAGGGGATTTGGAAAGAGCTGCAGGAGAGGGGCAGGTCCCAGACCCCTGCCCCAAGCTGTTTGTAGAAAGACCCCCAGCAAGCCCTTTGGGGAGCGGGGGCTGGGACCTCTATGCTTCTGGGGCACAGTCTCCACCTGGGCTCCGGTGCCCCAGCAGCAGGCAGCTCCCAGGGGTAGGGAGCAATCTTCCACCCCCTGCTGCCCAGATGAGCAGGAGCAAGTTTGCTCCTGGTCAGCTGTATACACATGCTGTACAGTGCAGTAAGTAAGCGCAAGTCAGTTTGCTACTTGTATTTACTGCACAGTGATTTGCTCTAATCTCAAGTAAAGCATCTCGTGTAGATGCACCCATGGAGTGCATAATCCTGAATAGAATAGAGAACATCATTGACCCCCAGCTCCCAAAAGAACAAGCTGGCTTTTGGAAAAAGTGGTGTACTACTGACCAAGTTACGTTACTTATATCTGACGTGGAAAATGGATTTGAAATGAGACAGAAAACAGTCACGGTCTTTATCGACCTTACAGCCACCTATGACACTGTATTGTACCAAGGCCTCAAATATAAATTGCACTCTATGATTCCTGACCTTAAGCTATGAGCTTTCATCATGAACATGATCTCCAGCAGATCATTCAAACTCACTACCAGCCAATGAGAAAAAAGCAGAGTACGAACTCTGCAGAATGGATTCCCCCAAGGGTCAGAGCTAGCACTTATACTTTTCAATGTATATACCTCAGACTTCCTGCATATAACATCTAAGCGATATATGTATGCTGACAATGTCGCCATAGTAGCCCAAGGAATAGATATGACCGATAAAATATGAGCCAGCCAGGTAGACAGACAGACATGTGTAGAATATTAGACAAAGTTCTGGCAATCTTATCTTATCAATTTACATCTTGACTCACAGACTTTCACTCTAAATTGCAAGCTAGTTGTATCTTTAATTTGGAAAATGTGGGATTGTGGAAAGAGCCCTGACATTTGGCTTAAGAGCTAAACAGTGGTGCTATCAGCTCCTAGACGCCTTACTCCTGAAACCACAGACAAAGAAGAAGAAGCTGTCTGTCCCCAGGAATCTAAATGAAAAAAAAAAAAAAACCCAACAAAAAATGGGAGGGGGGGGGGTTGAAAGGGGAAGAAACGGCCTGGGACAAAATGGGAAGTTTTAGATCTCACAAGAGGAATGCTGCTGAAAATGAGAACCATTTGAAAGCTCTGGGGGTTATAAAGTGGAATTCCCACTCATACAGTACACAAGAGTTATTAAGTGTGTATATGAGACTCCTGTTTTACTTCATGTACGTGATTATTTTATACAGGGAAGTTTGGAAAGAATTATAGGCTGAGCCTGAGGCCAAGCCAAGAAGCAAGATGAGCAGCAGCAGCTAAAGGAGAAAGGTTGAACTGCCAGTGGAGGAGCAGCCCCGATAGTGTTATTTATAGTGCCTGGAGCATGGGAATGTTAATTGAAATCAATCAATGGCCATGAGGACACTAAATTAGAGCATCAAATTAAACCATTAAAAAGCCCATCTGAAAGGGACAAGAATGCCAGGACATTTTCTTAAAGGGATAGAAATCATTTGCATAGGAGTGAGGAAGGCAAGTTTGCAGTTAATTGTTATGAACTAGGAACCAAGTCAAGCCTATTGTTCTTAAAATTATCCAATGCAACCACATTTCTTCAATTAGTATAAGCAAATGGAGCTTCAAGACATGGCTGATCAGTTTAATCCTGTATCCTGGCTCTGGTTCTAGCTAATGCATAGTACAAAGAAGACAAAAGATGAAATTTAATTTTCTTTTTAGAAAGCAGCACTAATGCCCTCTTATTTAAGTTAGGTGTAAATCAAAAATGTTCGAATGGCTCACACTGGTATAAAATCAGTGCAAGTGAGAAAGGAATCAATATATATTTTAATCATTGTTTTAAATTGTTGACAGCGTACTTCCCATGGCTTCACCTTCTGTGAGGTAAGGAGAGTTGTCTGTTAGTTCAGAGATAAGGAATGTGTGTTTTTTGTGTCCTTTTATTTATCAGGAAGATAAGCCCTGATTGACGAGGTTACAAATATTGAGAAATCAATGGGCTTTATTTTTTTGGACTTCAGTATTGCTGGGGGTGTAGAAATATTGTGGGTTATTTGAAAATATCTAAGAAAATAAAACATTTTCTCTTGTGTGTACATAACAAATGATTCAGGCACAGTCATTGGTGAGGTGTCTCCTCAGAACTGAATCTATTCCCTGACTCTTAAAAAACTGTTAGTTACCCCCAGTTAAAGAAAAAAATGCCAAAACAAAGCTGGTCACTCATTAACATTTCTAAAATATTGGCAATGTAAAATTTATTTCCGTTACCAAAAATTACAACTGTTCTTTTATTTTATCTGGAGCTTTTCCAAGGTTTACCTGTTTGGAAGTGGCAATTTCAAATCTGTCTGGCCCCTGAAAATATATCTAACATTAAACGCACTTGTATTACTGTTTCTTTACCGAGAATTTTAATCTTCCATATGAGCAGGGTCATTTCTTTGAACTTGGACTGTTTGCAGAAAGAATATTATGTCATGAAACTAGAACCTTATACAGAATTAGCACCCCTCCTCAATTGGAGTTAGAGTAGGTATGAATTTCAGCCACTGTGCTTACTAGGATGACATTTTGGGAAATGATAGTCACCTTTGTTTGCTTCAGTAGCACTGCTGTACACTAGGATGTCAAACCCAACACTAGCCAAGATTCTGTATATAATTAACCTTCCTGATGTTGCAACTTTGTGGCTCTTACCCTACTGCTGGCAATACAACACCTCATTTCCACCAACACTAATACACTAAACAGTGAAGTTAACTGGCTGATTTCAGTTCTTGCAACAAAGGGCCTGGTTCTTCTCTCACTTACTCCAGTTTTGCACTTACATTCTATTGACCTCAGTTGTGATGTTCCTGATGAACACCAGTGAAAGAAGAGGATCAAACTAGGCGTGTTTATTTGTGTGCCTTCATCAAACACACAGGTGCATGGGTCACTTAGCAAATCAGATAAGGAAATCAGTTTTGGATCTGGAATGAAGATGCCTCACTATCTGCCAAAGGCAGAAGGAATTAGTAACAAGGTTTTGATATATCCACCAGTAACCAAAGGAAAAAAAAAACAGACTAGTACTATTTGACATTACTGGGATTAGGATATCCAGGAATGACCAAGCAAGGAGATTTGATGGTATTCTCTCAGCTCAGTTGTTCTTTATACCTTTTCCATGAAAAAGTTGAAGTCATGGGTAAGGCAATAAGGAGAAGTTCTAAGGTCATGACAATCCATATTCTATTCAATCTTGGGGAAAAGAGCAGAAGGAAGAAAATCAGTCCTTGACAGATGTCTCTGTAATTAACTTAGGGATTATTTCAGTCGCACCTCATTGCTTGTTATGTTCGACCACCCAAGTTGTTTCTTGTTTTGTTTACTTTGGGTGTTTCCATTTTTTCATAAGTAGACTAAACTGGGAGGAATTTTCAAATGAAAATCTTTCATTTGAAGAGATTTCCGATACCACAAGGTCAATGAAAATCAGTGTTTATTGGCAGAATGTGTACACATGCATATGATTTTGAGGACATATAAAATGAGGAGTATGTTTGTTTGTGTGTATAAGTGTATGGGGAGAGCAGAATAAGGGGAGAAAAGCAGCACATGGGAAATGCTTATAAAAGGCAGAAAATTGTATGGCTCTTGTTGGAAATAGATCACAACCTTGATAGTTTCATACCAATTTACTTTTCCAATTTCCTTGAGTCTTATTTGTTTTGCATAAAAGTTCAGTGAACCTGCACAGCTCTAAGGAAATGGTGCTGTCTCTGTTTTGTTTCTTCAAAGGAATTGCAGCCTATATTTCTGATGGAGATTTTGTATGTCTGGCTTTATCTACTCCTGGCAAACCAGTGCTATGTCACAAGTGGAATACCCCAGCGATATTTGTAGTCTTTGTTTTCAGACATTAGAGTTGATGTAATAATGATGGGTTAGAAGGGCACCTAGTATCACCTTATGAAAATGTTGTCCTCAAACTGGGGAGAGACAACTGGAGTGATTTCCCTTTTACTGTTGAAGTGTATCCTTACCTAGATTCTATTTAATCACTCCTAAGAGAGGTGACTTTAACCAGATGAGCGGAGAATGTTTGAAAAATATTTTCTTGCCTTTGGAATCATCAGGAGTCCAGAGAAAGGAGACTCTTGGGAGACAAACATACACACACCCACACACACGTGCACGCACACACGCACATACACATCCCATTTCTGATTGCACAAGTTGAACTCTGTGCTATATTATCAATATCCTCTGTGTACTTTTCAGGAACAATGTATAAACATTTCCAGCAAAGTAGCTTTCATTTAAGTTTGCTTGCCCTGTGGCACAGCTTCTCTCTTTGCTTATGGTTATGGAGAATGATTGTGTTTAAATGGGAGGGCAAATGAATGAAATCAAAAGAGCTTTGCTGCCTATCTCTAAGCATGTACATCCCTGTAACTTGGGACTTCATATAGATTAATGGGATAAGGGAAATGGTACAAGTCCATATGAAAATACTGGCAGCAGATCACTTGTTTTCTATCTAGAAAAAGCTTTTACAGGCAGTTGGCTATGAGATTCGCTTGTCCCTGGATATTTTTCCTTTACCTTGCAGCTATTCAGCTGTGCCAGAAGGACTCTTTCAACGGCTTTACTACTTTCTACTATTAAAGGGTCAATACGGAGATTTCAACCAACTCTAATATTATAAAAGCCTAGGTCTGTCTATCCGTCTGTCTGTCTGTCCATAACACTTTATTCACATTCTGATTGGCTGACAAACGGCCAATCAGAGTGCGAACAAGTGTTCGAACAGGAGCTGGTGGCGCACAACCCCCCGCCCTGCTCCCTGGAAGTGGGGGCAACAGAGGGACGGAACAAGGAGGGCAAGGCCAGCGCTGGCCTCGCCCCCCCCTGCCCTGGTCCCTGCAGGGGGCAACGATGGA
>NW_005841868.1:1515562-1527245 GCF_000455745.1 Alligator sinensis | reverse complement strand
CCCGCCCGGCTCGCTGGAGGTGGGGGCAACAGAGGGACGGAACAAGGAGGGCAAGGCCAGCAGACCTGGCCTTGCACCCCCCCCTTGCTCCTTGCAGGTGATGGCAGCAACGACGCAGTGGGGAGCGGGGTCGGGATGCCAAGGAGGGGGGGCACGGCCACTGGATCTGGCTACAGCCTGCCCCTCCCCACTTCCATCACCACTGCCTGCTGGGTCAGACATGAAACAACATGTCAGCACTGCAGGGTGGAGTGGGCCCGACATGGGGTGGGGGAATAGTGAGCGCGCCATGCTAGCAGTGTCGGTGGCGGGAGGGGAGGAGTGGGCCCGGGCCGTTGTGGGTGGGGAAGGAGGACCAAGGCCAAGCTGGGGGAGAAGCTGGCATGCCATGGCAGTGAGGGGGAGCAGTGGGCTCAGCCTGATGGAGCAGCAGCTGGGGGACGGGAGGAGCAAGCACCCTCCCCACCTCAGGCCCAGACCCACTAATCCCCCACCCCCTCCTCCTCCATATTGGCTCTGAGCCTGCTCCTCCCATCCCCCTGCTGCTCCCCCCGCCACAGTGGGTCAGCTTCTCCCCACCCTTGGGCCCGGTTCTCCCCCACGTCAGACCTGGGCCTGCTCCTCCCCTCCCCGGGCTGCTGCAGCAGGGAGGGAGGGAGTGGGCCCGGACCCCAAGCAACAGGAGGTAAAGGGGGAGCGGGCCCGGATGGGGGAGCATGGGCCTCCATCCCCATCCGCTCCCCTCCTCCCCGTCATTCCTGACAGGCAGTTGGCTAGTTTCATTATAAAGGCATAAGCCCATGCAAGTGTAGACAAGTCCTTAATCTCTGATTCCCACGGTCCTACTAATTGTTATACAGTTCCTGAAAGGCCAAAGGGTTTCTGCATTCAATCAACATGTGCCTGTCCAAATATCTGCTCTGCCAGGGACCTCTTTGTTTACACTCTTTTATGGAGGTGTGACTCCCATGATCACCACCTCCACATAGGGTGTTCAACATGAATTCCCTCATTCAGTCACTAAACAATTTTTGCAAAACAGCAACTGGGCTTGCTCACTTTGAAAGGAGAGTAGCACTAACAGCACAAGGTATAATTAGAGTAGGGTGACTGGGGTAATCACCCTGGAAGTTGACTTGGGAGGGCAGGGGGCCAAGCAGAGCAGAAAAAAGTGGCTGTTGCTGCAGTCACGCAATCACACAAGTGGTGTGGAGGCAACTAGAAATTGCCACTGCCTCATGGGCACCCAGCCACATTGTTATGCCTCTGAGCACAAGGATAAAGGAAGTGATTCAACCTTGTTTGTAGCATGCTGCCTGTACATATGCCATAAGTCCCTATATGTACCATGCCATAGACAGCAAGCTACCCAGCATATCTACATGGGGATTGTAGCAGCCCTACCTTGAGAAACTCCTTCATATGTTTCAAGATGGAAACTAAAGTAAAAAGGATATTGTGAATAAACCCTGAGACCTGGTGGAAATATTTATGTCTGCTGTGTGAAACAGGTTTGGTCTAAACTCAGAGAAGTTAGAAGGGCAAATGTCTAATTGCTCACATACCCTGCTAATATATGGTGCAATACTGACAAACTAGACTGGGAATGTCATTGAGCTTCATCTGCTCATCAAAGGGGACAGAACCCAGTATCTCTAGAATAAAGACCATCAACCCTAAAACTTAAGCTATATTCCCATAAATCCAGCTCAGATGGGTTTAGGAAACATACTGTCACAGTGTACTGATACCAATTCATACCTTGTGTTTGTCTTGTTCTGACATATCACCAGCATGTTCACAAAGCCCAGTGAACTGAGGTGGAGAGAGGAGAAAAATCAGTAGCAGACTCCACTGGAAGTGGCTTACAAGTCAGTCTTGACAAAGGAGGCTTTGTTTTAAAATAGACCAAAGATCCTTATGGCAAAGGTCTGCTTAGGAATGAAGCGTGTGAGGGTGCATTCTCACAGACAATATTTATCACCTAGGGTGTGACCACACAGCATTGTGATTATTCATCTGTTTCCCTGGCACTGCAGTATGGGCAAGACAGTGCCAGTCCACATTGCACAAGGATCTGACTTGCAGCGGTGTGTAGTTCCAGGTGGAAGGTATAACAGCTCCAAATCTACCCATGGTGCTGGGAAACAGGGTCACAGCACTACCTTATGGGAACCTAGCTATTCATGAACTGCTCTGATATCCTGAACACCGGGAACTGCAGTAAGGTCAGTGGGTCTAAAGCTTTCACTTGGTTTTAGCTGAGATTCTGGTCAGAGGAAGAACTCAGATGAAAATTAAGTAAAAGCTTCAAGGGGGGACTAATCCCCCGATTCAGACCTGCAAGAACTAGTCCTCTCTTTGTACCTTGCTTTATGCTCACAGAAGAACATGGAAACACATCCGATGACTGTGCAATGGGGGCATTGGAACTGACCCCTGTGCTATGAAAATGATGAATGACCGTCATGAAACTTAATAATTTTATAACCACAAGTTTGACTCCTCCTCCAACCCCGATAGATATATGCCTTTACCGTAGGAAAGGGTGAAATTTCATCCCTGATCTAAATCATGAATCAAATGCCCATGTGATTGTTCATAGAGCAAGAATGTGTTTTGCATGCAAATATCATATATGCAAAGTGAAATGAGTCATTTCACAGCAGCTCTAGCTCTAGGCATTGAATGATTTCTCCTCTCTGACTCCTACACTTGTCTGCTGCCCCTCATTCCTTGCTCAGGTCTTATCATCCCATCTTTCTTGTTTTTTTCAGGCCTGTTTGACTGCTTAAGTTCCAGTCACTTAAAATAGGATATTAGATGGGAAGGAAACAGTTTTCTTTGCTATTTGATTTGTTTCACATTCAGATTTTTATGGCTTTGAGGTTTTCACTCACTGCTTGCACTAGAAGTTTTGGTTGCTTTACATTGGTTTGGTAGATAAAGAAGCCAGTTGAGTTTCCAAAGCACAGCTGTGGTATTTGTACTGGCTTATGGAATTGCTTGGGTATTAACATGGCTTGGCTTGCACTCCCATATACATTAGCTTCTTTATATATGATTATGATCATTATTGTTTGCCTATGTGATCCAGATATAGGACAAAGCCATTTTACAATGGGAATGACCAAAAAAAAGTTCAACAGTTTTGTCCAGAGTTGACTGTACAGGCTGAAGATTAAAGGACAAAATGAACCCACTGTGTCCCTCATCCCTTCCAGAATGAATAGAAAAGCCAGAGGTTTTGGCTGCCTTGATGGAAAAACAAACGCCCTCCCACAATGAGCTATTCTCACAGCCTTGAATTAGTGTTGGCAAAAACCACCTCTGGGCTCTGCTGCTCAAGGTAATGTTGCTGAAGGACTGGAACAAACCTTGGGGGCTTGAAGAAGATCCTCTGCAATTCATCAAAAGTTTGAAATCATCCCCTGCGATAACATGGATGGAAGGGATGCAGGGAGGGCAAAAGGAGGGGGAAGAAGGAAAGAAAGTACAAAAATAACCAGACTTCTCTGAAAAAAACAAAACCCTGTGAATTAGAAGAGTAAGAGGGGACATGTGCTTCATTTCAGAAAAGCAGGACTCTAATTTTTATCCAGCCATTTAGGCACTTTCTGGCAGAGCTGAAAATCCAAAAGCCAGTGAGCTGCATAAAGAAGAAAGCAGAATAACAACAACATTGAGATCTGAAGTGAACTTACAGCCTAAGTACATCAGGGAGGTTTCAAACAACACAGCAGCCATCAAATCACACTAAGCAGCTGAAACCATTTCTCCATTGCTCTCTCCCTCCTCTGCACTGATTCTTGCACCCGTTCTCAAAACTGACCTCCTCCTCCTCCCGCCCTCCCCGTCAATCTGCTGAGCCTGCCAGCATAGGGGTTACAGCATGACATAATTGCAACATGCATAAACAACATTTGCCATTAAGGGATACTTTTAATGAGAAACAGAGCTGCGAAGGGGAAGCATCAAAGTGGCTCACGGAAGGAAACCGCCTGGAACGAAATCCTACTTGATGCCCCAATTAATATGTCCCCTAATTCTATTTCCTGCACTTGTGGTCCCGCAGCCTTCTTGCTTTAATTTCTTTGGGAGGATGGAGAGGAAGGAACCTGGAAATGCAGAGTCTTCATGGCTGACTTGATATGCAGGCAATGCGCATATTAAAACAAATTAGAGAATTAAAAAATAACCAACGACAGACTGAGGAAATGTCATCCTGAGGTAATAGTATTAATTAAGACCTGGATTTTACAGGCTGGGCCAGCTTTAGAAAAACAATGCTGAAAGCTGAAGCGAAGCAACTGGACTAATTATCAAGGAGAAATTTCTTCCACCCACATAATCTATACAACTCTCCCTCCTAACTCTGAGATTGAGGTGTCAAATTAGCACTATCCCTCTATTTAACAGAGGCAAAATATTTAATATGAACATAGCACAACAATGGAGTGAATTGTTCATGTGAATTATGAATACAGAATCCAGCCAGCCACACATACGTACATACACGCATCCCATTCTATCATAGCTTGATGATCACTTGACCATCCTTGCGTACTTTTTGGTGTCTATCGTGTACTGAGTGCTTCCTCTGAGGTTGCCCTAAGCACTTTCAGTTACTATTGACCTCAAGTTTGGTTCCAAAATGGAGTTTAGGTCCAATGCAGACAGCTGAATAATAGCACTACTTTCTGTAAGAAGCCAGCTTAATCAACAAGTTTGGCTACACTGTAGGAAAGACATAAAAATCACTTAGTCTCAGTAGCACAGTGATGAATGGGTGAGCAGGCCATGAGACATGGGTTCTCCCTAAGAGAAAGGGAACCTGGAGTGGAGCTGGCCTCACCCTCCTGTTCCCCATCTTCCTCTCCCCCTTGCAACCCACAGTTTCCCTTCAGCTGCTCTGGCTCCAGCAGCAGGGAGGGCAGACAAGCAGTGGTATGTGACCTGTGGTTCACTGCTGCTGGGGAAGATGTCACCTCCTTTTCTGCTGCTGAAAAACAGTGGTTTTTTGGCTGCTTGACGTGCATGTCAGCAGTAAAAAAGGTGACATTTCCCTCAGCAGCAATGAACCTCCAGTTGCTGCTGCCCGGGGCACAGTACTGGTCATTTAAGCCTCTGCTTGTTCTTTAGGCTTCAGTGGAATTACAGGAAAATATTCCTGAGTCAAAAAAAGGAAAGATTATATCAATTAAGCACTTGAGTGATGAACACAGAAAACAAAATGAGAGAGTAAGAAAGAGAGAGAAATATATGCCTCACTAAGAGCAGACTAGTGATTTTGTGTAGATGAACATCCTGGTAACCACTGCCCCTCTTGAACCTTCATGAACAACTTGAAGTTAAGCAGAACCAAATGTTCAAAAAAACCCTCGAACTTAAAAAAAAAAAATGTTTTGAATCACCACCCTACTCTGCACTTTCAAATGCAGCAGCGGGAGTGAGAGCACCACCAATTATCAAAAAGATGATTACTCTCACAGTATTTCTGGCACAAATGTGAGCATCAAATCTGAGAGAGATGTCACATGGAAACTTATTCTCCTTAAAACCTGCAGCCTAATTTTATACCTACAAGAGGTTACATAGGCCAACTTATCATTATCATCTAGTGAATTAAAGATGCTCTGCAGAAACAAGAGTGCCTATAGCAGAACTTTAAGTATATTAACTTGATGATACAGAAAAAAATCACATGGAATCCTTTATTGGTGCAGAACACAGTCTGGACATAGTTACTAAAAGAACCCCAAACAGATTTTCACATTTACCCAGGCTTTATTCCCAGTGACCAGTTGCTTTGTGAGGGTGGGGTTTTACTTATATCCCAGGCACTCTTACTGCAGTCAGTAATAGTGGAGATCACTCAGTATATCACAAGATATGCTATGAATTTGAGAGAAATAGGTCCAGAATCAATCCCCGAGTCCCTGGCTGCAGGAGGGCATATGTATTTCATGTAATACTGTTGCCTATTACAATAAAAGTTAGATTCTTAAATACCTTAAAAATCTGGCTTTGAGTTTTATGCAGAGTTCTCTGAATTTAACAGTGAGTTTTGGATGCAGCGGAAAAGTAATTCATGTATACTTTCAGAACCCTTTTTTCAGCCTCATTATAAAAGTAGGCTTAGGATCAATAAAATCAGGTTGTCTAAAATTGATATCTCACATTATTGAGAAGCTATGAAAAAAATGTGAAACCACTAAAGCTCTACAAATGTTTCATGATGAAATAGGAAACCAGGTGAGCTTTACCTAGTTTTGGGTCTAGGCCATCTCAAACTCGGTCCACATTTCAAGCAAATATAGGCTGAATTTCAAATGAGCTCAGGCTGAATTTTGTGTGAGCTTGGCTTGAATTTTGAAGGAATTTGGCCCATAATTTCAAGATATAATCCAAGTTTTAAAGGAGCCTTGGCCAATTCACAGTTTCAGGTAAACACCAAACCACAAACAATTAAGCTTTTCATGTTTTTGACCCAAAGCCAGGCAAAACTCAGTGCTTTAGAGTGAGCTTCACAAAAGAAACGGCATGAAAACATTACTCAGAACCTGCAGCATGGTGGGTGTGAAATACTGTTAACTGAACAGGCTGATGTTCATTCAGCTCTAGTAACAACCCAGTTAAAGGCTCTGAACGTGGAAAACTAGGCTATAAAGGAAAATAAACATTTAGACACTAAATTGGCCCAGTTTTTGAGGCCAGTATATTTACCTCCTCATCAGCCTTTTCCATAGGTGATTTTCTTGTACCTTGCCTCTTGTTTGACACATCATTACCCAGTAATAAGTCTCTCAGCCAAGTGTGGGAATAGGAGTAGAAGGATAAGTTGCTGGGAACATAAGGACCATGGTAGCAGTACGCATAATAAAAACTGAGTTGCATGTCTGGAAAAGGTATGGCAAGGATATAGAATTGCAAAAGAGGCCCTCACTCAAAGGATCTGGGCTCCATCCTGCAAGATGTTGAATGGCTCCTTCTCTCCATGGGAGCTGAGGGTGCTCCACGACACCTTACTGGATTGGTCCCTCATTCATAACTTGACTCCTGGTTTTACTATACTCTTTAATGAACTCAGCTTCCTCTCTTTCCTTGTATATGTTAAAGGGATTGGACACCCACACATGCTGACTTCTAACCCAGAGACATTCCATATAATTGCATGGGATTCCATTTCATTTATAGGTAACACCTCATTGCAAAGGTTGAGCTTTATGCTGTCCTTAATTGCTAAAAAAATCTAAAAGGGATGACCACATTCCTATTTCAGGGTTTACCTGTATGATACAAGCACAGCTAATCTACAAAGCATATTTTGCAAAAAAAAAACAAAAAAAATCCCCAAAGGTCTTTATTTAAAAAATGCTGATGACATATTTGAAGTTCTCTGTTTTTAAGAGAAGCTAAAAATCAACATGTGGGGGACTTGGGGGGCTCTGTTTCTTCTGCTCTTTCCCCCTAATCTCTTCCTATTATACCTTTCTTAATGGGGAAAAAAGGGTGGGGGAGCAGGGGAAAGAAATAATCAGAAAGTGAACCTAGAAAATCCATGTGTCACTGGATCTTTTTATTTTCCAAACTAGAAAGTTGTTGATATTTCATTTTGTCATAGAAAAATATGGAAATATTGGATTTTTAGGGCTGTCCAACTGATGGTCCATGGGCTACATACAGCCCCCAGGACCCTGGTCCAGTTGTCACTTCCCTTGCTGCTCCAGCTGCTGCTGCCACCACTGGAATCTTCAGGCTCTTCCTTCCTCTTCCAGCTTCTGCTTCCTGCTCTTGCCCCTGCCCCTGCCCTTGCCCCTGCTCCCGCTCCTGGCAGAAGGGCAGGGCAGCACAGCCTGCAGGGCTGATGGAGTGTTCAGCAAGGAGGCTTAAGGGAAACCCAGGGACGCTGTGTAGCAAGGGGCACCAGCACAGTGTAGCAAGGGGATCCTTACTGCCCAGTGAGAGGTCATATGGTACAGTGTATGCAATACAGGGGCACTTCCATAGTGCACTGCAGGGGCCCCTACAGTATGGCATAACATGCAGTAAACATGGCTCTTGAGGCTGGAGGGCTTGCACCCACAAGAAGATGAACAGCCCTGATCTAAACAAAGCTTTAAAAGATTTTTTTTGCCCAAATTTAATCATGAACAGGGCAGATAAAGGTTATTCTTAAAACCATTTAGGCCAAAATTAAGTCACCAAAGAGTTTGGAATGCTCACCTCCACTTAAGATTTAGATTTCATAGATTTCATAGACATCAGGGCTGGAAGGGACCTTGGAAGATCATTGAGTCCAGCCCCCCGCCCAAAGGGCAGGAAGTCAGCTGGGGTCATAGGATCCCAGCAAGATAAGCATCCAGTTTCATCTTGAAGGTGTTCAATGAAGGCGCTTGAACCACCTCCGGTGGCAGGCTGTTCCAGACCTTGGGGGCTCGGACAGTAAAGAAGTTCTTCCTTATGTCCAGCCTGAAACGATCTTGAAGTAGTTTGTGACCATTCGACCTCGTCATCCCTTGGGGCGCTCTGGTGAACAAACGTTCCCCCAGATGCTGGTGATCACCCCTGATAAACTTGTAGGTGGCCATCAGATCACCCCTGAGCCTGCGCTTTTCCAGGCTAAAGAGCCCCAGGGCTCTCAGCCTGTCATCGTAGGGTCTGCTTCCCTGAACTCTGATCATGCGCGTGGCTCTTCTCTGGACTCTCTCAAGCTTCTCCACATCATTTTTGAATTGTGGAGCCCAAACCTGGACACAGTACTTAAGTGTGATGGCAAATTGTTTCTCCATGGTCTGACACCTCGTAGTGGTGGAGATGCCTGTGTGACCCCATGATCCTCAGAGCTATGTTGCTCAGAGTCTCACACTCTTGGCAGGGTTGCCCATAGCAAACAGTAGGGCTGTGCGAAGCTTCAGGTAGTGATTCGATTTGGGGGAGATTCGGCCTGATTCGGTGGCTGAATCTCCAAATCCGAATTGAATCAGGGGATTATTTTAAAGGTCCAAATTGAATCAAAGCTCTCCAAATCTTTGGAAAAGATTCAGAGCGCTTTGATGATTCGGGCAGTCCCTGGTGGCTGCAGCAGGGAACTACAGCCACTCTGAGCTGGTAAGTATTAGGGGCTGGGGGAGTGAGGGCTGGGGGAGGGGACCATGGGGGGATCCCTGACAGCCCCCCTCCCCCTCTCCTTCTCTTCAAGCCCCCACCCACTCCCCCAGCACCAACATGGCTGCCCTCCCCAGGCCAGCTCTGGCCCTTTAAGAAAAAAAAAAAAGCTGAGAAAAGCCCTGGGACTCATCACTCCTGCAGCAGCCTAGGGGCTTTGGGGGCTTGTGCAGAGATCCCCATGTGGCGTGGGGCAATGAGGGGCAGGGGGGATTGCTCCCTGCCCAGCAGCACCCGCTGAACCGGGACTTTTTTTTTTTTTTGAACAAGTGCCGGGAGCCGGGGTGGGCAGGGCAACCATTGCCAGGCCTGGAGAGGGGCGGGGGATGGGCCTGGCTTGGCTGATTCAGAGATTTGGCCGAATTGAATCGGGACAGTGATTCGAATCACCGAATCAAATCACTGTCCCCCGAATTGGCTAAACCCAAAGCAAATACTAGCCGCTTTGCACAGGCCTAGCAAACAGACCTGAGGGGAGGCTCCAGACAAACCATGATCTAACCCTAAGTCCTCAACAGTGGATCAGGCAGAAGAAGATATCAGGATCTCAACAGCTGTAAAGATGAAAGAAGGATGCAACAAGATGGAGGTCTCCTGTTGTCTGGGGTTCCCCCTTGGCACTGGGCCAAGATGTCTACTTTGTTAAGATTGTGTGGCTGCTCTTTCCATGCACCAACTTCCTCATGTTAAACAAAGTCATACATAGGCCTCTACGACAGGAAACAACACACTTTGCTGTACCAACCTCCAAAAGCCCTGTAGCAACGGACCACTGGTGATGGAGACAGGCCTAATGAATCCGTCAGCTTGCAGCCATGAATCTGCACACAGGTGGCAGTAGCCTGATAACTGTCTTGCACCTTGGTTAAGATCAGGGTGCAATTCAGCAACTGCTACCATTACTGGACAGTTATATTCAGTGCTCCCTCTACTCATCACACATGGGGAAGGGTCTAGAAAAGGTCCCTTAAACCTAAGCTGTCACATTTGCTTCTGGCTGGATAACCATGTCCAGCAGGATCACTCTCTGTGCAGTTGTAGGCATCATAAGACAACAATGATTTCTGCAACATGGAACATTCATGCCTTTATAGATAATCAAGACAACAAAGAACCAGAAGGAAGAACTGCCATCATCTCCAGGGAACTTGTGAGATACAACATTGACCCTGCAGCTCTGAGCAGGACAAGACTACTGGATGAGGGTCAGTTGAGGGAAGAATGCAGAGGCTACACCTTCCGGAAGGGGAGACTGGCCCAGGACAGATGTGTTCATGGCATTGGCTTCACCATCAAGAATCAGCTTATCAGGTAACTTGCAGAACTGCTGCTGGTCATTAACAAATGTCTTATGACCTTTCATCTTAAGCTTAGCAACAACCAGAAGGGTTGTGTGAAGCTTCAGGTGCTGATTCAATTTGGAGATTTGGCCTGAGTCGGTGGTCGAATCTCTGAATCCACATTGAATCGGGGATGAATTAGAAGGCCCAAATCAATTTGAAGCTCTCCGAATCGATTCAGAAAAGATTCAGAGAGCTTCAGCAATTCTGGCAGTCGCCGCTGGCTGCAACAGGGAGCTGGACCCGGACTCCATACTGGTAAATAGGGGGCAGGGAAGGAGGGGCTGAAAGAGGGCAGAGGGGACCATGGGGGGACCCCTGACCCCAACCTGCTCCTCCCCACCCCCCAATGGCTGCCCCGCCTACCCCAGCTCCTGGTTGTTTAAAAAAAAGCCCCTACTCACTGGGTGCTGCCAGGTGGGAGGGGCAATGCCCACTGCCCCACAATGCATGGGGGCTCTGCCATGAGCCCCCTGAGCCCCGCCCATTCTCCCAGATCCCCCCTCCATGGCTGCTGCACCCACCCCAGCTCCTGGCCCTTTAAAAAACCCCACAAAACCCTGAACTGTGCAGGGCAGTGTGGGGCAGCGGGGAGGAGCCGGTGAGTCTAGAGGGTTTTGTGTTTTTTTTTAAAGGGCTGGGAATGGGGGCGGGCAGGGCAGCCATGGTGGGGCTGGGAGAGTGGATGGGGGGTGGGGGGCTCCTGACAGAGCCCCCCACGGAGCATGGGGCAGTGGGGGGCAGTAAGGATTGTGCCCCCCCCCCCACACACCTAGCAGCAGCTGAGTGGGGGCTTTTTTTTTTTTCAAAGAGCTAGGAGCTGGAGCAGGTGGGGCAGCCATTGAGACCGGGTGGGAGATGGGGCCTGTGTGATTCAGAGGTTTGACTGAATCGATTCGGGACAGTGATTCAAATCACCGAATCAAATCACTGTTTCCCAAATTGGCAGAATCTGAAGCGAATACTAGCCACTGCACACAGGCCTAACAACCAGCATGCCTCCATCGTCAATGCATATGCCCCCTCACTTGATGCTGACAATGATGTCAAAGGACAATTCTACTCCAACTTTGACCGTGTACTGACTAATGTTCACCAGGAGGACAAGATCATTGTCCTCAGTGACTTCATCATCAGAGTCAGACCTGGAAGTCTGGAGTGGCACCACTGGGAAG
>NW_005841868.1:1489511-1515552 GCF_000455745.1 Alligator sinensis | reverse complement strand
AACTTTAATGGCATCTTCCTCCTGAGGAAATGTGTGGAACATGGTCTTGTCATCATGAACACCATCTTCACACAGTGTGACAAATACAAGAACACCTGGAGACACCCTTGCTCTAAGCACTGGCACCTCCTCAGCTATGTTATTGTTAGATACTGTGATTGAATGGATGTCTGTATCATGTGAGCCATGCAAGGAACTGATGACTGCTAGACAGACTACCATCTTGTCAAATCCAATTGGAATATCTAGCTTGCTCAAAACATTGAAAACAGCCAAAAGCAATGTGAAACATTCTCAACACCAAATCTCTTCAAGAATTGAAGGTCTGTAAGGATGTCTTCATGAAAAGCTCTCTGCCCTGTCCACAAATGAAGGCAACATTCAGGAACTCTGGAAGGGGTTTAAATTGCTATCCATACAGCCTGTGCTGAATCCATTGGCTCTTCCACCCATCAACACCAAGACTGGTTCAATCAAAAGAGAAGAGCTTATTCTACTTGGTAAGATGACAACTCATCTTAGCAGAAAAAGGAAATGCATTAGCTCCTCAAAGTCAAAGTTCAAAGGTAAGATACAGCAAAGGAGATCCAACTCTATTCTGACAACATGCACAGTTTTTTTTCCTGGCAATGAAAGCCATCTACAGCCCAACTTCCCATGGTCCTATTTCCTGTGATTGTTGGATGTCTTGACACTCCTCAAAGTCAATGAATCTATCCAAGGTAGATGGAAAGAGCACTTTGAGGCACTCCTGAACTGTGAGTCATGTGTGGTGGATACCACCATCGAGTCCATCCTCCAATACCCTGAAAGGGGATCCTTCACTAACCCTCCTATCCTAGAACTAGTCAGGCATGCCATCCAGGAAACCAAAAACAAAAAGTCTGCTACTGGACTAAATGGCATATCTGCTGAAATATACAAGGCTGGTGGCAAGGAACTGGTACTGAGAATCCATGAATTTATTCTCTGAATTTGGAACAACAAAGAGGTCTCTGGGGACTTGAGGAATGCCAACATCATGACTATCTTCAAGAAAGTAGATAGGTCTGCGTGTAGAAACTATTGAGGTATTGTCCTTTCCACAGCGGGGCAAATCCTTGCCCACATCCTCCTGACCTGTCTTCTACCTCTTGCTGAGAAAGTCCTGCTAGAGTCTCAGTATGGTTTCAAATTGTCCCATGGGGGCAACTGACATGATCTCTGTTGTCCATGAAGACCAAGAAAAGTGTTGGGAACAACATCAGGACCTGTATATGGCTTTCACTGACCTTACTAAGGCCTTTAATTATATCAACCATGAAGCCTTGTGGAAAGCACTGGCTAGATTTGGATGCTCTAAAAAGTACATCAAGGTCCTGACACTTCTCCGCAACCAGATAACAGTGACCATGCTGTGTAGTGGATTGGAGATAGATCCACCTGTCCCCTGAAATGGTGTCAAAGCAGAGATGTGCCATTACCCCAACTTGGTTCTTCATTTTTTGACAGTCCTGCTGCTTCTCATTAAGGACCTTCTTCCTTCCAGAATTGACCTTGAATACCAAATTGACGGAGGGCTCCTCAGTCTGGGTTGTTTTCTCTTGAAGACCAAAGTACTCAGGCCATATTCCAGGCATCCTTGACCTTTAATATGCCAATGACTGCACCATCCTTGCATACTCTGAGAAAAACCTGCAGCCTGCACTGGATCTTTTCAGAGGAAACTACAATTGGGCCTCTGTCTCAGCATCAAGAAGACTAAAGTGCTCTATCAAACTGCCTTGGTCCAAGAATGTGATTCTCCCCTTCTCAAATGACCATCAAGGGAAAGACCCTGGAGGGAGCTGAGTACTTGCCCTACCTCAGTAGCTATCTCAGAGAGTGAACATTGATAAAGAGATCCAGCATAGGATCCAGTGTGCAATTGCCTCCTTTGGGAAATTGCTTCAGTGTGTCTTTATTCATTGCAATCTTTGGAAAGACACCAAGATACAAGTGTACAATGCAGTCATCATCCCTACCCTCCTCTATGGATGTGAATTGTGGGTGCCCTATCATTGTCATTTCACGAGCCTGGAGAGATATCACCAGTGCTGCCTCTGGAAAATCCTCCATGGAAAGATTGCCACACAAACATCAGCATCCTTGCTCAAGCCAATGCTACCAGCATTGAGTCAGTAATCCTCAAGCACCAGCTTCACTGGATCAGCCATTGTATGCTGGTGCCTGACTCTTGACTCCCAAAACAAGTGCTTTACTCCCAGTTTAGTAATGGACTGAGATCTTGCAGTGGCCAGAGGAAACACTACAAGGACACATTGAAGGCGTACCTCAAGAAAACAGATGCTGACATCAAAAGTTTAGAAGAGCTGTCTGCCAACCGACTTCAATGGTGCTGCAACTTCAAACCCATTTTGAGATAAAGCATCTTGCCCTCAAAGCAAAGAGAAAGTGGAGGAAGGAAAAGGAGAGGAATACCAGCCTGCAGCCTACTCTCCCCTGTGGAAAGACCTGAAACTTCTGTAGATGGATATGTGGCTCAAGGATTGGACACTTAACTCATCTAAGACTCATCAATAAGCTATGATAGAGATCATCCTTGCCTCCAGGATTTGCCAATGAGTGACAAACTGGCCTCTTGCTATTAGGATTTTCACTCTCACATCTTGCTGAGATGCTCTTGCAGAGAGAGAGTTTGGTCAGGACCATTTCAGTGCTTTCCATAGCCTATAAAACAGCCAGGCCGAATTCTAACATATTCAAGCTCAAGAGGCAGCTGGAGTGTGGGAATGGCTCCCAAGCTGCCTGACATATCATGCTCTGAGGTGGCTATGTCAGTCAGTCCAGAAGTGTAGCCTCACCCTCCATCAGCCAAAGTGTATGTTGGAGTTGGCAGCAGATACTAACTAGAGGTACTCATTGCTCAATTTTGAAGGAGTGGCATTACGCTTCTCAAAACATGGCAAAGCTATCCTACAATAACTATAAATGACTCAAAGTCAGTTCTCCTCCATTACTTCTCTAGCACGGGCTATAGCATGGGCTATGAAGTATTGGCAAGATTTCACATAGTGCTGAATGCCACTTCCTCAGATGTTCCTAAAATGTCAACGCTTTCTTTTCAGATCAAGTTAGCAGATCTGTAGGGGAATCCTAAAAAGTAGTGACTTTCTATTCTATTCTAACTGGTTTGGTTTGAATAAGCAGCCAGAATATCCAAACTAACAGATCCTATTGAATCTGAAACATAGGGCAAGGTATTTTGTGAGTTCAGTAGTTATAATTCTGCCCAGCCACTTCATTCTTTTCCAACTAAAGAGAAGCCTCAGAGGTAAAATCATCCTGAGATTTCAGTCAATAGTACCAGGTGTACCATTTGAAATCCTGTCAAAGCCATCTCCTCCCTATTGCCTTCAATGGGAGTATTATGCTCAGGAAGCAATGGAGACCACAAATAAATAAAACCTACTTGAAAGGAAAGGTATCCACATTTAATAAACCACAGAAAGGGGTTGTTTACATTTGGTCCACATTTATGGCCAAAAGTTAGGCTGAGTTTTATTTTATGCAAGCTAGTTTATACAGAAATGAATAATTTTGCTTATAATTTTCCAAGATTCAAAAGGCTGAATTCAAGAAGTTGAGTGGAAGGGCTGTTCAACAAACTCAAGATATTGAGAAGAAAAGATGCAAGTTAGACTATTCCACTGCTCTGAAATAGCACGGCCAGCCCAGACCCTTCGGTTTCAAAAAATTCCAGCTACCACTGGAGGGATGTGAAATGAGCACTGGAATCTTGGCCCTTTCAAACTGTATTTTTCGTCTGTATGCTCATTTTCCCTCTTTTTTATTTAGACTGTAAGTTGTCAGGAGCAAAGGTGGTCTCTTTGTATGTGTATATTTGCAGCTTTTACATGAGATGTAATCTCAGTTAAGGTATCTATACTAATAAATATGCATGTAAATAATAAATTTCTAAATAAAGAAAAACATTAATTCTGAGATTTTGCCCAGTTTTCCTGTTCCAGGTCAGTTAAATTCTCTATTGTCCTTTCCTGCTTTATGGTATATATGCTATGAGGGCTGAGTAGGTACACATTAGGGGTGTACAAAGTGGGCTCTATTCAATTTGGATTTGGCCCAAATCAGGGGCAGTGATTCAATTTGTTGATTCGGATCACTGTCCCTGATCCAATTTGGCCGAATCTGAATCTGAAGATTCGATGCTGATTCAGAGAATCAGCAATTTGGACACACACAGAGCTTTAAATGTTTTTTCTACATACCTCAAGGTACCAGGCACGGCTTGTGAACACTGCAATGCTGGGGTGGATGGAGCGTCCCACAGGAGTGGGGGGGCCTCCCATGTGCTCGGCGGCAAACCCGGAAGTGGACTGTAAGTACTTTCCCCCCCTCAGCGATCAACTGTGGGGGGACCCCAGGTGCCCCCCCAGACCCAGGAGGCACCAGTCGCTGAGCCAGGGGGAAATGGGGGGGCCCCCCAGCGCACACTTTGGCAGACCCAGAAGTGGACCTGAAGTGCTTCTGGTCTGCTTCCGGGTCTGCTGCCAAGCATGCTGGCAAGTCCCCCACGCTTCTGTGGGACACTCCATGCACCCCAGCATCACAGCATTCACGAGCCGCCTGCTACCTAGAGGCATGTAGAAAAAAACATTTAAAGCTGTCTCTATGTCCAAATCTCCGAATCTTTCCAAATCGCTTTGGAGGGTTCTGATTCGATTCGGAGAGATTAAAGGATTTCCTGATTTGATTTGGATTCGGAGATTCAGCCACTGAATTGGGCCAAATCTCCACCGAATTGAATCGAGGACCGAAGCTTCGCATAGCCCCAGTACACATGTATATATGTGTACCTTTTTTGCTGTTACTCCTGTGTGTCATGGAGCTAAAAGACTGGATTTGAGCCATGTAAATCAGAATTCCCAATCAGAAGCTACCTCTCTTTCTCTCAGGCCCACATACTATGTTGCCTGTCAGGCCAGTGTCCTGCTAGAGCATATTTTCTTTCAAGAAAGCCAGCCAATGACCTGCTTCTGTCCAGACCTCTCAGTAACTCAGGAACTTGGCTCACAATCATTTCATTAAATGTGAATGGATTTTGCATTACCAGATATCAGGCCTGCTTCTTAAACACATGCACATACACTCCATGCACCACCCCTGTAACTTCCTGCACGCAGCAGCAACACAAGGCCTTGTTTCAAATCTGTAACTTGTCTGTTTAGTGTCTTTATGAAGGAGGAGGGAGAAAATGGGGGGAAATAGGGGCTAAGTAAGTAGCTTGTCTCTTTAATTTTTTGATTTTTCCAGACATCCCTTGGGGGCGCAGGCTTCAAAGGGAGCAACAACTATTTACTAATTCTATTAACAGGATACAAATTGTTTTCAGGGTAGCGCCCACCATACAAATGTAGTTCAGCCCCCTCCACAATTAGCCTTATGATGGACCCCCAGAGTATGCATATACATGCAAACATATACTGAAATATGCACATACAGTACATAATCAACTATTCCTCCCCCCTCCCCCCATCTCCAGTTTTTTCATAAGTTCAAGACAAGTTGAAGGGTCAAAAAGGCAAAGGGTGTTTCAGAAGTTTAGCAGACAGCATTTGGTAAAGGGAAGGGAGAGCAGGAGAGGGTAAAAAAAGAAAGAAGGAATCTGGCATGCATTAGGCTGAACAGTTCCAAGCATCCATCCTCCACAGACTTGTTACTTTCTTGCTTTCTCTTATTTTTTTAACTCTGTGGTTTAGTCATGATTTCTTTTTCCATCAGCCAACTATTGTATCTGAGCCTCTTTTCATACCCATTCAACCTGCCTACCTCCCCTAAAGAGTCAATTTGCTTACGATCTTCCAGGGATCATTTTAATGCAGCACTCAAATATGTCCTCGGCACACCACCAAGTAGCTGCCGCAAAGAGTTTGTACTGGATGCTGCGAACCTTATGGATAGCAAACCTCCCCAACTGAGACCTGCAAAGAAGCCTAACAGACCTCAGTGATTTTCATTGAAGGTCAAATGGGAACATTGTGCCTTATTCACGTGGGTTCTTTGGAAACTTCCAGCCCTCATACATCACCATAAGGGTGGGTTACAGCAAGATAAGAAAGATCTCTTCTTGACAATGTCTCAGTCATTAGCTAGGCTCTCCGCTGGTGTAAAACAGTGAAAAACCACTGGCTTCAGTTAAAATGTGATGGCTTATGCCTCCTGAATCTATGGCTCCATTATGTCTTCCAAGGTGCAATTTTTAATAGCCCTCAGTGTTGGCCCAATTCCAGTTATGTTTAATAAAACTGAGTAAGGCAATACTGAGAGCTTTTTTTTTATTCTCCCCTTCCCCCCAAATAAATCCTGTGCTCTAACTATCTATCCACCCACTCCCACTGTAGATTTTTTAAAGCTGCCTATTGCAGTGGTATCCATGTGCTATCACCGGGAGCTTTTTACACCATATCAAGAAAGACTAATGTAACATATGATATGAAAGGAAAATAGATCAATTTATTCTGCAAATGAGTTTTGCATTTGGGAGAGTTAAATTGTCTCCCTGCTTTCTGGTGAACTGGTAAGTGATATCCTCATCCACAACATTAAAGTAAAGGGATGGGGAGGAGAAATCTGATTAAAATTCACTTCTACTTCCAGATCTCTCATCTCTGGTTCTTGTGAAGACATAAACTGGCCAGTTCTCCAAAGGCCTGTCAGGGAAAAAAAGGTAGATGGTTTTTAAATGTAAAACAAACAAACAAAAAAACCCTACACACAGGAAAAAACTAACTTTTGGGTGGAAAAACCCCTCTAGGCTTTCTTTTTATATCACAAGAAATAAACAAGAAACACCAACCTTATTTCCCTTTTACTAAACCATCTTAAATTGTCTGTGTGATGGTTTTCAAGACTTATTCCATGTGCTGAGAACTCCAAGCAGTTGAACATTAGCTGCTAGTCTTTGTGTTCATGCACACAATTATGGGTAAGGAAAGCACCTTCCTACTCTCCTTTGTAACTATTAGTACGGCATAGCCACTCTGCCATAGAAGTTGGAAATAGAAATTGCCCTTATGCCACCATAAAACTTTTATGGTGGGAATAAAGGCCAAGCAAACAGACATATATGCCTACTGCACAGATGCCCAAAATTGTGGCCACAACAAAAGGTAGTACAAATTTGTGCATTTTTTTAGCAGCTGACAGCTGTTTGCTTTATGGTAGGAGAGCACACGCAGCCCAAAGCTGCCTCTGCTCTCCAGCCACACCAGGCAGGCACTCCCAGGGCTTCAGGGGCCTGATCCTGCATGCCCCAGGGCTCCTCCATTTGCAGAGGCATGCTGAGTTGGGATGCAGCAATGCAATGTGTATACCTGGGGAATCCCCTGCTGGGGGATTCCTGGAGCATATATCTGCAAGCAGGGAGAACCTGGGGTTCCTTCATTTACACTTGTCTTGTAGGATCTAGCCCCTGAAGCCCTAGGAGCAGCAGGGCCCAGACCCTGTGGGACAACTAGTGACATCTGTGTTGCCCCATAAAGCAGAAGAGATAGATGTGGAGTGGATAGACAGGTGAAGTGGTGTTTCTCTAAAATGTTAGGCAGTGCAGATGAACCTGTCTAGAGAAGTAAAAATGTTGCACCTGATAAGGGTTTGCACTATACCTGGGCATCAAATAGAGTCTTCATGCCAGGAAAAAATGTTGCAATTGTCTTTTTTTGTGTCCCAAATCAGGATGAGAAGTCAGCATTGAAGAAGTTTGTGGGAAAGAAAATATTTTGGGGGTTAAGGCATCATTCAAGCATATTGGAACTATTTTATTTTGATTTCAGCCATTTAAAATATAAAATCCACTTCAAAACAAGTCAATTAAAAAGAAATATGAAGCCCCTCCATTCTGAAAGTGATGGCACAGGGTATTTTTACATATACTTTTTTTGCAAATATTTTTTCAAAACCCAGTTTCATGCTGATCCCGATCATTTCACAAATACTTTTGTTTTATAAAAAAATGATATTTTCCAGTTGCAAAGTGTTGTAGTGATATTTTTTTGACCAGCTGTAGTTGGCACAACTTATTTTAGCCCTGAAGCAAGGTGAAGCAGGGACTCCACTGGAATTTGGAGTGACAATTTGGTCCTTGCCCTGGGCCTTGGGCAAAAGAACACAACACCTACTTTTTATGGAGAACTGATTACATGATACCGATCTAGCTCTGTGTCCCATTCCATTTCACCGTCATTGCATTGGACAATGTGTATTTGGTAAGAGACAGAAAGCTGTAGCATGAGTCTTTCAAAATATAATGGGTCGTGAACATCTCCTCCCACTCCAATATTTCACTATTAGTTTTCAAACACTCATAATGTAAATCTCCTGGTGGTGCTGGTGCCTGGGACATGGTCCCAATGTATCTGGAGTCTCTGCAGCATCTCTTCAAGTAATTAGAAAAAGCACAGAAGGATGTGGCCTTGGAAAAAACTCCTAAGTGCATAAACAGCTGTGGCCACATTTCCCATGTCTGACATCTCAAGGTTGCTGCTGGTAGTGGAGAATAAGGACAAACAAGTCAGGCAGGATCTCCAAAGAAAATGAGCAAAATATTCTCCACATTATACAGTCTCAAAAGACCTCAACAACTAAGTTGTAGAAAGAAATGTAGGTTGTTTGTGGGGATTGTTCCAATTTCTTTTGCAACAGCACTGATTTAAAAGTTTCTACCTATCAGTGAACATACCCATCAACTTACCTGCTTATAAACACAGTATCTGAGCACATATGCTATATGTATCTTACAACAAAAATAGCATAAATATAAGTAAAATAAAATATAAAAATATGCACATGTTATAACTGGATTTGAAAGGGTGGTACCTATTATATAGCATAATCACAACAATAAATATATTATGATTCTGATATTAGATCTTATTAACACAACATTAAACACAACACAACACACCACAACCTCCACTTTATAGTATATGGGTACATCCAGATGAATGCACACATGTGGTTTGTGGTGCCTCAAAGCTGTTTGAGGCACTGCAAACTGCACACAGCGCATGTGCAACTGTTTGCCACACTAATTTGCAATACAGTGCCAAAATTTGCCACCGGGAGATCCCAGTGTAAAAAAAAAAAAACTCACTGCAAAAAAGAGGGGTGCAGCACATGCTCCAGGACAGGCACAGAGGCTCAGTCCTCCAAGGAGATGCTCTGGCTGCTGGCCAGAGTGTCTCCCCTCCTTTAGTTGTCTCCCAGCTCCTCCAGCAGGCTGGAAGCTGGAAGCAGCAGAGAAATGGCTGTTTCCCTGAAGCATGGCAAACCCCATGTGCAAGGGTGTGTACAATGGCAAAAAAAGCAGCACAAATTTGCTGCTATTTTTGCTGTGGCAAATGCACACCCCTACATGTGCATGCTCATTAGGATGCACTGTTGGTCCAAAAGAGGAAGGCAAACTTTGCCCAATAAAAAACTAGCATTCCAAACCAAATGACCATCCTGCACTATACATTTTGTCTCTGCAACAGGTCAGGAAAAACGAAGATTACCTATGAAATGGTAGAGTGGATGGAAGTGGTGGGTGCGGCGAGATGTTATTGTATAACTTACCTACTTGATTCTCTATCATCCTTATCTGTGTGAGGTGAAAAAAGCAGACAACAAATATGGACATTAAGCCAGAGATGAGGAAGAAACACTTTCTCCCCTTCATTATTCCACTAATCTTTGGCTGGCTGGGTTTCAGGCCAGTCCTCTGACATAATTTAGAACATCATGGATGATGTTTTAAATTACAGTCCAATACAACAACCAGGAACTGGTATAATGCAGGGAAACCCTGACTGTTCCCACTATGAGGATTGCAGGGAATGGACATTAGCGTACAAGTAGTGATACCATTCCTACAGTACCAATAGTGAAATAATGGCTTCTGCACTAACCCATGGCAGATCATTCCACTGAATTCTAATATCACAGCCTTAGACCATGGGGGCCGTGGGCCTGTATAGGAATCAAAGCCCAACCACTTCATATTATTATGCTTTGAAATTTACTGCACTTTGTATAATTTGCCTATACTCTGCACTTCTTGTGCGATCAAGTCTAAAGAAATAAAGCAGAACCTATGAAACATCTTGTAATCATAAATATGAATAAACCATTTACAACAGGCATCTCAGTCTCAAGTGTAACCTTGGATGCTTTGTGCTACGTTACAGCAGAGAGCAGAAAAGTGGCTGGGGTTATGGCAGATGAAGCCAGCTGTTGCGGAAAATGAGCACAGAAGGGGAGAATGAGAGAGCAAGAATCCCAGCTCTCTGCAGTCCCTAGAAAGGGAAAGATTTGAGGTCTTTTATTTTCAGTTGGCTTGGCAGTATACTCTTCCTTGCAATGGTGCTCATGCCAGTAAAATAGCCCAACAAAGTGTTGCTGCAATTAAGGTTTAATGGAGCTAAGAGACTGTCTTATAACTAAGGGGTGGAATGCCATTTACCACCCACCAGGTATATAGCAATAAATCTGCAATATTTATTGGCAGAAGAAGAAATGTGATCCAGAAATCCATGTGCCACCAAAGGTGACCAGACTGCAAAGGGAAGCCACCTACTTGATCAGTTGCAGTTGTGCCAGGTAACAGTAGTAATATTTGAAAATATTTCAAAGGACCCCAAGGCACCTTGCAAATGAGAAGGTACACAATGGGCATGTCTACACAAGACGCTACTGTGCAGTAGCATCTGAAAAAAACTGTGCAGGGACAGTACTACACAGTAACGCTGGTTACTGCGCAGTCATTTAGTTCTTGCTTATGCAAGTACTAAATGACTCTGCAGTAACAACTGCGCAGTCTGCTGCTTGTGTAGACATGGCCAGTACCAATGAAATGCAGGGTGGCGAGTGGCAGCTGGTTCCCACTACATTAGGGAAGGCAGGGGATACCACATCTACAACATCTGGCCAATCCTGCATTCTTGAAATACGAGCCACAGGATAAAATGAACACAAAAGCTCTGGGCCAGCTTCCCAGCTGGTGTAAACTGGCACAGCTCCACTGGCATCAAGCTGATTTACACCAGCTGAGAATCCAGTTACATCAATTTTTATGTTAGAAGGCAGGACAGTTAAGCACGTTTGTAGACTAAATAATACGTATACAAAGCACCAGCTTTTTTTAACCTAAGTTCACTTCATAAGATGCTGTGAAAGGATGTGCAGAAAGCAGAACATAGAGTTAGAAGTGGAGTGAGTTTTATGTTCTCACTTGAAACTTGAGGGAAGGCAATAAACTGTCTGATGCCCAACTTATTGCCCTCAGAATGGTGGAAGGATAAACTGATTCATAGGAGTTGTTCTCAAGACACCAGGGTATTTCAAACACACCACTTTTCATCATTAAACCATCCCTTCTTGCTATGGTGATAGGTACTAGGAAGGCACCTGTTGGATCATAAGAGGACTGACAGTTGCCATCTTCACTGGTGTGCTGTGTGCAATGGGGGAGGGGCACTGGTTTTTCTTAACACATTGAGATGCAGAAGCAGTAATGGGCAGATGCCAAAGGGGGAAAAGTGCAGAGCCATCAGCAATCCCTTATATTGGACTAAAGTACAAGAATGGGTGTTGCTGAGCTTGCTTTGTGGGTAAAGAGATGCTTTCAGTCTTCAGAGCAGTGAAGTCTCACATGGTTCATTGTAAAAGGTAATAGTTTTCTTTCAAGATATTAAAAAAAAAATCAAGGTTAGAAAAGAACAATCAGGAAAATCTTCAGACCAGATTGTGGAGGTGCTGAGCTCTTGCACTGGAAATTGCAAATGCCCAGCCTCACTAGAAGAACTGGGTTTATTTCCTGTCTCCTGTAGACATTGTCTCTCGCAAAGCCATCTCGGAGCAAAACAACTAGCAGGTGGCAAGTCCTGACTGTGAATTGGCTGTGGCAGATGTATAGCTGTGAATAATGGGGAAGCTAGAGTTTCATCTCTTTTATTTCCTTGCTAGCTAACTGGGTTCTGGAGGGTCACCAACATGTGTGTGTGCGCACGCGCGTGTGTGCATGCATGCATGAATGTGTGTGCACATGTATGCACACGTGCATGTGTGTGCATGTCAGAGACTGAGCAAGTGAACAAGAGCAAGTATTTGAATGACATTAATCCTCTACTGTAACTGGCTCAGAGCCAGGATCAACTCTCAATTACATTGGCATAAATTTAGAGTTAATGCTGTTCATTTCAATGAAGTTGCTTGGGATTTACACTGACATTACTGACAGAAGAATTTGGCCCAGTCCTTGTATACTCCAGAATGAAAGGTTTCACTTTCCCTCCTTGACTCTGCTTTTCTTTAATGGATTCTCTACCTTCAAGACTGAGGGTCTCAGTCTTACCTCACTGAATAAGAGCAATCCCTACTGAAGGCACTGGGGACGAGATGGCTTTGGCAGGGATTCAAATGACACACCAGGTGTCATCTGTTGCAATCTCCTGTTGACTTTAGCTCTGTGGTTTCTTTTTAATCAAGAACAGGTGAGGTGGCAAGGACCTTCATGTTGTTCAACAGCATCATCACTGCACAAGTCCCTGCCACTATTTTGGGACTGTTATTGTGTGCCAGTATGATAACCCTGACCTTATCTGCTGAGGCAAGTTATCAAAAGCTCCACTCTGAGGTTGACTTCCAAGTTTAAAAAATTCACTCCCTGTTGATTTTGGGGGAAGATTTGGTACTAGCTAGATGTTCACTGGCATTTTGAAGCCAAGTCTTAAACTGACTTACCTCAGTGTCTGTTCCCCTGTTCTTTACAAGATAGCACTTTGCTGGAAAGCTCTTCAACGCACTGGAGGAGTTGAAGTATTAGGGGGCTCCTCTGTCATGCGACAAATGTTCTCAAACCTGTACAGAGAGCTGAAGCCCTTAGCCTATTCATATTTCAATGTGACTCACTCTTGAGTGGACTGCCCTTGCTCCAGACTCAGTAATTAAGGCATTCAATATGATCCCTTAGCTGGGTATCCACAGTTAGAACATAGAAATGCAGGAAAAAATTGTGGGAGCTGGCAACTGAAAATAGCTTTTCAACCCCCTATTCACCTAGAAAGGACATAGGTGTAATTTGGGGTCTAGAGCTAGGAAACAGTAGGATATGAAGAAAGGCTTTAGTTTCATTGGCTGAGGTAAACAGCTTCAGAGGGACATGCTTAGAAAGACTAAGGTAGGTGGCTGGCCTTGCTTCCCTGTGCACAAAAAAGGCCTATCAGGAAAGCAAGATCTACCTTTCCTTTAGCTAGATCTAGGGCATTTATAAATGACACTTCAAAGTGGGTTTAAAGCAGGTTACATGCCTTTTGCACTGCTTTAATGGCATTGCTGTTTGCACATTTGGCGGTATAACACACCTTAAATGACTTTGAGATTCAGCAAATGACTTTGGGTCACTGCAAAGTAAAACACCTCTGAGGAGCTTTAGTTTCTTACCCTACAGCCACGGAGGGAAGCGCAGGGCTCTGTGCGACTCAGGGGCTGTGCAGGCAGCCCATGCAGGCAGCCTGGCAGCAGCCCAGGAAGGCAGGCTCCACAGAAGGGGAAAAAAAGAAAAAGCAGCGAGCCTGATCTCCGTCCCTGCCCCTGGAGCCTGCCTGAGCTGTGCAGGGGCCTGTCTGGTGCATCCCTCTGCGGCTGTGGTGCCCCCCGGGACTGCCTGAGCTGGGTGCCTGGAGGCGGGTGCTGCCTGGGGGTGGGTTGCCATGGAGGGAAGCACCACCTCCTCCCCCCACCCCCGTAGCTCAGGGACTACTCTGCCCGTCAGCAGCTCACTTTCCCCTCCCCACTCCTGGAGAGGCAGGTAAGGATCGGGCAGACATGGGTGTACATGACACGGCGGTTTACTTTGTTGTAAAAAAACACCTCTTCAGTTTAGGGAGAATTAAACCCCTGCGTTGTGTACAAATGCCTCTATTTCTCACAGCACTTGCCTGATGGACCAGAAGGGGTAGGTCTTTCACACTCGTCACAGCTCCCTCTACCACCAGATTAGTGCATAAAGGGGTTCTCCCTCTCCAGTACTCCAAACCTAAAAACTCTGGTGAAAATAAGCATTAAAAAGACAGGAGGGCGAACTTTGTGCTTAGCTTTCTACTCCTCTCAACTGGTCTCAGGTATAGCACAACATGACAACTGTCCATCAGGTCATCTTCTGAACCTTGGAAAAACAAGGAGCATTTGAAAGGGCTCTTTTGAGACTCCCCCCTCTCCTCTTCCATCAGTCTTTTTGAAGTTAACTCTGGCTCTCTAAATCCTGCCTCCCTCTGCTTCAGTATCATCCTGTTAAGGCTAATTGCTCACAACAAGAGCCCCTTTTGATCTTTTAAAAATACTTATGCAGGTGTCATTTAACTCAGAGCTGAGGAACTGAGGCCAAGGCTTAAACTTTGAACTAAAGTCTAAGGGAGGTACTAACCACTTCCTGGTAATACAACTTCTGTTCCCTGAAGCCTCCATCCTGGCATCAGGTGGTCTTAGACTGGGAACTATTTGCCCTTGAACTTCTACTTTAACGCAGATACCTGGACACAAGACACCTTTCTACCAGTATAAACTGCCTTCACAATGAATGATGTGAAAAGGAGCATGCAAATGACATAAACTCCTATAGTAGGACAACACACTAGATTCTGGTATAGTTACCTGGAGGGAGAGAAACAGCAGTAAAAATACACCTGTGTGAATTATGCTGGGGTAGGTGTCCTTTGTCCACAGTTATCCCAGAGTAGCAACCTGCTCAAAGCAAAGAAGCGGTTACCTCATCCCCTGCCACCTAGTGGTGATAAACTGTAGCGGAATCTGCTGCAGCAGCTACTTTGGGATAATGGGTCATCTGTCCACTCCAGATCCTGGTGCTATTTTTATTGGCATACAAAGCTGATGGAAATTACGCTGCTGTTATTGTGTTCTGTGTCCATGCGCTGACACTGTGAGTTATCCTCCTTCAAACCTCCATTTTGTTGGTCTGGGAACTATCAAGGGCTTTTCTTGCTCAAAACAAACCTCTCCCTTCCCTTTAGCCCTCACACCAGGTTAGAAATCCCTGTCTGGCTGAGGGCAGAGAAGACTTCCCCCCCTTTCTGAAGGCACTCAGTGAGTGCTGTCTATGCTGCCTAAACACACTAAGGATTTTTTTGTTATTTTTTTCCTTTTCACTGCCTACAGAGCCAAAGGGCCTGTTTGTTTTCCTGTTACTTATCAGGAAGGTTTATTTGCAATTGCTTGAGAGGGGGAAAAAAACTCTGTAGCCACAGGCAGGCGAGCTCAGTGATCAAGAACGTAATGACTGAAGCCCGCAGGCCCATATGCTAGCCGTCCTGAGAGGTGGAAGGCCAGCTCTGATCACATCCAGCTGCTCAGGATACAATTGATCAAGTATGGCTGAATGTCAGAAAATGGGGTCAGGATGAGTGGGGTTGGGGGTGGGGAGAGGAACAATATAGAGGAGCTATTTAAAGTGTATTCCAGAAATGAAAATTTTCCTTTTCAAACATCAGGGCTGCAAAAAGTGCACCAAAGAAAGAAAAGGAGAGAGGTTATATTTTCCCTTTCAGCTGCTGTCACATCCTCAGAGCTACATGAGAAAAGGAACTAAGCTTTCATGTTGCACTGAATAATTCCTGCATTTTCAGGTTCTTGTCATTTTCCCCCCACCCAAGAATTAAGACCTAGGAATTCGACTTGTTTGTTGTTGCTTTTGTTACTGAATATCCATGAAATGCTAAATGGTCCCATGAACTAATTAGGTATTAACCCTGCATTACTGTTGCATATCAACCATGAAAACAGGCCATTTGTAACCAGGGATATTTCAAGGAGATTTATGAAATATTGAAGGATCAGCCAGGATGGCTGCAAATCAGAGAGATTCCCAATGGAGGGAGAGAAAGAAAGAAATCAAGGGGGCGGGGGGGAGGAGAAGAGACATTATAGTAAGAACAACTGTAAGATCCCCCTTCCTATCTGAGGAACACACAACTCCTGTCTGAGGAAAAATAAAGCCCTAGGGTAGGACATGTTCAGTACATGGGGTAATAATAAAGGAGACCCAAATGTCACTCACATCTTTGAAAAATCTCCCCCTACCACTTTTAGAAATCACATGCAGTAGAGATTTTTGCAAGACTGGATGATAGACACCATTCTACCTTCTTCGCTCCTCAGTTTCCTTGTTTGTTCTGCAAAACACATCTCATGACCCAGAATGCTTGTTTGCAGATCTCCATTGACCTGAAACATGATCTGTAGAGTCAGTGAGGTAAGCTTTTTGGGGTCACTTTTGTTTCACATTCACTTCTTATGGCCTCTTCACTTCTCCCCATCCCAACTCCTCTAAAAAGCAAAAACACTCTACTCCAGACACAAAAGGTGCAAACTTCAAGTACCATTATACACCAGCTGTTTACTACTGTCAAAAGCTCTTAGGGCTGTTTGAATCATGGTTTGACTTCTAGCCAGAATTCTCATATTTGACTGTGGGCCAGAGCGTGATCTTCTTAATCACACTGAGTAGCATCATACGGTAATATTGATAGTAGTTGAAGTGCCAAAAGATCTAATTGGCACCTAGGAGGATTTTTCAAAAGCTTCTATGCATCTAACTTCCACTGAAGTCAGAGACCTTTTGTGATGTAAATTCTTATTCAGTGAACAAAGGTATCATGATCCAAGCCTTTGCACATATCAGGGCTAAAACATAGAAAATGGCACTGTTCTCTCCCAGAAAACCCATGGGATAGACAACTGAGTTACATCTTCTCCCCTCTTCCTCATAGCCAGCCTATGGAAAATGTAATGTAGGTATGGAGCCTGGTTCATGAGAAAGAGTGGGCAGATAAGGCCTCAAAGTACCTCCCATTAGACACGGCTTCAGCATAGGCACATAGTGACTAGTCGCACACACCTGTAAAGTAACATTTCAACTGTGCCACAAACTGAAATGTTTAGACATTTTATTTATTTGCTATATGATTTGACATGACCCAAAACAAGGGTTTTTTTGTTTGTTTGTTGGTCTGTTTTCCTAATGGAATATTTGAAAAATTCCAGAAAAAAAAATTCCCAGAGAAAGTTTCAAGTGAGAAGAAACAGTACTTTCTGTCCCCCACAAAGAAGAGAGGAGGAAAATTCCTGACCACCTCTAATTTTTTTGGCTTCAGTCCATGTGGTTCATGTATGGCCTGAATTCCTCTCCATGGTTTCAATTCAGCTAGGAAGCTTGACACCAAATTTCATCACAACAGCCAAATTTTACCTGAATTCATATTAAAATCATATAAACTGCAAAGTTCACAAATCCACATGGCTTGATGGACAACCAGAAATCCATCCAATCTCACACAACCTATCAGACAAGGTAAGTAAAGGAGTATGGGGAAATTACAGAAGTGTTGGCCTACAGAGTAGTGGCTTATGTTATGTATGCCCATCATCAGAATTACTTAAAAAAACAAAAGGGAAGGGAATTTTTTTTCTCCCTTCAAAGGGAAAAGGTGGAGATTATTTTGTTACAGCTTCATGTCATGCTTCTCTGACATGCCCACCTGCTCCTTCAGTTGAAATGCCACATGTGCTGCACTTCTTGTGGCTATGTTTCAGGTCACATTAATAATGTATGCCAAGAGAGCATACCACATTCAAACACAAAAGACAGTAAGGGTGCTTGCAACTTGTATTTACCCAAACCTGGACTCCTAATGTTTAACTGTTTTTCACTCATAGGAGCTCCAAGATGATCCTATTGCTGTCAGTTCTTTTGGGCTATGGGCCCCACTGCCAGTGGTTCACAAACCAACAGACTCAGTGCTTGTAGGATGGATATAGTATGAGGAGATGAATCCAACCTCCTGAGAAATTCCCAGTAACCCTGTAGTCTTCTCTGCACTTATTGGCCCATGCACTCTCCACATTTTGTATTGGCTTGCTCTATACTTGGACAACACATGGCTAAAACTTGTCTTAGTTTTGCTCAACATTCAGAGTTGGTTCCTGCACAGCCATAGCCCAAGATCCTCTGAAACTGAGTCAAGCTCAATTCTAATCCTGGCCAAATCTTAAACCAGATCCTGGAGTTAAATCTTAAACCAGTTTTTTATTGAAACTGGACCCAGGTACACTCAAATCCCAGCTCATGTTACCTTGAAAAGGGTGTGAATTTTTCAGCAAGACTTGAGCTGCTACTTCACAGAATAATTGTAGTCCCAAACTAAGAGAAGGGAGACCTGAGTTGCTATATGTCTTCCAGTTCTTCCAGTTCTTCCAGTTCATCTAGAGGCAGCTACATAATTCCCCAATGCCTGTTTCTCTTCCCACACTTTGCCCATTAAGATTATAAATTGCAGGAACTCTCTCTTGCTACACAGTTGTACAGAGCCAAATCTAATGGGGCTGTAATCTCACTTGGAACACCTAAGCCTAACTGTAATGCAAATAAAATAATAATTCTGCCTGCTCTGAAATTTTCGTGTGAACCCTTTGCACAGTCCTCTGTGTCTACATACAAAGTATTATGACTATCATTAATAGACTGATTTACAAAACACTGGTGCATACCTGAGTATATCATACAACATATATCTTTGCTTAATACTGGGTCCTGCAAATCTGAGTCCTGCCACTCAGTCACTTGAGTGCTCATGGTGGGAGGTCGATTCTCACATCAAATTAAAACCAGATGGACTTGATTAAAGTAGAAAGGTCCAGTCTGCGAAAAATGACTGGACACATTTAGGGTAAATTTGCAGGCTAGAGAGCAGAAAGATGTGCCCCTCCATACCTTAACACTGCATAGACATTTGCAGTATGGTGAGGTATAGATCCCATAACAAGTAACTAGGAAAATACCCATTGCCATAGTATACTAATAGTGCTGAACAGACAGGAGGAAGGTGGCTTTATAAAGATCAATAAGGTGGACAGGAATAACATTGAAAATGATCACTGAAAGTATGTGATGTAACTGGAAAACAGATGAATAAGTGTGTTGTTCTCACTGTAGAACATAACTAACTTTTGTCAGGGACCTGGAATAAGAGAATCAAGGGCCAGAAAAATCACTGGCTCCATTCAAAGGAAAAATAAGAAAGATCTCTTCATTCCCCCTTTTTGCCTTGTTTTCTCAATCTTTCTCTTTCCTCATGACTCTGTATCTATGATATTTATTGACATCTGTTTCTGCAGTCACATTCAGAAATACAGACACATGCACACACACACACACTTACCTCTGTCCTCTGCTGACCTGAAACCATTACCCTATGTCTGCCCCCAAGCCAGCCCTGTTTCCTGAAAGGGGATGGATATGGCTGTGTGGCTGATACCCTAAGTAACAGATGCTGGCTTTGTAACTCTAACCCCATTCCATTCACCCCCTCCCTTTCTCTTCCTCCCTCCTCAGGCATCTGTAGCTTACATGCCATCCAATTTGTTACCTACAACAGGAAGGTCAGGGTCCTGCTGGCTACATACATCTCTTCTCAGCTTGGGGCACTTGGCCTGGACTTCTTTTTGGAATACATTGTTAGTTGGGGGAGGGGAAGAATGAGCAGAGAACAGAATTTTAAGGAGATCAATAATGGGGCATAATTTTAGGATAGCTATTTTTTTACTGGAATCCTCCCAGCATCTTGAAGGGAACTCTAGACTTTTTGAGCAGTTAGTATCTCCTTCAGGGTGCTGAACACCTTCAGTTCCCATCAAAACTAATAGGGGCATTCTCACTGCTTGAGTAAATTGCTGCAACTCCACTGATACTACCTTATTGCACCTGCTCTGACCAATACTCTTTGAGCTACCCTCTGCAATGCATCTTGTAAGAGATGGAGGCCCAAGTGGAAGAGAGTCCCAGATGACTCTGTGTAATATTTGTGACCTTTTAATTTATGCTTCTGTTGGGGATGAAATGTCCCCTGTCAAAAATTATAGATGACTACTAGGAGCTAGTTCAAGTCTGTACTGCATTGTGAAGAATACATCTTAACAAAAGATTGAAAACCCTAAATCCTTTACTAGTGAAGTAATTTACAGATGAAAATGCTACATGAGACAGGCTTGAACTGGAAATGCAGAACTGTGGGAAATCTCGACTCTGAATCCTAATCCAGACCTGGACTTCAAATCTGACCTCTTGTTCTCTAATGAGCCAAATCTCCACACTGAAATTAAACTTTCCCATACCATGGAAATGTTCAGATCCCAGTCCAATGACCATGGTGAAGATTGGTAATTGTTGTTGCCATTGTTATAATTGTCTACTATTTTAGTAATTTTCTGGCTCAAATCCTGAAACCTTTATTTCATGTGGCCTGAAGAAGAGCCGAGAATACATGGAGGTCTCCTATCCTCCTATGGTTTAACTCAGTTTGGGAAGACCCCTGCATCTGTGTGGAGTCTAACCAACACCAAAGCATTTTCTCATGACAGAAATAATCTGCCTAAATAGAGACGGAGGCCTGGGCATCGACCTCAGAATTTGTCCTAATAATAACTAACTTAGGAAAACATCAATTAACTGAATGTTGGATGTAGCCATTAAATCCAAAAATGATCCAAATCACTGTCCCTGATTCAGGCCAAATTGGAATCAGAATCGAATAGGGCCTGCATCGCACACCCCTACTGGTAATGCCATGAAAGGATTCTAGTTGTGTGGTTTGGGTGTCTAATCAGATTTCAGTGTGGTGACTGCCAGTAAATCTTATTAGTAAGCAGCTTTATTTAGGGACCAAAGCACTGGACTGGGACTAAGGAGATATATATACTGCATTCGTGACTTGGACACTGGCCTTTTGAGCAATTCTAGGAAAGTCACTTGACTTCTTTGGCTGCCTATAGACGCGCTCATTCATGTTCTAATTAGAACGTGTGGGAGCAGGTTCAGTTAATCAAGTTTGCTCCACATTCTTATCAGGACGCTCCAGCATCGCCCCACCATCACATGTATTAAACATCCGCACATTTCAAGATGGCCACAAGGGTGCTTTAACTACATGTCATCAAATGAGTTTTAGATAAAGCATCCTGCACCCACTTTGAAACATGTCGAGGCTTAATACACATGAGGGTGAGCCATTTTAATTAGAACGGCTGTCCAGGAACCTCTCTAGTTAAAATGTGTATCAGTGGCCTTTGTTCAAGATTCCCTTCTCTAAAACAGTGATAATGACATATCTGCTTTTTAAAATGTTTTGAGAGCTGCTGATGAAACATACTATAGAAGAGCTAGGTATTATGTTTTAGTCCAGTAGTGCTCAACCTTGAGCCCATGGGCCAAATCTGGTGCACAGGGCACTGTCATCCAGCTGATGGGCTCCCGACACGGCTGGAAATTTGGTGAATGGCTCCTCTACACTGTGGGGAGCCCTGTGGGCCAGATGACAAGGCCTTGCATGCCAGATAGTTCTGGCACATGGGGTAAGGCCATAAATGGATCTGGCAAACAGGGCTGAGCTGGTACACGGGTTTACTCTGTGGCTGGATCTGGTATGTGGGGCTGGGCTGGAGCATGGGGTCACTACTGCTGACTGACTCCACGTGCTGACTCCACCTGGATCTGGCCCACAGAATGACCTCACCCACAGGATCTGGCCCATGGACCATCCTTGTGTCACTGTAACAGGGTGACATCCGCAGAGGCATTCAAGAATACCCACTTTATTTGTAGTTGCTTCTGGGAACAGACTCCCCTTCACTTTCCTGCCACATCTTGATATTTCTTTGGGTTCTCAAAAGGTGCCCCAGGGCTTCCCAGATCTGGTCTTAGCTCTCAAACACCTGGAGGTGAGGAGCTCCTGCCTTAAGAGCTATTTGCATGGCTCCATACTATCCCTTTACCATGCCCCATTCTTTACAGGTGTTATCTGCATCTTTTTTTCGCTCTGTTGGGGGTCTCAGCCAATGCAACTTCTGCCTCTTTTTATGTAGTTAAGCCGTCCAGCTCAGACCCACTGTGTTGGGCCCAGCTTTGAGACACTAGCTTCAATCAATCTGACTTTTATCTCTGGGCCCCTGGCCCTGTGTAGCTATGCTCCCTGTGTCTTCTTTTTCTTCATATTGTCACGAGAAGAAGTCAGCATTCAAGTTTTTAGTTCCTGGATGATGTTCCACTACAAAACAGTACAGTTGAAGACTGAGAGCCCACCTCATTAGTCTGGCATTGTCTGTCTTCATGCTCTGCAACCATTGCAGTGGGGCATGATCTGTAATTAAGGTGAACTTCTGCCCCAACAAATAGTACTGGAGTGTTTCTATGGCCCATTTGATCACCAGACACTCTTATTTAATTGCCAAACACTCCTTCTCTACTGTGGCATAGCTCTTCTCATGGGGGTGCAACTTTCTACTTATATAAGCTAGTGGGCGTTCTTTGTCTCCGTCTTTTTGAACTAACACCACACCAATGGCTGTGTGACAAAGGCACCTTCTAGGCCTGGTATTAGTATGACCCCACCCTTGTCTCTGGGCAAACCACCCACCTTGCTTTCCTCCCATGCCTTGTTGATAAATGATTATGATGTCAAATAGGTGGGAAGACGCCCTTCGTGTGCACAAATGACCATGGGCAATCAGTACACACTCCTACCATCCCTACATGTGTCCCATGCCTTGATGATGTCTCACTGTGGGAGGATACTCCAGTTCATGGCTAGGCCAAACTGGGCACAGTTGTATCTTTATCATACTCCCCATTTCAGGGCCACACACACCACCCCTCTCTCACTGTGGCCTCTCGCACTCCACTGGCCCTCACCTGGTCTCTTGCATACTGCCTATCCAGGCCACATTCACTCTACCCTACTCTGTGAAGATCTTCAACTTATGCTCTTCACCCCTTGGTCAGCCCTGGCGTAGTCTTTTGGGCCTCTCCCTTGGCCCTCACCCGAACAGGACTGAACGATTGCTCAACTATGGGCCTACTTCACCCCTGGCCCCTCACCAGACCACTACGCCTCTCTCTCGGGCCACAACTGCACCCCTTTACAGTAGGGCCTGGGGTCTTCCACCCCTTAGGGCTCAGCTACTACTCCCTGAGCTTAACTGGCCCCACAACTCCACCCTGTAACTCTCAGGGCCCAGGGTCTCACACCCCCTTGGGCTCAGGAGCTACTCATTCAGTATGCCTGCCCCTCCCCACTCCAGAGTCCAACACCCCATAGGACTCAAGCAGTTCTCAATAAGCTTACCTTCCCCTCCCCCTCTCCTGATAACCCACCCGAAGGTGGGGGCAGAGGTTTAGGTGTCCCGACCCGCCTTACACCGGGGAGGTTCTCAGTCCTGGTATTTGAGTGAGTGGCCCTGCCCTGCCACAGGCAGGACTACCAAGCCTCCCTATCCTGGCAGGGTGCAGTTTTCAGTTATGCCCAGTACCAATGAGGCCTCCTTCCTCATAGCATCACCTTTACCTCTGAGTATTATGGTCTTAGCTCTCAAACACCTGGATGTGAGGAGCTCCTGCTTTAAGAGCTTTTTGCATGGCTCCATACCACCCCTTTACCACGCCCCATTCCTCACAGGTGTTATCTTCATCTTTTGTTCAGTCTGTTGGGGTCTCAACCAACACAGCTTCCACCCCATTTTATGTAGCTAAGCTGTCCAGCTCAGACCCAGCTTTGAGGCAGTAGCTTCAATCAATCTGACTCTTGTTTCTGGGCCCCTGGCCCTGTGTAGCTGCACCCCCTGCAGCACCGGGCTCTCTGGCCCCTGTAGAATGAGGATCTCTGGCCCCCATAGCTGCACCCCTGTGCACACTGATGAGGCCTCCACCTCCCCTATAGCTTGAGTAACAAACCACTGGTTTAAACTACAACATAAACACTAAGCCCCCAGGCTATAACAATGCAAAATTAATAGAGATAGTTAGCCTGCTTACTCATGGCTCCAGGTCTCTGGGTCACTCTGCCTGGTGCTCTCACTGGCAGGGCTGCTTCACAGTTTTTTGGAGCCTTCAGGAGTCCACACTCTGCCACAACCTGAGCTTCTCCCTTGATTGACTCAGCCCAGGGCTTATATGGATCTGGGCTGAGCTCTCACAGTCATGTGTTAGCCCCAGTTAGTTGACCAGCCTGCAGGGCTATCCTTTAACCCCTGCTCTGCTGGCAGGCTGAGCTCTGAAAACTCTGGCCTTAAAGGGGCTGCTGTGGTCCCTAGTAAAAGGGGTAGGGTTACCTGTTACAGTCACCCATGTGGGCTGCTGGGTCAGAAGGTTGAGCACCACTGCTTTAGTGAAATACAAGGTACTCAGCTCAGAATAGCAGTTAATGAGTGAAACTGAATATCTTACAAGATACAATGGGTCCAACAAGATCAGGATCAGCAACCTATGGCCTATGGGCCAGATCCAGCCCACAAAGAGGTCTGAATCAACCCATAAAGGTCGGATATGGCATAGGGGATGGGCAGCATGAAGCTATGCCATATCACCTATCTCCTCTGCAACACTGAGGAGCCTGCTGCTCTACTGCATCTAGACTTATGCTTACTGCAGAGGGGCTGGGGATCAATGGAAAGAGTAAGCACAGGAAGCTGGCCTCTCTGGATGGAGTGAAGACTTGTTGTCTGCAACCAGGAGTGGGTCACAAAGAGTGGTTCATGCCAGCAACAAGATGCTGAAAATTCTAGGAGGAATTTTCTCACTAGGAGGGTAGTAACGCACTGGAACAGGTTACCAAGAGAGGCTGTGGAATCTCCATCCTTGGAGGTTTTTAAGACCTGGCTAAACAAAGCTTTGGCTGGGATGATCTAGTTGGGGATGGTCCTGCCTTGAGCAGGGGGTTGAACTAGATGACTTCCTGAGGTCCCTTCCAACCCTAATTTTCTATGATTCTATGACACCTGGTTTAGCCAATTTAATGTTTTTTTTAACCTTAAAATCTATGTGTCTGTGAATATATTTTGAGTATGGTTATATCACATTAGTTGGATCTGAAAGTAAATCCATTCAGAAAGAGAGCCAACAATCCTAATCCCTCCAGTGATTATATAGTTCTAAATTTGCATTGTTAATGAATGGTATTACCAACCTGTGAGACCACAGGAGTCACATGTGTGACTGGAGAACTGGAGCAGCCACACAATAAGATGACAATAATGAAAATAATATTTTACCACTCTATTGCAATTTTCAGTTGATCATCTCAAAGCCTTTTGAAAATATTATTTAGTTAATTCACACAACACTTTTGGGAAGCAGAGAAGCACTTGTGCATTAGGCCTTTGTGAATGGTTAATATTTGCTTCAGATTCAGCCGATTTTGGGGACAGTGATTTGATTTGGTGATTTGAATCACTGTCCCGATTCGATTTGGCCGAATCTGATTTGGAGATTTGGCTGCTGCCAAATCTCCAAATCAGTCAGGTCCATCCCCTGCCCACTCTCCCAGCCCAGCAATGGCTGCCCCAGCCCCAGCACTTGGGAAAAAAAAGCCCCAGCTCAGCGGGTGCTGCCGGGCAAGGAGGCGATTCCTACTGCCCCCCAGTGCCCCACATTGAGTGGGGGGCTCTGCATGAGCCCCCTAACTCCCCCCGTCACTCCCCCAGCCCTCCCATGGCTGCCCCGCCTGGCCCAGCTCCAGCCCCTTAAAAAAAAAAAAAACGGAAAAAATCCCTGCACTCACCGCTTCTGCCTGTGGGCGACAATCCCTGATGCCCCACATTGCCCCATGCCATGTGGAGGGCTCTGCACGAGCCCCCAAATCCCTGAGGCCACTGCAGGAACGGTGAGTCCTGGCATTTTTCTCTGCTTTTTTTTTTTTTCTTAAAGGGCTGGAGCTGGGCTGGGTGGGGCACCCATGGGGGGTGCATGGGAGTGAGGGGGGTGGTTGGGGGGCTTGTGGCAGAGCCCCCCATGCATCATAGGGCAGTGGGAGGCAATGGGGATAGCCCCTCCCACCTGGCAGCACCCAGTGAGCACCAGGGCTTGTTTTTAAAGTACCAGGAGCTGAGGTGGACGGGGCCAGCCATGGCGGGGGGCTAGGGGAGCGGGTGGGGATCAGGGGGGCTG
>NW_005841868.1:1475337-1489501 GCF_000455745.1 Alligator sinensis | reverse complement strand
GGACTGCCCGAACCATCAAAGGTCTCTGAATCTTTTCCGAAGATTTGAAGAGCTTTGAATTGATTCAGACCTTTACATTGTTTTCCTGATTCGATTTGGATTCGGAGATTTGGCCATCGAATCAGGCCGAATCTCCTCCGAATCGAATCACCAACCAAAGCTCGCACAGCCCTATTGTGCATACATTTCACAGTGCAGAGGGTCCATGACAGGTCATCAACACAGCAGAAAACTGCAAAGTCTCGATTCCCAATCCCCTGCAGAATCTAAAACAAACCAGAGATTGACAGACCTAAAGGACTGAACAGATAGAGTAACAGCCAGCCAGCAGACTGAATGTTGTGTCTCGCCCTGACATTTTTATAAGCTCTGTTTTAAGAAGCAGGGATATTCTGCAAATCCAAGGTAAGAGATCACATCAGAAGCATTATACTAGAGAGTACACAGGAACAGGAAATAATGGCGCTGCTGAAGAAATGATTGCATTTTATTATTTATTCATATTTTTAATAACCTTTGTTCTGAGAGCTAGCCTGATCTGAAGTGTATAGCTCTTAACGTAGTTCTTGCTTCTGAAGGGATCTTGCATTGGAAAACAGGGGACATGAGACATGCCTGGGAAAGGAAAAGGGCTGATGGGGGGGAGCAGGATGAATCACAGTGAACCCATCAGAGTTAAGGCTGCCATACCCATTGCTTTATAAAAACCTACAGTAGAACTGTCTCAGGACCCAGCTGTAGCCTCTGCTACTAACTCCCCTGCCACAAAGGACCTACCTTTGTCCTGGCATTAAAAACCTGTTAAAACCTTTTTGATGTAGCCACAAGTGAAGTGTGAAAAACTTGCCACTGTGTTGACTCACTCTGTCCTCTCAGAACCCAGCTCTGCAGCCAGCCAATATCATGTGCATCAAGGTGTGATGGCAACAAGGATCTGATTTGGGTATGAAATTTTCATGAGTCTTCGCGCTGTGCACAGACCTAGGGTCTGACTGTGATCTAATATGCTCCACTTATCGCTGCTTGGCTGGCCACAGCTGCACACCAGGGGAAACCCAAAGGGGGCTCTGACTGTGCTCTTGCACACAGCTCTCACTGAGCTTTCCCATTTCATTACCCCCACAAACCACAGCTAGCACACGCAGTCTACCAAAGGGAGTAGGGTGTGTATGCATAGGGGAGATACATAGGTCGCATGACATGGTGGAAGAGTAGTATAAGTAGGTCTACATTTTCAGTTCTCATGCCAATGAAAGGAATGATTTGAAGGCTGGGGTCTCTTTGTGTCCCGCTCCAAGAGAAAAATTTCAGCGGGTAGTCTCAGAAGAACGTAAAGGGGACTATTTATGAAGCTGCTGGACACAGAAAGACCCTGTTGCTCTCTCTTTCTGGTTCCCAGTCCCATAGGCACTGACTTTTATTTTTGCTGAGGGTGGGGAGGGGAGACCTAAGATAATGCCCCCCTTACCCCACCTCCCCCCACTGCAGCACAGCTGGAGCAAAGCTGAATGGAGCCTGTGGGGAGCGGTGAGGGCAGATGCAGGCTGCTCGCTGCAGGCTCAGGGCTCCCCACTCTGCTGCCCTCCCCCCAGGAGCCTCATGTTGGTCATGCTACCATGGTGAGGAGTCCCCTGCCCATCTGGCAGTAGCAGGGGCAGCAGCATGCAGTTGTGCTCTCGCTGTTACTGGGATGGCAGTGGGCACCTTGCTACAGTGTCATGACTGGTGCAGGGGCTCCCAGGAGAGGGCAGCAGGGTGAGATGCCCTGAGCCCACAGTAGGTAGCCTGCATCTGCTCTGCACACAAGTTGGGGGGGCATGTGCCCTCCCATACCCCCTCCACAGGAGTGCACGCACTGACAGGGAGCTGCCTCCCTCCACTTTGGATGAGCCACCCATGGCTCTGTCCTGCTCCCTGCCCCAGTTCCATGTATCACCCTGGCTGGGCAGCACCGCTAGGCCCTGCACCTTCCCCACTCCCTCCCTCACTGTGGGGGCCTCAATCTGCCCTGCCCTATCTCACTGCCCCCCCTAGACTTACCTGCAGGCAGCTGGGGGAGCTGCTCTCCACCACTGCCTGGGGCTGTATTCCTGGTCACCTGCATGTAGTACCATAGCAAGGGGGGTGGGAATGGGGTGAGCAGGGCGACCACCCTGGGCACTGAAGTGGAGGGATGCCAACAGGCACTGCCCACCTGAGGCAGGGCACAGGATGGAGCCATGAGTGGCTCATTTGGGAGGCGGGGGGTGCAGGGATGGGGAGAGGGCAGCTCCCGCTGCTGCATGCACTCCTGGTCAAGCATAGGGGGGCGTGTGCCCCCCAGATCTGTGCATGGGGTGAGGGTGGGCTGCCACTGTGGGCTTACCTCAGGTGCCAAACTTCCTTGCTACGGTACTGCATGCATGTGTGCATGCATACACATGCACGTAACATCCGCTACATCCCTCTCTCTGCAGCTCTTTGCAGTCTGAAACTCTGCCAACCTGCAAGGGAAAACCCACTGTTTCCCACAGTGAACAGAAAACCCAGATCCCTGCACAATACTGGGAATCCAGACAAATGCTGTCCCAGAGTCATGCATCCCAGGACCAGGACTTGATGTTCCCATTTTGGGACTGTCCCACCCAATTAGGGATGGGTGGTCAGCTTCCTTTCTTCCCATGGGGTCCAGGGCCCTTGGGCCCCCACATACTCAGCACCTATGCCCAGCCCAACATCTGTGTTGCCTTGTGCTATCATCACGTTTTCTAAGTCTCAGTTTCAAATCAGCAGTTGTGGAAAATACTGCTTAGTGCACTCCAAAGATACATCTCATTTTGTCTTCCCATATCAGATTGTCAGAACAGAAATGGGCCAAGATGACATGGGAAAATAATGAGATGTATGTCTGTGTGTATATTCTTCTTTCAAACAGGTAAACGTGTTTAAGGAGGAAGCAAATACTCTTCATACAAAACAATGATGTCTGGATGTATTCTTTATGGAAACAATTTCTAGAAAGCATTAGGTGTGTGTGAAGCAGGACCTATTAGATTTCGATTCGGATTTGGCCCAAATCAGGGACAATGATTTGATTCATTGATTTGGATTGCTGTCCCTGCTTTGATTCAGCTGAATCCAAATCTGAATATTCAATGCTGATTCGGAGAATCAGTGATTTGGACACAGACACAGCGTTAAATATTTTTTCTACATGCCTCGAGGTACCAGCATGGCTTGTGAAGGCTGCGATGCTGGGGTGCATGGAGCATCCCACATGAGTGTGGGCAGGCCCTCCAAATGCTCAGCGGCAAACCCAGAAGTAGACCAGAAGTACTTCTGGTCCACTTCTTCTGGGTCCACCAGGGAGTGTGCAGGTCCCCCTCCTCCCCCCATGCTCCCCCAGTTCAGCGATCGGCCATGGGGGGACCCCGGGTGCCCCGGGTGCCCCGACCCCCAGACCCAGGAGGCACCAGTCGCTGAGCCACAGGTGTGGGGGGACCTCCTGGCATGTTGCCCAGCAGACCCGGAAGTGGACCAGAAGTGCTTCTGGTCCACTTTCGGGTCTGCTGCCAAGTGCACTGAGGAGCCCCCCTCATGCTTCTGTGAGATGCTCCATGTGCCCCAGCATCGCAGTGTTCATGAGCCGCCCGCTACCTAGAGGTATGTAGAAAAAAACATTTAAAGCTGTGTCTGTCTGAACCTCTGAAATCTTTCTGAATCTCTCCAAATTGATTTGGAGGGTTTCGATTCAATTGGGAGAGATTAAAGGGTCCTCTGATTCAATTTGGATTTGGAGATTCAGCCACTGAATCGGGCTGAAGCTCCACCAGATCGAATCAGGGACTGCAGCTTTGCACAGCCCTAGAAAGCATGGTTTAGTATCAGAATAGCAACTGTTTGTCTGAAATGTTGTAAGTGTAGCTCCACCAAGACCACAAATGGCTACTGATACACATTCATATAAGTGTGAAACAAAGCTATTATTTTGACTAGTTCCTCCTAGTCACAGAATCTGGCCGTGGTAACAGGACTTTTCAGAGGAGAGGATGGGGTAAAAAAACTCTTTACTGACTAGGGGTGTGTAGTAGGGCACTGGGGTGTTTCTGTTCTTTAAAGGGAGCAAGCACCCTGAGAGGCCACTTGCAGGTGGCACAGGGGCCTGATGAGAGACTCACCTGACCAGAAGAGGGCTCAGGCTATATAAGCCCAGAGCCTGAGCCAGTCAGGCAGTATCTCCCCAGTAGCCACAATGTAAGGAGCTCCTGGCAGTAGGGCAGCACGGCTCCTGCAGGGACTGGGATTTATATAAACAACACTGCAGGCCTGGGAACAAAGGAAGGTTACCCGGGCAGAAGAAGACAGGATTTTACAGGCAAGTGGTCTTTGTTTTATTTTAAACCTACAGAGAGTCTGAGTCTGGTCTGCCAGATGACTGAGATGCTTCCTTTTTATTCAAGTGGTACTGATGGTTTAGCCTTGAGCCCTGCTGTGGGAGGCTCAAGGCCTGCTTAAAGAACCAGTAACCCAGGATCTCACAGACTGAGGGTGAGCTCCAGTGAGTGGTTGAAGAGCTTAGGGAAAGGCTGAGACCTGAACCAGAGGGACCATGTGCCCAGGGAAGGGCTGAGCCAGGCCATAGAGTCCACAAGCCCAGAAGGGGATAAGCTGAATAGAGGGTTCCTGGGCCTGAAGAAGGGCCGAGAGTCAGACCAGCAGTCCGAGAGCCCAGAGAAGGGGCTGCATGTAGGACCAGAGGTCCGAGAGCCCAGAAGAGGGTCTTTGTGGGGGACCAGAGTTACAAAAGTGCGGAAGGAGACTGTGTAAGGGATCAGAGGATCCGGAGGTCCTGAGACTTTAAATAGACAACATCAATAGGAGAGAGCACCCATGAAGCTTAAGGCATGGTAGAGAGAAGGAACAGAGCCATGCAATGAGCCTTTAAGGTTACAGTTGCCTGGCAGATGTATAGACAGGCTGACAGGATGTACTAGCCTGGGGAACAGGATTGTGGCTGAGGGGACCCAGGAGGGTCCCACTGCTGATTAACACAGGCTCAGGCTCATGCAGAGCCCATAGGCAGCCTCCGTTACACAACCTTCAGTAAAAACAAGGTGTGGTGGGTGAGTGATCAAAGGGGGGCTAGAGCCAAGCCTGAGCCAGGTAGAAGATGCATGGTCACCAGGTAATATCATGGCCACCCCCATGGCCATGGGCTTGTAATGGGGTGAAGCAAAGATTCAGTTAAATGTATTTCTCATGGGAGGCCAAGGAGTAGGTACATTTACCTGGAAATGGCTTGAGACTCAACGTCACTTATTTTATACTAGGGTTCCAAGTAGGTGAATGTTTTCATACTAAAGAACTCACTGGAAGTAGGTTTTTAAGACGGGTACTTAATCTTCATTTCAGTAGTGATGACCAAATGCCTGATTTTTCCCAAAGGGGTTAACGACCTTCAGAATAAGATCCAAAAGATTAAATTAAACTCCACTCTCAGTGGTCCAGAAGAATCTTCTTAGGCTTAGTTCTGAATGTCTAACTTGGACAAAAATCTGTATGAAGCCACTGATTTCAGAGGCCCTGAATACTACTCTCTACTGAGCATTCCAGTTCTGCAAAGGGAACAGCACTCCAAAAAATCTGTGGGCTTTGCCAACTATCAAGAATTAGGGAAGCAATGACTTCCACTACATTTGCACATGGAAGGAGGTCAGGGCTCTCATCCAACCAAGAACCTGCCAACATACACCACCCCCTTTTTAAAATCCTTCATCACACCTATAGTCACACAGGACCATGGACAGCACTTTCTGATTTCAAGACTGAAGCTGTTGGGGTTCTTCACTGGGCAGCACTATGAAGTAGGTCAGTCCCATGGGTTCCAGAATGGAAAAAAAACACTTTTGCATCAGGTTCTGCTAAAGGACACCCCACACAGATGAGCTGGAAATATACAGAAAATATTAAAACAATAAATTTTGAGCTATAAAGAAATCCTATCCCCAGGCCACATCCTGAAACCAAGGACACATGAAACTGATGAGTAAGAAATCACTTTCCCCACCACTAATGTTCATTGCTCGAAATCATCTTTCAGCTTTCCCATTATCAACTATTTACTGGACAAAGACACATACAGGTTCTTAATGGAAGGACAAGTTCCATTCTGTCCAGACACTCACGTTACCTCCCTTTCTCTACCAGATGTAGCACTGATTCAGTAAGCAAGGAAAGGCCAGTGAAATGGTTTTATGCACTGACACAAAAGTGAGATGGAAACAGGGACTATATTTCTACCAACATACCATACCCATCTGCAATCAAATGTCTCCTCTAATCTGTGACCATAAATATCTCTGCATTTATGGGGGATGATTACTATTGATTAATTTGTGTGTCCAACTTATTTGGATTCTATTGCTCTCACCAGCCCATCAGCCAAGCATCACTGGCCACAGGAGCTGCTTTCACTGAAATGAAGAGAAGCAGGGCTCACTGGGAGCCAACCCACACAGGAGGTATTTTACTCCTCTCTCAGTATCCAAAGTTCAACTGGAAGGTCAAAGAAATGAGAGTGAAATGGCTAGTGACAGTAGGTATCGATGGGGTTGCACGCATTGTGACAGCTTCTGTACACAGGCGGGTGAGAACCTTAACAATGAAGTGAAGGACAGAGAAACGAAATGAGGGGAAGGGAGAAGAAAAGAAAAAGGGAAGGCTGATGGACAGTCGGACTTGTTGAGGGTGAAATCAATTAAAGTGAATCAAATCTAGAATTCATGCTTTTTCAAAGTGACAAATCTGTGCTGGAAACTGAGAAAGACAAAGGGAAAATAATGTCTTTGACCTCCCGGAGACCGGCTGTTCCTTCCGTCAGAGGAGCCAAAACTGAAGTGAGATGCGTTCATGATAAATTATAACAGCCAGGCAGCCACCTTAGAAAAGAATGAGGTGAAAAGGTTATAGAAGGGACCCAAAATGCATGGAATTCAACCAAACATCAAAATAAATCAACTCAGACCCTCGTGTATGCATGCCAAGCCCGCATGGAGCTGCTGTGGCTAATCTCAGTTTGTTAGCCTTATTTAAAGTCTAATAGATGTACACACTTTGTGTTTACCAAAACATCAGAAAAGGTTGTCACTAGAGAATGAGTCACTACAGTCGCACAAGACCAATAGAACTAATGACAAAGATGCCTACCACCCTCTCAGTGGAAACTGCCAGAGGGTAAGAAAGCTTCCTTGGTGTATAGATATCCTCACCCATCTTGCACTTAGTTCAACATGTATGTATTTTCAGTCTTTCAAAGACCTAGACACTCAGCTCCAAGGAAAATAAATGAGAAACAGAAATCCAAATCTCTTGGACAGTTCTGAAAAGATCAGCCTCAAAGTCTGATGTTTTATTTGTGATTACATAACAGCTTACAGGTGATTGGCTCCAAAGACCAACACAAATATTTGTTAATCAGGATGGCATTTATATTGCCCTACAAATGGGTACGTTAAAGGATGGGATTTTTAAATGATTTATTTGTGATCATACAGTTAGTGACACCGTGACAAGGGAAATCTGGCCAACCTGACTCTCAGGTCTTAGTTCTGAATGCTTATAGATACTCCTTTTCTAAATATTCTGTCTTTAAAACCAAGACCTACCAAAATGTATCAGTTTGTCTTTCTTCTTCCAATCTCTGATAATCTTTCACCCAACTTCTGCTCTCTTGAAGAGAAGATATACTCAGAACAATGTAAAACAACAGCCAGGACACTGGGCCTTTCTTTTTTACATTCATTACCTGAATACTCTCTAAAACTTTTAGAGAAAATAATATCACCAAATGACAGGAAGATTTTAGAAGCCAGGAGTGAATGCCCCATGTCTTTCCAAGACTGCTTTAGGAAGCATCAGAGGCTTTTGCTTTTGAAAAACCTCCTCAAGAGAACCCCCAAAGAGTCTATCCTTCTACACTTTGTTAAGGAAAAGAAAGAAAATGCCTGGTGATGTACTGTGCATCTCCTCATACAATCCTAATTTGGTTCAGGGGAAAAAAATTCAACAACCAATGCATTATTCATTATTTGCACTCACACTGTATTCTTTCCCACCCATTCTTCCAAAGCCTACTTGGGACCCACCTAAAAACTGGGTCTCATTTTCCCAAAACTTGACCCAGTTTTAATTTAAAATATACCCCAAATCATTCAAAATTTAACAATGACTTAGCATTTTTGTTGAAGTGAAGTTGGGATTCTCATGAAAAGTGAAAACAATACAAAACCTGTTCTAAGGATGCATTAAAAGGAATACCTATCCCTATTGTAAAATTCATTTATTAGCAGTTTTCCCAACTTCTTTGGAAACTAACTCAGAGATTCTTTAAGAACAGGCTTTTTCCTATACTTGGGTCATGGTAAGAAGGTAACCTTCCATATGAAAACAAGAATGGAAATAATATTTTAATTTAATTTTAATTTAAACATTTTTTAACCTCATGAAAGATTCAGTTAAAAAGTTTCTGGTTCTGTTCAATAGGCCTGTGCGAAATGGCTAGTATTCGCTTTGGATTCAGATTTGGCCACGTCAGGGGACAATGATTTGATTCAATAATTTGAATCACTGTCCTGAATCGATTCGGCCAAATTGGCTGCTGCTGAATCTCCAAATCAGCCAGGCCCATCCCCCGCCCGCGCTCCCAGCCCAGCAATGGCTGCCCCGCCTGCCCCAGCTCTAGCACTTGGGGAAAAAAACCCCGACTCAGCAGGTGCTGCCAGGTGGTGGGAGGGGGATCCTCGCTGCCCCCCACTGCCCCATGCCATGTGGGGGACTCTGCATGAGCCAAGGCCACTGCAGGAGCGGTAAGTCCTGGAGCTTTTCGGGGGGCGCAGCAGGGATCCCCCCCTGCCCAGCAGCACTCGGAGAGCCCCGGGGCTTTTCTTTAAAGGCCGGGAGCTGGGGTGGGCAGGACAGCCATGGAGGGGCTGGGGGAGTGGGCGGGGCTCAGGGGGGCTAGGGGAGCAGGCAAGGGATGGGGCCTGGCAGGGGTCCCCCCCATGGTCCCCTCCCCCAGCCTCTCCTCCCTCTACTTATCAGCTCCAAGTCCTGGTGCAGCTCCTCGCTGCAGCCACCGGGGACTGCCCAAATTATCAAAGTTCTCCAAATCTGTTCTGAAGATCTTTTCCATGTTTTAGACATGCTGTATCATGTGTACATGTCTTACCTGCATAGGTGCTCTGAACCTTCTCCCACTTAGATCCAGAAAACACAAACTTAATTGCTGCTATCAGGAAGCAATAATTGCAAAATTGAACAATCAGCAAACTTAGATGGAACAAAGGGAGTGAAAGGGAAATACAGAAGCTCTTTTTGTGACTGATCAATCCTGTGCTGTTTGGCAACACAGGCCACAATACAGAAACACACCAACTAGAATATTTTTACCCTAGCAAGTAATTTCACACTGCAAACTCCCTAACATAAAAAAAAAAAGAAAGAAATTCCTCACCATACCAATTCTTACCATGAATTGGTAGGGTATGCTGTGACAATAATAGGCACTGCCATATTACCAAAGAAAGATCTCTTCCTGGTACTATACCCAGAATTTGGAGCAACTGTTGTGAAAACCTTCCAAATAATCCACACCACATTTTACACAAAACTGAATGCAGTCCAGGCAGGACACCAAGGGACCATCTAATTAGTTCTGCATATTTGTCTAGCCAGTCTGGAAGTATGCAATTTAGCTGCTAGTTCCTTACCTTTATTCAAGGTCTAGTTTGAGAAGCGACTAAGGACTGGCTTCATAATTTAGCTTCATATTTATTTTCACCTCCCCACCCATAATTCTGTGGCATTGGTTTCTTTTACTAATCAGTACAAAGTTGGTCAGTGATGGAGATAGCCATGAGGTATGAGCGAAAGTTGCCTGGGCATCTCCAGCTACTAGTACCAACAGTAAACTACAAGGGAGTATGCTGCTCTTCAGTGCATGCTGCTTTTTAAAGGCTGCTACAGGAAACTTCTGTTTCCTATTACTGGCAATGAAGAGTCTGTGAGGGAGCTCACAAAAGACTTAGTTGTTCAGTGAGCAAACTTTGCTCACACCACATGCTACTCCCAGGTGGCACAGAGCAGGGTACTGCTGGTAGGAATATCATGTCAGTAGAGCCCTAAATGAGAAAAGCATGTGGAAGACACCTAACTGACTCTTCTGCCTGATCTCACATGATTAGAGTCTGAGCTGGCATTAATGGACCTGTTTTGCAGGTTCTTATGCCAACGGGGTAAAGCTTAGATGAGTAATTCTCCACTAGGATGCCGCAGCACCCTGGGGTGCCTTGAGATCCTTTTAAGGGTATCGTGGGGTGCCACACAAAGTTAGCACTGTCAGGTGCACAAACACGATTCACAAGAAAAACCCAGAGGCCACATCCAGACAAGCAGGGATGTGCGCTTGCAGCAGCACAAATAGTAACAGCACAGATTTCTACTGCTACTTTGTGCCGCAGCACACACCTCTCCTGCCTGCTCCCTCATCTCTACAGGATACGGAGCCCCTGCACTGAGGTGCACTGTGTCCCAGCCAGGTGCAGGATGGGTTGGGGTGCAGTGTGCTTTGGGATGGGGGAGCAGGCAGCCCTGGGCTGCTCTCCTTGTCTTCACATGCCTCAGGCTGGGGCACAGTGCAACTCAGCTGGGGGGATTCTCAGATGCATTTATCCCAGTGCATGCTATTTTTGCATGCTTTTTCCCATTTTTTTTTCCAGGGCATTTTTAGCTACCACGAGATTCCAGTAGCAAATTTTTCCCCCGCACTGCAAATTAGTAGTGCCATGCATGGTTTAGCATGCAGTATGTACGGTTTGTGGCACCACAAACCGTACGTGCCTGCATGTGTGGAAGAGACCAGAAATTGCAAGCAAGAATCTATACTGTTAAAAACCTTCTGACTTCTTGTTGTCTTTCTGAGTTCTTTGAAATAGAAGAATTGCTCTATTATTTTCCTGTAGTCAAAAAATGAGTGAAAATGAAGAGCTGGCATTTTCTGAGGGGTGCCTTGAGTCTAACAGGGGGTGTTTCAAGCCCAACAAGGGGTGTTTCAAGTCCAAAACAGTTGGGAACCAATGACTTTGATTGATGTTGCTACTGTAATGAAGCATAGGCTGCTGGAGTAATTGCTGGCCTTCTCATAACGGCTTTTGGACAGCCTCTCAGCAACTCCTTCCCCTCACATGAGCATGTACCTCACCGCTTCGGCATTCTTCTCCCCAACAACCTTCTCTGGTGGTTCCCTCCCTGAAACAGCATGCTTCTCTCAGAGACGCACAAATTCACATCAACAAATTGTACCCGACACTGCCCTGCAGCTCTTCCGCTATGATCGGCTATTCAGAGTGATGGGGCACACTAGTTAGATCTCTCTGTGTGTTTATCAATCCCTTCTCAGCCATTTTCCTGTGTAAATCCGTCAAACTCTTTCTTCGAGCTCTGTGGAAACAGTTAGGAGCCATCTCCTCAGAGGTGCCTGCCCTGCCAGTTGGATTTTCCCCCCTTTTGGAGAAGTTAATGTTGTCAGCAGTCAGTGAGGATTGGCCTGCACAATGCTAAAACAGCAGCAGCTGTGCTACACTGAGTGCCCTTGAAATCAATGGGCCTCTAAAAAGGGCTCTTGTGAGATCACACAAAGCCTGGAAGAGGAGGGAGAAAGGTCCTCTTAACCAGGGATGGCAAAAGGGAGGATGAAATTAATCCAGTGATGAAATAAGGGGCATTAGGACCTTATCTGTGTCAACTGAATTGCCATGGCCCCGTGTCTTCTCTGATCCAGTGCAATATGGGTTTAACCATTCTGATTTGGTTCCATTTTACACTCATGTGCATATGGTGCAGGGCTATGGAGAATTCAACCCCCTGTGTTTTCTTTTATTCCAACAGCAAAACCTGATAAATCATGAAACTTGTGATCTTTTCTTTAAACCTGAAGGTCTGCTCTCCTCATCTTCATGTCCCACCCTGACTAATGCTAAACAATCATAATGCTTCCACTAAGCATTGTTTCTAGGAGTTCATAATAAAAAGCTCAAGTAACAGTGGCTTGAGTTCACACCTCAGAAAACTAAATTGCATCACTTGGGTACTCATGGCAAGCAATGGGTCTCAGGGGTTGATTAACAGGACTTTCTCAAAAGGGACAAGGGAAACATGGTAAAGCAGAAACGTAGGAAAACTCACATAAGAAATCAACAGAAGGTGAATTAACACTCTGGGCCCATTGGCTATAACTTTGACCCCAGCTCTCCTTACAGAATCAAAATAATGAAAACTAGCTCTTACATCACACTTTTTAAAAGTCGGCAAGGCCTCACTATGTTCTGCATACCAGGTCAATAGCTTTATCCCCATTTCACAGATAAGAAAACTGAGGCACAGAGCAGTGAAGGGACTGATCAAGGACATTCAGCAAGCCAGTTGCAAGACAAGAACTAGAACTCAAGTCACCTGCATTCCAGTCAAGCATACCATTCACTTAACACCACAGACTGGGCACCACCCAATGCCACTATGTGACCAGGTGGCAACCAGCAGCTCTGTAAGAGAAGCTCATCCTGTTGGGAAAGCAATGACTTCGGCTCATGCAATAGGTTAGCAATACAATGTTTTCCACCCAGAGTTCTGCAGATGTTCTCTCTGAGGAGAGCCCTGTCTTCCTAGATGCATGATATTCGAATCTACCACCTCTCCACAGATCCTGAGAGGGGAAGGAAAGTTTCAGATTTACTAGAAAAGGATTATAGTTCCCTGTGGATGGAAATACTGGAACAGCAACATCTCCTCCTTTATGTGGCAACAGCAGCAGCATGCCATTGGACAGATAGCTAAACCTTGAAAAATTCTGAAGTTAGGGACAAAATCCTGCCAGGTGCTGAACACTGCAATGCCTGCTGAAGGCAATGAGCATCAGTGGTACTCTAAACCCAGTTCATTGTCTGGAGCAACAAACATTTGTATTCCTTTCTCTTGGATGTGCTGAGTGGAGTCAGGGATCTCACAAGAATAGCCTTTCCTGCTGTATGTTGTCAAACCTGCTCCATGCTGGTATGGAGGCAAAAATGAAACATACATATACATAAGGTCAACACAACATTTTAAAATCCCCAAAAGGGTCAGTGTCATTACGACTGTGCAACTTCTGCCTTTTTTTCTAATGTCTTATGTCATAAGGGCACAAAAAGGAGACCACAAAGCAAAACCAAACAGCTTCAATAGGAACAGTCTGGTGACTAGCAACCAGACAGCCCTATATCATACATATCCACAGGGAAAAGGTTCTTAAGTACCAGACAGCAACTATTATGTTTTTATAACTGAAATTTGTTTGTTCATCCAAAACTATTTGCAGCTTGAATATTTGCCTGCTTTCTGCTGACTTTCACCAAACTGCTTTCATCCACTGCAGAAAATCCTGTTTCCTCATTTGCAAAGTTTCGGTTCTCCCCCCTCCCCATTTTTCCTTACTTCTTTTCCCATTTCTGCAGATTCCAAAATAACTTGGTATTAACAACTTTGGGAGGGTTGGAATGGAGATAATATTTAAAAATATTAAATAAGCAAGAAAAAATGTCACTTTTTACTTCACTTTTAATGACTAGCTTGTTCTTTGGATTGTTAAAACAACTGCATCAAGGAGCGAGCGAGTGAGTGAAAACTAGGCCTGTGTGAAGCAGCTAGTATTTGCTTCAGATTCAGATTCGGCAGATTCAGGGGACAGTGATTCAATTCGGTGATTCGAATCACTGTCCCGAATCGATTCAGCCAAATCTGATTTGGAGATTGGGCTGCTGCTGAATCTCTGAATCTTTGAATCACCCAGGCCCATCCCTTGCCCGCTCTCTCAGTTCCAGCAAGGGCTGCCCCGCCTGCCCCAGCTCCTGGCACTTTGGAAAAAAAGTCCCAACTCACCGGGTGCTGCTGGGGAGGGGAGGCAATCCCTGCTGCCCCCCACTGCCCCATGCTACATGGGGGGCTTTGCACAAGCCCCCCGACCTCCCCCTGCTGCCCCACCTGCCTCAGCTCTGGCCCTTCAAGAAAAAAACAAACAACCCCCCCAAACTCACTGGTTCCTGCCCAGTGGCGGGGGGGGGGTCCCTGCTGCCCCCCCCCCCCCCCCCCCGCCCCG
>NW_005841868.1:1414509-1475054 GCF_000455745.1 Alligator sinensis | reverse complement strand
GGGCTGGGGGAGCAGGCATGGGATGGGGTCTGGCAGGGGTCCCCCCATAGTCCCCTTCCCCCTCCTCCAGCCCTTGCTCCCCTGCCCCCAACTTAACGGCATGGAGTCCCTTTTCCAAATTGATTCAGGGAGCTTTGAATTGATTCTGACCTTTTAACTGGTCCCCTGATTCGATTCGGATTTTGAGATTTGGCCACTGAATTGGGCCAAATCTCCTCCGAATTGAATCAGCACCCAAAGCTTCGCATAGCCCTAGTGAAAACTGGTCCCGTCTGATATCTGATGCTGGGCTCCAACATGGCAGGCACCATATATAGGGATACATTATCACTTTGTGATATAGCCCATAGCATGGGATGAAATGATATTGTGCTGTCCCTGGAACAGCCCCACAAGACAGGCTGGTAACTCTGGTGTTAGCGAGGGAGAATGGGACTCCCCCTGAGTCACAGTCTCATTGTTGCTCTGGGAAGAAAATAAACTGTGACAGGTATTTAACTGTTGTACCTTATGCTCCCTGATGAACAAAGATCTGGCTATTCGGGTTGCCATACAAAAACATGGATTTTTCTCCTTTAAAGGAGAAAACTGCAGATAACTTCATGTTTCCCCTTGCAGGCTGGACTGTGGCTGTTGTCAGGCCTGGGTGGTTGGGGTGGGGGGTGCCACCACTATGACCCCTCCATGGCTACCAAGGTGAGGCACACCCTGCCCTCCTGGCAGCTGCAGGGGGTATAACTCCATGTCACTGCTGTGCGTCACCTTGGTGGCCATGGTGGCGTGGCGCTCCCTCCCATGCTGGGTCCCGCCCACTGGACCGCAGAAACAGCTCCTGCCTGGAGCTGGTCTGGCCCAGCTGCAGCCCTCTATCCTGCTGTGGGTGCAGAAATCAGGGTGGGGGCATGTGCTCCCCCTGCCCACCTGACACATGGCCTGTCCCCTGCTGCAGAGCTCCAGCCTGCAAGGAGCTGCCTGGGGCTGGGGGGAGCAAGATGCAGAAGGCACCATGTGCATGTGCATGTGCACACATGCACACGGTAGCCAGGCAGCAGTGGAGAGCAGCTCTTGCAGCTCCCTCCAAGTAAGCTGAGGGCGGGGAATGGGAGGCAGAGGAGGAGGGAGGGGAGTGGAGGCGAGGGGGGAGAGGGAACCCCCACACCAGGCCTGGAGACGGAGGCAGTGGGGGCAAAGGGAGCCTTTACATGGCTGTCCCTGAAGGGTGAGTGTGGGGCCAGGGGGGACCATGTAAACACTCTCTGAAATCCAGCATTCTTGATGGGTAATTAGCTACTTTTATTATAATGATTGAGACACAGTTAGGCTTTCAAGCTGCTTAAAAATTGTAAATATATCAATAAAACATTGTGTTCAACTGATACCTATGTATATATAGTGGTGTTTCATTTTAATCGTGGAAAAACACAAATGTTGGGGTTTGTAATCAGTTGCAAATTTTTACCAGAGAGTTTGCAGTATGTAAACAGAGATAACTAGGATCCTTGCTGATGAGCTTTGGGCAACTATGCTATTAGTCTATAAGGAGCACCTCCCTTGGCTTATGCCATTTGCAGGGAGAGTCAAAGCTCCTCCCACTGTGGGTCAGGGGTAGTACTGATTTTGCAACGTTTGCTTCTGCACTGGTTGCAGCTGTACAACCCATAGATGCAAGAGAGAAAAGGGGTATCTTCAGCTCCCTCAACTCTCTTGCAGCACTGCACAAACCAGCCTGTGATCTGACCTGTGACGTTTAAGGATCCAACCCTGCCTCTGCTAAACCTTTCAAAAGTGGTATTTGCCACTGAGTTCAGAGGAAACATCTTAACTAATGAGCAAAATGTCCCCTGAAAGGAGGAGACAGGAAGCTACTGACTTTATTGAAGCATTTTCTTTTCCCATTGCAAAGTTCTTTATACCATTTGACCCTTTAGCATCTGATATTAAATAAAATGGGGCTCTTTACTTTGCAGCTCACAGCCCAGTATTACAAGGGTAGTTGATTAGAAAAGGCCAGTTGGATGCAGTAGATTCAGTTGGAATCCAGCTTGTTTAATTCAGAGTTTTCCAAACCCCAGAAAGCCTTGACCTGTACAGATCTGTGAAACTCCTGTAGCTCTAAACTCCCTCCCACCTCTCTAGTACAGCTTCCTATCCCAGCCCTGTGGGATATTAAATCTTTCACTTGCCATTTTCTTCTAGTCCAGGAAGATATGAATTTTGTAACTCTTCAGTTGAACTGCAATCAAGATTCATGAAATACGACAGGAAAATGACAGAGAGGACCTACATTCATTCCATGCACAGACACACAAGAAGTAGGGATGGGCAACCCATTAAACAGTGCAAATGGTAGTTGCTTAAAGCAACAAGATCTGAGAGAAGTGGCAGCAGGATGGGGAGGGATTGCATGGAGAACAGCATGTGGCACTTAGTGAAATCAAGGAATTATTCATCTTGGAACAGAGAGGACCTACATTCATTCCATGCACAGACACACAAGAAGTAGGGATGGGCAACCCATTAAACAGTGCAAATGGTAGTTGCTTAAAGCAACAAGATCTGAGAGAAGTGGCAGCAGGATGGGGAGGGATTGCATGGAGAACAGCATGTGAAATCAAGGAATTATTAATCTTGGAAAACTGGTGAGGGGAAATATCTCAGAGGTCTCTGTTGGATGCCCAGAAGGAAACTGGTGCTAGCAGGGAATTCTTCTAAATTTTCCTATTGAATTTGATACTGGTATAACATAGCGGACTAGTAATTTTAAAGGAATCAAGCCTTTTATTTTCCACAGAACAGCAACAAAAATAGGGCAAAGCAAGCTTCCCAGTTGTGCCATGCCAGTGTGCTTCAATTATAATCCACATAGCTGCCTGGCAAACAAAATTAGCTGCATTTTGATGGGATTATTCCTGGTTCCCTCCAGAAAACTCTGCTAGTGTGCTGGGTTGTGTTGCTTGGGGAACATACAGATTACATAAACCAGGATGAATTACATCAGAGCTGGAGACAAAGCTTTCCCAAGTGAAACATATCTGCTTATGGAATAAACTTGTAGAAGGGATTATGGAATTTAGAGTCTGACTGTGTTTAGGGAATATGGCAAAACCTTCATTTTAAAGAGATCCTTCCAACTTAAGGGGACTCCCATTAAATGAACTAATAATGCCACCTCCTTGTGCCTGAAAACATCCAATCAACACCCCCAAAAATGTAGAACTAACCTAGGCACATACACACACAATGTATATTAATACATCAAAAAGAAAGCAAAAGTATAGGAACCTCCTTAAGCAGAACTTTTACTCCCAAATAGGAAAAGACCAGAGACTCCATGAAGTTCACTAGGGAACTTAGCTTACTGCTTTCCTTGTATGGTGCACAGGGACTATAGTGATGGATGGCAGTATAAAACCCTAACATATATAGTATGGCAGAGTGTTTGGCATGTATATTTGGAACTGAGACACTTTGCAGGAAACTCCAGAAAGGGTATCTTGTCTCAGGGACATTTTTAGAAATTTCCAGCATGCAGCATGACTTGCTCCATTCTGAAGTATTTTTGTGTGTTCCAGGATGGTACCTCCTCTGGGCTAATTGGTAACTAGTGAAGGTACAGAACATCCTAAAAGACAAGGAAGTCATTCCAATCCTCCCCTTCAGTTTGGTATAGAAACCTGGGCCTCCAAGAAGGTTAAAGCTAGCAGTTTATGAATAGAAAGGCATGTGTCTATCTATGTGCTGCATACAGTAACATTGGTAAGAAAGCAAACCTACTCAGAGATGAAAAACATGCTAATGAATTGACGGGCAGACTGCACTGCACGCAAGGCTACAAGATGGACTATGTTCATAATGCAATAGAAACCACCTGGTGGAAACAGCACAAAAACATTCAGCTGCACAGATAGAAAAATGTAATAGTTTCCCTTTCCGGCTTGAGTTAATGTATAAATTTATTTGGTGGTATCACCAACCCTTCACTCCGCATGGTACAGAGTTACTGAGTGATGAAAGTGAAATTTTATTAGAAGTTCCATAATTAAGTGACTGGGGATACAAACAATAATGATTTCGAATTTAATGTGGATTTGCAACAGGTATGTTACTTCGTTAAGGGGAGGCTCTAGCTACTCTTTTTGCTTGAAGAAAGCCTGTAGACAGAATAGGGCCATTAATTATCATCAATAAATAATTACTAGTAGCACTGCAATACATCAGTTCTCTTCTTAACTGTAAATTGGCTTGTTGTCAAAAGGATCCATTTTTGTCAGTCTCAAATATGTCATAAAAAAATTTATTGCATATATACATATGTAGATACGCAGGCTGCTGGCTTGTCTTTCCAGGCCAGGAAAAAACACAGCATCATGCACTAGTTCTGTTCAAATCCTGTTTAAGGCAGCATCACCAAGACCTCAAAACAAAAAAGTTAAACACAAACAACTCCCCTAAGGGCTTCCTTGCCTGAACCCCCCTGATCCTGACAGTCTTCCCCCCTCTCCCCAACGAAGCTCCATTTGCCTTTATAAGAATCAGGTGTTCAGCAGGCAATCAGTTGACCCTTGCAAATGACCAGGCCACCCTGCCTTCACAATGGGGAGCCCCATGATTAGAAGGTCTATCTGGATCTTAAAGAGGAGCAATACTCAATTATTCAGGTCCCCTCCATAGACCTTTGTCCATCCCCAGTTTAATGTTGTACCCGTCCTATAACTCTCCTACACAATTTTTTATTTTTTCTCGTTCAAGTCATAGGGTCTGTTCACACTGTGTTTTTAGCTCCTCATAAATCTCACTTGTAGTTCAGATAAATTCCAGCTACAGCTTCTCTGGTAGATCCTTCTGCAGAATTTGCTCTGAAATAAACTGCTTTGTTGAAGACTTTCAGTTAAAGAGACTTGAGCTTCAAAGCCAGTCTCTGTCCTTCCCTCTTCCACAATGGAACACGGCTCTTGCCATCGTGTCCAGATGTACCGAGGAAGGAGGAGCAGGTATAATTACCCGCACATTCCCCATTTCTACACTAGGTAATGTCAGAGTTCCTACCATGCACCACAGTCTGATAGAAAAGCTGCTTCTCCCTATCAGTCCTCTCCATCTGGAGTGCAGCCAGTTCCTTCAGCAGCAACAGATCAGCTTCTTCCTACACTTTGTTTCTACTTTAGCCAGGCTAGCTCCTACCCTTGTTTGCCATTAGTGTTAGGCAGGATCCTCAGCCTGGAAATGCCTATTTCTTCTATTTTTCACCTACATTCTGTCTTTGTAGGTCTGTGAAGGTAGTTTATAGCTTCTTTCTGGCTTTTCTTGATCTGAACTTCTACAGACTTCCAACTCCTCCCCGTTCTCCTGCAGGTAGTAAAAGTCCCAGGCTGTTGTTCCAGGTTCACAAAAAGGGTTTTCCTTCAGCCATTGTGTTTCATTCTTCACTACAGGGATTGGGAACCCCATAAACTTCTTCCAAGTATCAATGCCCAGGAGCGGTTCTCTCTCATTCTGACTTGCAGTTCATAGATTCATATATGTAGGGTCGGAAAGGACCCAAGTAGATCTTCAAGTCTGACCCCCTGCCCTGGGCAGGAGAGAATGCTGGGCTCATATGATCCCAGCTAGGTAATTATCAAGCCTCCTTTTAAAGACCCCCCAAGGTAGAAGCCAGCACCACTTCCCTTGGAAGTTGGTTCCAGATCCTGGCCACCCTGACTGTGAAGTAGTGCCTCCTAATGTCCAGCCTGAACCTATTCTCTAACAACTTATGGCCGTTATTCCTTGTTACTCTGGGAGGTGTTCAGGTGAACAGGGTCTCTCCCATTCCCCGCTGGTCCCCCCTGGTAAGTTTATAGATGGCTACCAGGTCCCCTCTTGGCCTTCTCTTGTAAAGGCTGGACAGGTTAAGGTCCCATAGCCTCTCCTCATAGGGTCTGCCCTGCTGTCCCCGGATCATGCGAGTGGCCCTCCTCTGGACCCTCTCGATGCAGGCCACATCTCTCCTGAAGTGCGGTGCCCAGAACTGGATGCAGTACTCCAATTGGGGCCTGACCAGTGCTGCATAGAGGGGGAGGATCACCTCCTTGGCCCTGCTTGTGATGCATCTGTGGATGCATGACAAGGTGCAGTTAGCATTACTGACTATGTCCTCACATTGGCGGCCCATGTTCACTTTGGAATTGATAATGACTCCAAGATCTCTTTCTGCCACTGTTTTCGAGAAGGGAGTTCCCAAGCCTATAGGTATGCTGCTGGTTCTTACTGCCCAAGTGCAGCACCCTGCACTTGTCAGTATTGAATCCCATCCTATTCTCATTTGCCCACCCCTGTAACCTGTCCAGGTCCAGCTGTATCCTATCCCTCCCTTCTAGCATGCCCACCTCGCCCCAAATCCTGGTGTCATCAGTGAATTTAAACAGGGTGCTTTTCACCCCCTCGTCCAAGTCACTAATAAAGAAATTGAACAGTGCAGCCCCAAGGACCGAGCCCTGGGGGACCCACATCCCACATCCTTCCAGGTCGAATATGACCCATCTACCACCAGTCTCTGGGTGTGGCCCCTCAGCCAGTTTGACTCTGCAAGCTTTGTAACTCTAGCTTGGGGTCAGCAATTGGCTACATCAATCTGTCTCCATGCACAGATGAGATGTGAACTAGAAGATGCATGTTCACCATCTTCATCAAAACCACTTGGACAAGAGTCTGTCCAGCACCTGAGCCCAGACAATTTCCCCCACCCTAAGCAGGAGTTAAAAGTAATACAAACTGGGTGACTCTACACGTGTGCCCCACTGTGCATTTGGTACTGCACAGACATTTAGTACTTGCTTTAGACTAAATGACAGTAGCTTGATGCTACTGTACAGTAGCAGCAGTGTCCTGGTTAGTACCCGCTGGTTCTTTGTTGCCATAGCAATGAGCTATGTCGCTGTTGCTCATCACTATGACAGCATAGCATCTTGTGTAGACACGCCCATCCTGTACTAAAGTATTGTTGAGATCTCTGGCCGGCTGCTGCACACCTTCAAACCAGACTGCACGTGGAGGCAAGGAGTTGCGTGCTGTCGGGCCAGGCTGGTTCTGTGACTTGTGTGGCTTTCTGCTGAAGTCCTGGATGCCCCACATGGAGGCACGGAGCTGGCCGGTCCAGCCTGCTGGTGTGTATCTTCTGCCTGCAGTGCTGTGAGCCCCACGTGCTGGCAAGGACCCCACCCAGTTCGGGTCAAAGGCATGTGCCAGCAGGCCAGCCGGGCTGGCTCTGTGCCATCATGTGCAGCCCCCAGGATTCAGCTGGAGCTGTGTGCCACTGGGGAGCTCTGCCTGCCATGGCCATGAGCGCCCTGGGGGCCTGCTGCTTGCTGCTGCCGCCACTGGTGGTGGCAGGGCTGTGCAACATGAAGAAGGTGTGGAGGGGCCACACCCACCCACAAACGCCATACCCACCCACATACACTCCCATGCCCACCCCCACCTGCAGGCAGGAGTACCCCTCCCCACTCACCAGCTGTCCAGTCATGCATCACTGCGCTCGGTGCCTCCATATGGGGCTCCCAGCTGAAGTGCTAGGAGCCCCCACAGAGGTGGAGGCACAGAGCGCACCCAGGTTAAATTATGCAAAATTATGCAATTATGTACGGTCATACATTTTATATGTAAAATTGAGTGGGCACATAATTGCATAATTCCTTGGGGTGTATGTAATGGAGCCTACATAGCAACCTGGGAGAGACACTTTTGAAAAGATGGTAAATGTCCCAGGGGTACCCTTAGCCAGGGAAATACAGATCACAGGAGAAACTGAACAAAAGTGAGCCTTGGTCAAGAGTACAACATATTGCATGGCAGTTTAGGTTCCTAGCAATCATCTACTGAAGGAAATGCATGTATATAGGTGGTGGCATGTGATGCAGAGAGCACCAACAGCCTGCAGCATTTTGACTTCTTTCGGGAGGTCCCTATTGCTTCCTCCTAGAGAATAACAAGAGGTCTATTCCTACCAGGTGCCAAAAACTTTAGATTCCTTCAACAGTCATACTGCTTGGTGGGACCCCAGTTGTTTGCTTTGGCTGTGGCTCCCTGCTCTATTCTCTTTACCAAAGGGGCCCAACCTTTTTGGCAGGCATGTCACAAATCAGCTCCATACCCTTCCTGAGAGCCACTCGAATCCCCTTCCCTTGCTCAATCTTCTGCTTTGCTTTCTGCTTCCATTCCTGTATTCCCTGTCCAAATTTGCTGCTTTGCTTTCCACTTCCTGCCCTATCTCCTCCCCTATCTGCCACATGCCACACACAAAGACTGCATCTGCCACTTGTAGCAACCACGGGTTGACCACCTCTGCTCTTGACCGCGGTCACTTTTACTTTATTATTTCTTATTCCTCAGCATCCTTGACTCCCAAGAGATTAACACAGGTTAAACACTGAACCCTCATGAGTGCTAGAATGGCCTTTTTTTTATTATTTTCTTCTTTGTCTGTGTGCTGCCTCCCTTGAGCCTTCCCTTCCCCACCTGTTATTTCTCCCTGCTACCCGCTGCATGCATGTAACTCTTCACCACTCAGCACTTGTCCCCACCTTCCAGTCCAAATGGCCAGTAGCACTCCCTCCCACTTCTCTCTTCCCCAGTGCTCTCCTGTGGGGGTGTTTATCTAGCAAGAGAGTGATAAATACATCAAACCTGTCAGTGTCTTGTTCCTCTGGCTGCAGAGAGGTGCCCCCCTGCTGGGTGAAATCACTTCCTACCATGATGGATGGCTTTCCCATTACTGACAGCTCTCCAACTGGGAGTAATTGGTGTCCAACTGAGAGAGGTGTGTGGCTGATGTTGTTAAATGGCACTTAGGCTCAATGGAAGATGAGCTTAGTCCTGTTCAAATATTGCTACTCTGCCTTATGGTGGTGTTGACAGAGACCAACAGACTCTCCTCAGTCTTCACACCAGTGATTTTCCAGGCAGGACATAGAAACCAGAAATATACTACTCCTGCTTACATCTCAGGGTAAGCAACTTCCTAGTTCCTACATGGTAATGGTACCTGGAACATGCAGCTGTTTGTACTTAAATTTACTGGTTGACACAAAGCCAAGAAAAGTGATAGGTGAGGAAGGGCGCGGGAAATGCTTTTGTCATTTGCCTTCATGCACAGGTCCTTTTCTTAAGGCCAAGCAGTTCAGGTCCCCCACAAGAGACTATTTGAATGTAATAGTTCTGTGCTGCTCTTCTTGCTATGAATGAGCCCCTGGGACTAGAGTTAGTTGGGAATTTATTTTATGACTGAAAACTTTTAAAGAAAATGATCTTTCCATGGAGGTTTTTTTTTTTGTGGGGGCGGGGAAGAATTATTGTTATCTGAGCTATCCAGATATAGGTACAGGTGTTGATAGCAATAGCTTTGCTATTGTACGGCTGGAACTGTTTCTTTGGTCAAATAAATTCATTTTGTCATCTTGGTTTTTTTATTCAGTAAAGAAAAAATAGTAAGCTTACCATTAAGAGAACTGGGACCAGAACAAGTCGTGCAAAAGTAGGCCATTTGGGACTCTCTAACTATTAAGTTGGGATTTTCAAAGAATCTTAAGGGTAACTGTTGCCCATATCTCAATAATATCTTTTACATATGTAGTATATGCAGCACTGCTAACCTTCCCTGAAGTCTCTTTGGTCCATTATCATTGAGGCTGATCTGTGAAGTGTGCTCGCTTTTCATGCTGTTTAATGAAGATGTTCCTGTCCCTGAATATTATATCTATCTGCCTCATGGCTAATGGGAAAAAAGTAGCTATTATTATTATCAGCAGTACAGATGAGTTTCTTGGCAGTAAGGTGGTACAGTTACTCGGGCAATCAAACAAGCCAGTTATTATTTCCAATATATTTTGAGGAAATCACTGCTGTTTAAACTCTAATCATCGCTTGATCACAGCAACACCTCATTTAAAAGCATAAAAGCTTTCACTCAATAGACCATCTGCTTTTTTTAATAGCCAAACAATTAAATAAATCTCTTGACATATAACCACCAGTTTCCCACCAGTCAGAAAATGGATTCAGTGCCTTTGCATTAGTGAACTTGCGGTATTAAAGCAAAACCTGGGGAAGAACAAGCAAGTGAAAAGAGATATTTTAAGAATGTGTGCTGCCCTGTAGTACAATACAGCATGGTTTTAGGGACAGATTTTTCTACCTTTACACTCATCTAATCATACGGCCCTCATCTCCATAGTGGTTTCTGGATTTCAACCTCACAGGACCCCTGGAAGGTAGGGACTATTTATCCCCATTTTGCTACTGACAATATGCCACCCACACACTCCTATTTGCAAGATGCTGGTGGAGATATTTTAGAACAAAGGCATTATATACCCAGCCCATAGCTGCATTTAGATCAGGGAGTTGTTCCCTCTGACCTGCAGGGCTCCTTGCAGGCCAGGGACAATTGGAGGTGTGGGAGAGAGAAAACTTGGGGGTAGAACCTACCACAGAATCCAGGGCTATGGTGGACCTGCTGGATGTAGCTGTCATCAACAGAGGGGTGAGTGAGGGCTGTGCCAATACGCCACTCACCTGCTGCCTCCCTCACCAGCCCTGCTGCCACTTACCTCACAGCCACTTCTCCTGCAGCTGCTAAGTTTAGATCTGGCTCATGAGGAGCCCCATGATTGGATCAAGCCCTGGGGATGGAGTTTGATATCCCTATTCCAGAACAGGGGTGGCCAACCTAAGGTATGTGTGCCACAAGTGGCACAGACAGCCTCTGCATGTGGCTGAGGAGGGGAATGGAGGGGACCAGGGAGGTCCCCTCCCTTGTACAAGTCCCCTCGTAACACCAGGGAGGGGAATTGCAACACAGCAGCAGAAAGCTGAGCAGCAAATAAGGCAGGGCACACAGGGAAGGGAACATAAAGCAGGCCAGTTGATCAGGCAGGGAAAGGGGACTGGAGTGGCACTTGGGGAGGGTGTGGGGCTAACTGGAGGCACAGCTGCCAAAAAGATTGGTCCTCATTGTTATAGGACATAATTATGCAGCTGCTCTCAATACCTTGTTGAGGGCACTATACTTGGGAAAGGTTGTTCTCTTGTTGTTCTAGTGGCCATACTGGCCTATTTCCTTCTTTGGAGTGTGTGAGTGGAAGAGGGTAGGTGGGATGAGCTCAAGGCTGGCCTGGCCAGGGGATGCTGCTGCCACAATGTAGATATGCTCTAGGAGACTTGCCCAAAGTCATAGACATTGTTGTTTAAAGCAAAAACTGAACTGATGTCTCAATCATAATCCATTGGACCATCTTCATTAATTTTTGCACTGAATCATGCTCACTTCTGGAAGTCTTTCTATTGAATTTGATTTCTGGAAACCTCAGGGCAAGACTGACTTGAGTCACAACATGAGAAGGGCCAGATTCTATCACAATTAGGTATTTTGGTGGACTTAGCCCTTGAGAAACAGTTAATGAAAAAGGTGAGTGGGTTCTCCTCCTCTTTGCTGCTTTTTTGCAATTCATTCTTAAGAATAAGATTATGGTGTTTTACAAAAGAAGATGCATTAATGGATTTTCAGGATGGGAATACCATGGTATAGGACTGTATTCAGGCATCTTAAGTACACTTAGGTTCCAAACAAGTTGAATAGAAACAGAAAACTTTGGTGGTCTCATCTTAGCCCCTCCTGCATTGTTGCTGACACCACAAGGAAGACTGTGTCATTTTGGATGACAGCCCTGAAAATAACATTAGAGTAAGCATGGTAAAGAACAATCCTGCATTGGCATGGACATTATCAGTTAATAGATTACAGACTTTTTCAGGTCTCTGATATCGGTGGTTCTGTTCATCCTTTGGACAGATGCTTACCCACAACAAACTGTCATCTAAGGTCCTCCTGCAGGGTAACTGTTCTTGCAACACCATCATACAGAGCTGATAACTTATATTAAATCAGATCCTGACTCACAAGGTGTTGACTTCCCTCAACTGCCATTGACTTCAAGTGGAATTCAAGGTGCTGAAAATACTTGTACTTCAAAGATACCACAAACTTTATAGATAGCAATAGCTTTTGTTAGCAGTACTGCACACAGGATCTTGAATCTGAGACAGGCATATATGTTCTCTCACACATCAATGACCTTCTTTACAATATACTGTCCAAAAACAAGGGATGTCAGCAAATTCACAGGCAGCATTCCAAGTCATGTAAGTCCTTAAAAATATAGAAAACCAAAGAGATTCCTGGTCCCAGCACCCTTAATTTCTCTAGAGGAGTCCAGAAACATTCAATAGAAATCTATGTTTTTACTTCCCTACCAACTGCATACTTCCATTTTTTTTGGCAGGGCTAGAGTGGTTTGAGATAAGCTGTAAAGAGTTAAAACCTCATTTTCCCCTCCTCTTTCTTTATTGTTTTAATTGGCTGTTCTGATGACCTGACCGCGTCTTTGATACACATCAAATGCCTGCCTGTGAAATACGGAGCATGTCAGCTCATCGCACAAGGGTCAACCTGATTGTCAATAAGGTTATTAATCAGGTCTACCCAAGCAATGGATTCAATCCAGGCTAAAAGCACCAGATGGAAATGAAGCAGCAGAGCAAGGGCCAACAGCTCATGGAAGGGTTATTGGTACCGAGGCAAGGGGCCACAAGCTTCAAACTGGGACGAGGCGGCAAACTTCAAACTGGGAAGAAGATACAATGAGCAAATAGCAAAAAAGTAACTGTTTTGCCAGATCAAACAAGTTAAGCTAGGTGAGACCAGGTAACATGCAGGTGATCAACAAGTTAGACAGTGGGGAGGTGCCCTTAAAGGGATAAACAGCTCTGGGTATGGCTTCCCTGTGATAGAAACAACACTCAAGTTGCAAGGAGTGGTCATGGGAGCAACTGACAAGTTGTGTTAACTGTAGTGGTAGCCTGCACAGTAGCGGCTGGGACAGCATAACCACATTCAAATGAGTTTTTGTGGGAGAATGGGAATCAAATTAAGGGCAATATTCAAGTTAAGTTTGAAGTTAAGACAATCACCCCAATGCTGAGCCTGATGCTCTAATGTGAATATTTTTACATCAGCTGAGGATGTAACAACTTCTGGAATCCAGGCCCTTTCCAGTAGCACTGGGGAAGAAGATTAAAGTAAATTTGGTCCTAGCCAAGCATGATAGTCTGACTTATAGATTCATAGATTCACAGATTCACAGATTTGTAGATGCTAGGGTTGGAAGGGACCTCAACAGATCATTGAGTCCGACCCCCTGCCTAGGCAGGAACGAGTGCTGGGGTCAGATGACCCCAGCCAGATGCCTATCCAGCCTTCTCTTAAAGACCCCCCAAGGTAGGGGAAAGCACCACCTCCCTTGGAAGCCCATTCCAAATTTTGGCCACCCTTACCATGAATAAGTTTTTCATGATATCTAGCCTAAATCTTCTCTCTGTCAGTTTGTGACCATTGTTCCTTGTTACCCCAAGAGGCACCCTGGTGAACAGAGCATCTCTGATCCCTTGCTGCGTCCCCCTAATGAATCTGTAGGCGGCCACAAGATCACCTCTCAGCCTTCTCTTGCAGAGGCTGAAGAGATCCAGGTCCCTCAGTCTTTTCTCATAGGGCTTGCCCTGTAAGCCCCTAATCATACAAGTGGCCCTCCTCTGGACCCTCTCGAATCTATCAACATCCTTCTTGAAGTACAGCACCCAAAACTGCACGCAGTACTCCAACTGCGCTCTGACCAATGCCGCATAGAGGGGAAGTATCACCTCCTTGGATCCATTTGTCATGCATCTGCTGATGCATGATAAAGTGCGATTAGCTTTGCTGATTATTTCATCACACTGATGACTCATGTTCATCTTGGAGTCCACTATGGCTCCGAGATCCCTTTCCACTTCTGTGCTGCTGAGAGGGTCGCTTCTTAGCCCATAGATGTGCTGAATATTTTTGCACCCTAGGTGCAGCACTCTGTACTTGTCCTTGTTGTACTACATCCACTGACTTCTTCAGTGACAAGCCAATTGGCATGGCTAAACCTGCCAAAAAGCCATTATCCTACCTATTCTGAGTACTCCATACGATTTCTGTGTTCTTGGCTTTTGCTGGTACAATAAGAGATATCACAAAAAACCCCCCTGACTTCTGGCATGTTTCCTGGACCAACATGGCTGGAGCAACACTGCAACCCTACTACTGAAGGGGAGAATTCAAGAGAAAATGTCTAACCTGCATACACAATCCTATAGATTACACACACATGCTATCATACAAACATGCTAACACTTCCGATGGTCATACAAAATCACTAAGCTTTGCGCACACATATGTTTACACATGTGTGATAGGTTGAAGTATAGGAAGCTGTAAATTAGATAGATGGTACCAATGGATACTCTTGTGTTTAGAGTACCACCCTGGTTGCTGGTTAGACATTCTTACTATGAAGAGATTTCCTTTGCTATACAATAATGTTCCTCATGTGCTAATTACCTGCATTACACATCACACATACATACAAATCTATGTAAATAAACCTACATCTGACACGAATCTTAAGGCCATACAATCACACAGATGGATATATGCAACATTACAAACCCATATACCATATTCATCTCACTCACATTCCTCTGTCCAGTACTGAAAATTCCCATTTTTCCTTATGCCCCAACACTGTATGCTCAGTAGATGGAAAAAAGCTCTCTTTCTATGAACTTCAAGCCAACTGCAGCAGCCACTGTGTACTAACTTCACACCCTCTGCTTCTCTACCTCTGCCCTTAGCTGCACCTCCTTGTGCCACTGCCCATGTCCATTGAGTCAGAGGTTGAAGAGGTGCAAATATTTGAACATCTCGGGGGTAATGTGCAGTGCACTGGCCTTTAGAAGCATGCCAGCCAAATGTTCATCCTGGAATAACAAACAAGGTGGGGAGCAAAGAAGAGAAAAAGTCAAATAAGATAAAAGAGGGTCGCCATGCCAAATAGAATAAAATCAATATAGACAAGAGAGAAAAGAAATCTCAATAGATCATGGAGTCCAGCAGCATTTGAGTCCATCAAACAGCCATTTAGGGGGACTAGACAGCACAGAATACTGTTAATGAAACAGGTTTTCACTTCTTGGTCTGCCCAGCATTAGGGCTTTAACAAGCAAAAGTCAACATTTATCCAATGGCTAATATAAAGGATTAGTTTGTGGTTTCCATCTAGCTCCTTACTAGTGAAGAGATATCCATATCACAAACCTTCAGTCACAACTGGAACTCTTAGACCCAGACAGTATGGGGCTGAATGGATATAACAAAGGATTTTCTTATTTGCTCACAACATGGATCTTCCAAAATAAGGAATCAGCTATTGGTATGGTTGAAGGTACCACCATGAACAGAAGAAAGGCCTGAAACACCGCTGCTGTACTTCCTATTGTATCATGGATTTAGGGACTTCTTTCTGAGGGCAGATAAAGGTTTCTTCTGCCATCTGAGAAACATCCTTCAAATACATTCCTCTCATCATGAGGCTTGAATCCATTTACCTGACTACAGCATATATCATCCTTGCTATGCATCATGTTGCATTGCTGAATGCAGCCCTCAGTGATGAAAAGCACAAAAGGAAAGGAAGTGCTAAGAGAACCACAGGTGTAAAGACCATATGGAAAGGTGTTCTACCAGCTTGGGACCAGATGGAAGAAAGCCCTGTCCCTGAACATTGCACAGAACACTGCTGATTTCAGAATTGATAAATCATGAACTCGGTGTAGACTAGAAAAGAAACATAGTCACAGACCATGAAACAGAGATGAGGTGACCACAATATAGAGCAAGTTAAATAAAAGGACAGCGTTTCCACACCTGCAAAACAGGCATGATAATTCTTCTTTTCTTCCAACTGCTGTGTGCCTTGTTTATTTAGAGTAGAGATTCCTTATGCCAGGGGCTATATGTTCTTATGGATTCATACAATTCCTAACCCAAATGGGAACCAACTTCAATTGTGTTCATGTAGCTGGGTAACTATAATACAGAATATTAATGATGATGAAGATAATGATGATGTTAGGAAGTAGACAAGACATAAGGTTACTGTGGTTAATATTCAATATGTTCTGTATCCACCAGCCTGAAATGACACAGGAGCCTATAGTGTGGCATCTTGCTCAAGCTAAATGAACCATTACATTTCCCTAGACATGTAGATTTTATATTGACAGCTAGTTAAAGCTTTACATCCTTATAGGCTTTCAAATCCTGTTTATGGCCTGGAAGGTTATCCATGACCTTGACTCCTCTTATATTGGCAATCTTCTCATTTCTTGCATCTCAGAGAATATCTCTGACATGGGGGAATGGACCCTGTTGAGACATATGAGCACTAGAATATTATGCTGTCAAAAGCCCCCATGTGTGCAATTGCCTGTGTAATCACCAAATTACTCCTGCCCTGACAAGGACTAGAAATCTCTTTCAACCACAGTAGCATTTTTATGCATCTTTCTATGGCATGAACCTGTATAACAGAGCCAAGAGAAGGCTGAGCTGTTGTGAAAGACACACAGGAATAAGGAAACTGGCTGGAGCATAAGCACATGGGACCACCAAGGATGGCCCTGATATGAGACCACCCAGTTCCCTACTTAGCCCTGTTCTGAGGAACTAGAACCTCAGAGAGCATTAGCCTTTGTCCTCACCCTGGGTCCTTGGCCTGTGTTTTATACAGTCCCATATCTCCACTAACTTCCTGCAAGTGATCTCTCACATTAAATCATTCTGGTCAGCCACCCTCCCTCCTGGCAACATCCTGTTCTTCCCTTGAAATAGACTCCCACTTGCTATTCTGAGATTTGATATCCATCTTAAATAAATACCTCTCCAGACTCAACTCCCTTTTCCATGCCACATTATTGCCTGTCTCTCTAGAATGGCTGCAGTTCAAGGAACACATACAAAGGCCTCTTCCTCATTTTTTATATTAGGCCTGCCTTCTAAGTCCTCTTTCTTTCCACCATTTTCTGAGATGCCCAACTTCAGAGATGCCCAGCTTCAGACACATTCACACAATTATTCATCTGCGTTTCAGGTGTAAGTTCTTAAAGGAATGTAGGAAGCTCACCTTTCAGAGCTTGGGTTGAGTCCCAGGCTTGAGATCCTACTATTTTGATTGGTGGAGCCCATCCACCAATCAGGAGGCAGCAAGAGAAATAGAGTCATGCCCCTTTCCTGAGGGGAGGGGGAGAAGAGCTCCCCCAGACCTGACTGAAGACTGTAAGCTGTCAGGTCCGGAAGACTTCAGGGGAGGAGCCCCAGCACGTATAAAAGGAGCTGCGTGCCCAGCACCAGTGGCAGATCCAGCGAGGGATTCAAGAAAAGTGGAGCCAAGAAAAGCTTGGGAGCTCTCCCCCAGTGGGCAATAGGCCCAAGGCTCCTGAAGCTGCCACTGGAGGAGCAGCCTTGGGAGTGGTGCAAGACCACTCGGGCTGTTGACGGTGCACAGGGATGGTGCGTGGAGACCCAGTCCTGGGAGCGGTGTGAGACCCCTGTGGCCCATCACGGTACATGGTTCAGTGCATGGAGACCAGCCTTTGGGAGCTGCAAGCAGTGGCTCAAGCCTGCAACCCCAGAGGGCCAGCAGGCCATATGGTATGCAGGGACGCACATGGGCCCGAGCCTTGGGAGCCATGGCAGGGCAACTCAGGCATCATTGTGAGTAACCCTGGCAGGAGGCTGGGCAGGGAGGTGCACAAGCGACGCACAAGGGAGCAGTGCCAGGGAGCAGTGGAGGCTGTTTGGGTTAACCACTCGGCATAAGGATGGACAGCCAGAGACTAAAAGGTCCAGCCTGTGCTAAAAGAGCTCTCGGTGCCAAGCCAGGGCATGGGGAAATAGTAGTGCTGCAGCGTGAGGCCCAGCACCCAGGAGCCATCAGCAGTGGTGCAGCAGCTGAGAGGAGCTGAGCCCTCGGTGCCCAGAGTGGGGCACAGGGTGGGGAGGAGCCCAGCAGCACGGGACAGGCCTGGAGAGGCACTCCAGCAGAGGAGACCCCATCAAGCTGCGCCCTGACCACCGCCACCTGAAGGAATGTGAGTCATTGGGCCCTTGGGTCCCACAGGGGAAAGACATTTGGGGTGGGCAAACCCAGAAAAGAGGCTGGGTGAGCAGCCTCCCACCTAGTCAAGGCCCTAAGGGGAGGGGCCCCTGGTGCTTCCTGGACACCCCCCAAGGGGCCCCATTGGAAGGAGTAATATCTCTTGCCATGGGTCAGGGACCATATTAAGGATCAGGTGTTATTAAGGTTGTTTCTGTTTGTGCCTTATATTTTGTAATTGAAATATTATATTGTGATGTGGTATTGCATTGATGCTGCTAAAATTGTTTTATTGCAATGGATAAGTAGTGTTATTTAGGGTTTGACCTTAGTTATTGGTTAATGTTCACTGTGTAAATATATGCATATGATATTTAGCTTTATGATTATGTATATTATAACTCAATAAATTGTATATAGTTAAGAACTTTGGGCTTGGGCTAACTCTGCAGAGGAAAGAGGGATCTGCTCGAAATTCTGGCATCCCTCTCACGGCACCCCCTCCTGACTACCCATCCCATCCAATTGAGAATAGGGCACACCCTTGGGTGTACCCGAGTTACAGGAAAATTACGAAAGCCAAGAAAGAGGAGAGAGAGAAAGAGAGATGGTTTTATATAAAAATAATGCTCTAAGAGGGACATGCTACTTTTTTAACTCTCTCAAACATTTTAAGTAATGGAGAACTCAAAATGATGTTCTGTTCCATATCCTTAACCTTCAGACCTCCCATCCTCACAGGGAGGGATGAAGGTCCTCTATCAATACACCTAGTGCTTGAAAGACCTGTTCCCTCTGTTCAAGATCTCCATGCTACACTGTTCTCTGTATGCTTGACCTTCTAAATTCAATGAACAGACTCACAGTCAAAAGGAACCCAATTTATCCTTGGTGTATCTCTCCTGATCCCTATCTATAATCTGTCTGTCCAGTAGCCCATATACTAAGCCTATCATTGTGACAAGGAATTTATAGTAAACCTTAGTAGGTATACACCAAAGCTATTTTTTTCCATATATTTTGTCATGTTCTTACCCATCTCTTAAATGGTAGTAGATAAGTGTGCCCCACAGCAAGATAACTATGCTAGAGTCCCTCCAAGTAATGAAATCACCCAAGATCACTGAGACTTGCCCACTCATATTTCAAACATTTCTGGGATGTATAGTACTTTCCTACCCACCTACCCTCATTTTCATTTTCCTTCATCTTTACATATCTTGTGGTGTGCCCCTGTCAGCCATCTGGCAACCCTGCTATCCTAGGTCTGTCTCAATGACTTGTAAGATATCTGCTCCTGACCCAGGAAGAATTGTATGGATCTTCCTAGTTCCACAGACCTATCTTTCTTTCTTTTACATACCAGAGTAACTGACTAATTCATCAACAGTTAATTTGACAGCAAGCCAGTCGTTATCTTTAAGAAGCAGCAGCAAACTAGCATATTTCCAACACAGAGGAAAAGCAGAGGAGGAATCAGAGAAAACAGGCTTTATTCACAAGAACAAAGTGGGGTGAATAAAAGGACATGGCAGTCTCCTAAAATGCCCTAAGAGTTTATAAAGTCATCTTATTCTATCACACCCTCCTCCCCTCCCTTGCCCTTCATCTCCTTATCATCCAACTCACTCAACCATGTCACTGACATATGTACTTAGCAGCAGTTATCATCAGCGGCACATAAATAAATGGCAGGTATCAAAGAAACAAGGTCCTCAACTCATCATGAATATTTCAGAGGGAAGTGACATGAAAAGCTTGAGTGTCCCAGCCTCTCCGATTTCCAATAGAAGGGAAGAAAAATACAAACTGCACAGGCACACAACACACGCGCGCGCGCACACACACACAACGTCTGTTGGTTTGGCCATCACATGCACGTAGTTCATTTCAAGGCAAACCCATATATGTTAGTAGACAATCTGTCACTTTTAAAAAATATATAAATATATATAATAAATCTCCTCTGTATAATGTGTAAACTCTAAGCAGCTGGCAAGAGGGCAGTGGTGATTTAATGCAAGAAAACTGTGCTTTGCTGAAGGGGTTAGGGACTAGATAGCTAGGGCTGTAACAAGAAGCCTCTTTGACAAAGGCGCAGAGTGGCATCTTTTCACACAATTATATGTGGGTCACATTAACCTCTGCTGTGCAGGATTTCCATGAGCTGCTTCTGTCTGCATGTCGCTGCAAAGAAATCAAAGCAGAAATCCTGTTTCCTCTCTCTCTCTTTGCCGGACAGTAAGGTAAAATGCTGAGGAGAGAGGAGATTCTCAGCTTGTCAAAAAAAGAAGGCTGTTGGCAGAAATGCAGCTCAGATCTAAAATATAATGAGTTTGTTGGTGAACTCAGTGACTAGCTCTGAATCTTAGTATCCAAGTTGTTTCAATAACTAGAAAAATCAGTCAAAGAGAAGATCTAAGCTTTTAAGTACCTTCAGTGGAATAGACTCATATTGCTCAGATGCCTATATTTGTAGTCAAACACACTTTAAGATCAGTTGACGTCCCAACATCTATTCCAATATCTATTTGGAAAATATTTGCATTTATTTCAATAGGCTAATATATTTTGTTTGCTTCTGGAACCCATAATCCCTCCTTCCCGCCCCTCCTTTCATCTACGGTTAAGATTTACAAACACAAATCACCAAAATCACCATATTCCACTAAAACAAAAATTTTTTTCTTTACCAGCTATTTTTCAGGACACTTCACTGTTTTTTATAAACATGAATAGAAAATGTATTAATCTGACAGCTCAATTTTTTAACAGGTTAACTTTGCCATGACCTGGTCCTGGCCGCAGGCGACGACCTGGTAAGAGGCCTCCAGGTTCTTGACCACCTGGGCAATAGTGATCATCGCGTGCTGGAATTCACCATCCAGCGTAGAGTGTCAAGGGCCCGCAGCAAGGTGGTGGCCCTAGACTTCAGGAGGGCCAACTTCAGTGAGATGAGGAGATTAGTGGGAGAGGAACTGGGGTCCTTGAGGGCAGAGGAACTCAGCGTCCAAGAGGAGTGGTCGTTCCTTAAGGAAACGATACTCGGGGCCCAAGGGGTGTCCATCCCGACAAGAAGCAAGGGGGGCAGGAGTGTCCGGAAGCCCCCCTGGCTCACCAAGGGTGTCCGGGAATGCCTGCTTGCCAAAAGGGTGGCGTACGCCCGGTGGAAGGGGGGTGTAATCTCCAAAGGTTGTTCTCCCGCCCTGGCGGGGGGTCTGGCTAGAAGATCTATTAGGTCCCTTCCGACCCTGAAACTATGAAACTATGAAACTATTTTTCCCCCTCTGTGATCCTCTGGAAGTTTGTTCTTTTGATTGATTTATTCTCTGACGAGGTGGTGTATACTGTTCCTCTCAGAGAGGCCTATAATAGATCCCTCCAGAGAATTTGGTTTAGCATACAGCAAATAGGTGGTCTTTTACATTCAAAAGAAAACTGCATTTAAATTCTGTGGCATGTGCCCCTAAATTCTGGAAGGCACAGCGCAGAGAAACATCCTGGAAATTGTGTGGTTTCGCTTACATTAAAATATGGTATTTTCAATGAATGAATTAAGGAAATAGATAAATCTACTTTCAGCAGTAGTTCTTGTGTTGCTTTTATTGGCATTATATTGACATTATTTTTAAAGTCATTCCCATTCTTCACTTTAGAGTGTACTACAAATTTCTGTATTTGCAACACATGGCGCAAGCTGGAGCAGTCTTGTGGGGGTGGTTTAAGATCCACTGTAGGAGTTAAGACTTGACTTTTAAAGGCATTTAAGACCCTAATTCCCACTGAAATCAATCTAAATCAACTTTTTGTCTCAGAGTTAACACCTTCATTACAACAAATGGGGCTGGGGGGAGGTGGGGAGGGGTTGGGCAGCTGACTTTTCTCAAAACTATAGTTTCAGGCTGTCTACAGATACAGAATATCACACACACTTTATTCCAAGCTTAGAGTCTAAAATAAATGTTGCAACCACAGACTATATAGGTTGGCTATATATCTATTTGCATTAACACAATGTCTAGATGCTTCAACCAAGGGTAAGGTCCCATTATACTGGGCAGTAGGCAAATATATAATGAGAGACAGTTAAGTTATGGACAATATCTTGCTTGTAGAAATAATGTGGTCGCAACTATTTAACTGCAAGATTGGTTGGCTGTCACCTTCTTAAATAAATTAGTCTGGAAAATCCTTCCCGCTTTACCTTCTCCCACCTTTATGAGAAGCTGCATATGTTGCTGATATGAGCAGGGAACTTGGATATAGACTCTGGGTTCAGGTTTTGGGCTTTGCTACTGACTTTCTACAGAGCAAAAACTAAATACAGACAATATATGGTGAACTGGAAATTAACAGATTTGAGGACACAGAAATCAACCTGCAGGAAATTCACAAGAAGAGGGAAACTCTAAATGTATAGAATAAAGCATTTATGGTGAAATATTTGCTGAAGTCTATTTTACAGATTTGCTCGTTCACCATTATTAGTCTATCACTACTTGTGTGTCCAATATTTTTAGCGCTCTCATCATCATGGAGTCTTTGGGATTGGGAACCCGGAACATGGTGTCCAGCTACCTGCAATGCTCTGGGTTTGGGATCTTAGAGTACAGACTTGCCTGCCTAGAACTAAAGCCTATGAACAAGAGGTAGGCATTTTTAATCAGCAAATGAATCCATGCTGTTGTTACAGAGCCCGAGAGAAAAGCTATCCTGGAGTGAACTGAGTAGGAAGGCCATAGCTTGGGTCCCATATAAGTGAATTTCACTCTAGTAGGTGGTTTAGTTATCAAAAATTCAAAGTGTCTCTACACTACAGACACCACTACTGTATAATACAGAGATAACTAAGCTAGCTTTTATCTAGCTAACTCTGGGACTAAAAGCAAATGAGCTGTGACAGCATTATACCAGTGCAAGTCAACTAACCCTGCCTTGTTTCTTTACAAATTGATTCAAATGATCAACGTGTTGTACTGTAATCATTAAACCTTCAAACACAGTGCCCTGGAGTAGGCATAGGTTTCAATTCCACAGCCACATTATTAGTATGATTGTGGTGCTGTGACCATGAGTGTTCAAGCATCATGTTTTTCACTGGACCTAACATGGGTGACTGGTGCTTCCTTTGTCAGGGGGGTCATGTGCCCCCCCTGCAATCAGTCCTGCTGACCAGGGAGAGGGTCCCTCCCACAGCCGATCCCACTGATAGGGTGGGGGGGGGAAGGGTCCCCCCGTGGCCGATCTTGATGCCCGGGAAGACCCCTGTGGCCAATTCCACAATGGCCGATCACTGCAGCCAATCACTACAGTTGCTTCTGGGAGTGGCTGTGGTTGCTTCTTGGAGCAGCTGCAGCAATCAGCCAGTGCTTGCAGGGGCGGGGGGGGCACCAGTGCTCTCATCTGCCCCCACTGCCCATTGCCTAAGTGGTAAGCATGGCTGGTCAGGGGGTGCACCGGCACTCTCAGGGGGTGCATGTGCACCCCTGGGCACCCCCTACATGTCACCACTAGGACCTAAGGACTATTTTGTGCCCTAAAGCTTGTCTATTATCTCTCCAAACTATATTGTTGGTCCAATAAAAGATATTACCAAACAACATTATTCGTGCCCTTCAGGGTTCATTCAGTTAGCTCATCCCTTTATTGTCTAGTTTCACCAACATTTAAGACTAGATTCAGTGAAGTGCTTACATGGTTTGTTAATCAGGGATTTAGGGGCTGATCCTTCTCTTTTGTTCACTGGTATATGTCAGGAGCCATTGAAATTCACTTTGCTCACTCCTTCCTTCCCAATGGTGTCTCTCCACGTCTTAAAGTCCCAGCCAACTCTCACACTGAAATTTCCATGAAAGATGATCTTGTCCTTTTTCAGGATGATAGTCAGGATTTCATTCAGGTCAGCATAAAAGTGTTCTTTTTGTTCTTCCTCGGCACCAAGTATTGGGGCATATGCACTGATGATGGTAGCAAACAAAATGTTGGTCAGTTGGAGATGGAGATTCATGAGGCGCTCATTAATGCCAACAGGGAATTTGATCATTTGGCTGACAATCCGGTTTTTACTGGTGAAATCAATGCCATCTATTCTCCTGTCATTTGCAGGTTTCCCTTTCTAGAAGAACATACTGTATAGCCATCCCCTTCCTCCCTCAGGTGGTCCTTGTCTACACATCTGGTCTTGCTTAGAACAGTGATATCAAAGTTATACTGTGAGAGTTCTCAGGCAACAATAGCTGTTCTACATTCAGGTCTGTTATTGTTTGGATCATCTAGTAGGGTTCATACATTCCAGGATGCAAAGGACATTTTTGTGTTTCAACAGCAATTTGAGTAAACCTCCTGGAAGTAGCGATCCAATTGGGTAAGGTAAAGTTGGACAACCTATGTTTGCGGCATCTTTTCTAAACCTCTCCACATGCAGGGTGAGCAGAAGGGATCTTAAAAAGGATTGCTCAGTCATGATTACAGCTGCCGAATTACCCTTCTGGTCCATACCAATGGTGAAGTGACCACCATGTGACCACCCCTGCATGTGGATCCATGTCTAGAGACTCCTGGTGATCACTTAATCTGTTCCCATTGCCACTTCTCGATCACCACAGGACTTTGTGAAAGTTATGGGTATTGGTATTGGTTATTGTAGTAGATGTTGGACTAGTAGGAGAAGCCTGTGCATAATGTGTTTTATGTGAAGAGGCTCTTGCACATCAACAACCTCATGGATCTTGGCAGAGGAGACGCCTGTGTCCAGTAGCAAGGAGATCCAAGACAACTGGGGTTACCCTTCCACTGCAGTCTTCATCTACCGTCACAGCTGTTGTGAAATATGTCTTCTGCATCTGCCTGCTCCACTGTTGATTGTCTTTGTGTTGTGTTGGATTAGATTGATCTTCATTTAATACCTCACCTTTGAACTGACTGCCATGGGTGACCCTACCAGGAATACAAGACTCCCAATGGTGTTGCTCTTAGGGTCATTGGTACATGCAAGCCTCTCCATCCTGTCAAGATGGCAATCCATGCGGAGGTCCTTTTACTGAGTAAATGTGCAGAGCATAACCTTGTCATTACTAACACTATCTTCAGACAACATGACAGGCTGTGTGATTGCACCAATTCTGTTTTCCATCTTTCCTGAAGTCATTAAGATGCACATCCATGACCATCTGCTACATGGCATCGGCATTGAGTACAGGATGCATGGAAATCTTTCCAGTCTCTCCCACCTCCATGCCAAAACCAAAGTTACATTGGCCTCAATTATGGAACTTCAGTATACCAATGATTGTACTGTTGTTGCACATACTGAGGAGGACCTACAAATGGCCCTTAACTGCTTCTCTCAAGCATACCAGTGCCTGGGACTAGCCCTTAACATTGGAAAAACAAAGGTGCTTCACCAGCCTTCTCTGGGCCAATCAGCTTCCCTGGCAAAGATCCTCATTGACAGGACAGGAGCTGGAGAAGGTTGAACACTTTGCATATCTAGGCAGCCATGTCTCAAAGAAAGCCAACATCTATGAGAGGTTCCAGTATAGGATCTGATGCATGATTTCTGCCCTTGGAAGACTGCATCATCATGTGTTCAACAATCACAACATCAGGATTTGAACAAAACTCCTATTATACAATGCTGTGGTAACCCCAACTCTTCTCTATGGTTGTGAAGCTTGGGTGACCTACAGGGACCACCTGAAAAGCCTAGAATGCCTTCACCAGAGCTATCTCTGGCAGATCCCTGGCATAAAGTGGGAAGATCATCACCCAAATGCCAGTGTCCTTACTGATGCTAACACCACCCATATGGAAACATTAATTATTCAACATCAGCTGTGGTAGGCAGGGCATTGTGTATGCATGTCTAATATATGTTTACAAAAACAACTGTTACACTCCTAACTCAGCCAAGGACAAGGGACATGTAGGGGCCAGAGGAAATGCTTCAAGGACACTGTCAAGGTGAACATAAAGAAGTGTGGCATTGACATCACAATTGGGAAAAACTAATCTGGGACATGGTGACATCTTGTGAGAGAAGGTACATCTTATTTTGAGGAAACTGTCTCACCCAGGAGGTGGGAAAATGACAGAAATGGAAGGAAAGGAAACAAAACCAAGAAATCTGTCCCTTTAACCACCATCTGTGGCATCTGCCAGAGAGTTTGCAGCTCTATGATCAGCCTTCTTAGTTATCAATGGATTTACCTACTACCCTTTACTTGACCCGTGGGAGTGATCATCTTCAACTGTGAAAGACTGTCACTGCCAACCATGTCAGGAATAACTCAGTTGAAACATCTTACTGGGGATATGCCATCTTACACCAGGTAAACCTCTGGAATACTGGAATTAAACCAGGATAAAATCAGTGTAAATTTTGTTCTATGATAATAACAACTAGCCCTCTGACTCATATATTTGTCTCTGCACCAGAAGCAACACCATGCCTGATCTGGAGGGCTAAGGCATTGTGATGATATTTTGAAAGGAGGCAGGAACTGCCTGCAGGATCCTCCATTCAAACGCATGGACTCACATGAACTCATACAGATGTCTCTATGGGTCTGTGTTCAACACTCAACAGAGATGAGCTGGAGAGGGGTCACACTTGGCTTTCATTCTCTACTTCCTTGTTTGGTCAGAGAAGGCATTTCAGAGCTCTTGCCCTGCTCTGTATTTTTCAGCAGAAAGTTACCCTGGAGTTTGGGGAGTATTAACAAAAATCCATCAAGTAAACTGAACTAGTCAACTGCAAACCTGTGGAAGTGAACCTGCAAACCTGTGGCTGCAACACATGCAGATCTACTTCAGAAATACTCCACATACAGCAACATATATGTCAAGTTCACATATGTAATAGACATGCTGAACACATTACATGCATGTAGACATGTATATACATTCATAAGTACTATACACCATACCTGCATTATATGCTGACAAAATCCAGGGTGACCTTCCACAGCCTTCCCCATCCTTTACTCTCTGGTGGCTGTGCCTCACCTTCTTAGGCAAAAGCAGATGTTCTTGTGCACCTATCTGGATTTAATCCCTCATACATGGCTATCTGGAATCACAGACATTATGATTGATTATAGTTGGTCAATTTGTAGGGTCAAAATTGTGGTTTGGAGTTTTAGCAGAATTCACAAGTATTACCAGGTATTACCTGACAGGGGTCACAATGTGAATGCTTCTGCTATGGCCCCCAGAAGATGACCCAGGTGGTACCTTCCAGTCCAATGTTAAAATATCCCAGGTGTTAAGCTAATCACTTGTGATGTCAGGTACCCAGGTTCAAGTCCCTGCTTTCATAGAAGTAAAGACCCTGTTTCTCCTGTCAGCTAGCCAATACCAGAGTGGCTGATGACCTCAGGAAGGGTGTAGAAGAATGAGATTAAGGTTCAAGTTCTACATAAGTAAGATTTGGTACTTGAACCTTGGTCTCCCACTCCATAGCTCAATGCAAAATTCACCAGACTATTCTGGAGTGTGTGAGTGGTTTTCTGGTTTTTTTATGAAAAACTTTGGACAGTTTTGGCTTCATTCTCATGGGGAAACAGATAATCCTTTTGAAATCATGAAAACATTTGTTGACAGGAAAATCATTTTCTGCCCAAATCTATTTTCAATAATTTACCTTCCTTGACCTAACTCTTACCCTGCTCACTGTACCTCCCTCTACCTACTGGTTTCTTCCCCTCTGCCTACAAATACCATCCTGTTTCCTCATGCCTCCAAAAACCTATCTGCCTCTCCAGTTATTACAGCACAGCTCTTTTCCCCTGTACCTCCTCATTCACTGAATCAGCTATTTCTAGCCACTACCTTGATGATTTCCATATTGTTACTCACTCTAATTCTTCTATTCATTAATACCCCATAACTAAACTCTCCTAAAACTCCTCTTGGCCATGTCTCAAAACCTCGGTTCTCTCCCCTTTCTTTGACCTTTTGGGTACCTTTGAGATTATGGGCACTCTGGTTTTTAAATCCTGTCCTCATCTTGATGCTAGCCTCTCCTGATTTTCCTCCCTCTGTTTCTACCCCCCACCAATCATCCCTGATCCATCTAAATGCATATTCTGTCCTGAAAGAAAGCAATTTTCTAAGTCAGCTTTATGGGTTTTCCCCCAGCCTAAAGCCCCTCAAGTGGAAGCCAACTGGAGATCTTCCCAAATGTATTTAATTAGGTTGAGACAACAAGAATTGTTGCTTGTTCAAAACATTTCAAGTGCTGCAACAATTACCCATATTCAAACTTACAAACACAAATGATGACCACCCAGTAGTAAAACATAGTGATACAAACCAATAAGGAACTAATTCATCCATGCACTAATCAGAGCTGTAAAAGAGCATCTTTAGCTTTCCCAGGAACATGTCTTCCTTCAAAACTTGCCAAGTGAATGGCTTCACCTGCATGCTTAGGTTTGGCCTATTTCAAATGGGGATGGAGGAAGGAGTTGTAAAATGCTGGACCCCTCACTGAGAGTGGCCAGTTAATAGCCCCATCTTTGTTTTGTAAGCTACAGCATTCAGCTCTAGCACATTTGGTGGCTGCTGCTAGGGAAAATTGGTAAAGGGAGGGGCAATTTCTAGGGTAGGTAGTACTACATAGCTCATGTCCTATTAAACAATTGTACCATATTTAAGAACTTTGAAGGCAAAGAGCTAAATATGTTTCTGACAAAGGAAAACTGACCTAGGAAGATGTGGCTCTATCATGAGATGACATAGCCCAGACACTGCTCTGACTTGACACTGACTTCACAGCACACTAAAGAGAGGAAGCAACTTCCCCTTGATCATATAACACCCAAGACTTCTCCTGCATCATCCAACACTCAGGACCTCCCCATCCCACTTGCCTTCCCTTAGGCAAAATGAGATGTTGTCTCTAGGGTGTCATTCATCAAAGCAATGCCCCATAATTAATAGCACTATTTGTTCTGGAGATTTCAATGTGTAGTGAAATTCAAGGCATCAAAGCATGGATATTGTCTCATCCCAGCCTGAACAGACATAAATATGCCAAGAAGATTTTCACAGACATGTGACTCAGAAACTGTTGTCCCTCTAAAAGGAGTTTATAGGGCTTTGAGATACTACAAGCTAGACTCTTGGTTGTACTAAATACAAAATACAGCTCAAAAGGGGTGTTGCCTGATGGGGTCTAAAGATCATTATTGTGCTTTTCTGATCCTGGCCAGACATTGTGCTAGGATGGTTCCCTACATAAACTGAAACAGCCTTGGTTACTTTGGATAACAAAGCTACCAATAGAGTGGAAACAGCCAGGCACAAGGAAGTCCTGGCTATGTCTCCTACTAGAGCAGCATAAATGGTGATTGGTGTTGAAAAACTTCTATCCAAACCAGAGGCTGCCTCTACCCTGAGATGATCCATCTGAGTCAGGCTTGTTATAACCCCCTTTCCCAGGCCGTGTGACACAAAGCAGCCACCCACAGCAGTATGTCTGGGTCAAGCTCTAACCCTCTTCCATGCTGCTGCTTTGTAATAATTTTTTGTGTGTGGTTTTCAACTAAGACGAATTTTAAAAGACCCAAAAGATTATCTTCTGAAAGGCTTCAAGTCAGGCCATATGGCCAGAAATGCAAAGATGAAATAAATCCCCAGTGAAATATATTACAGTGCTATTGTGACAATACGTAAACAGCAGGAGAGCTTGTCTACGCTGCCTCTGTGCCAAGCCCAGGAAGATCACAAGAATCATGCCTCACCTTTGTGTTCCTGCTCTGTGCAGGGCAAATCACAGAAATTGGGCAACGTAGATACTTCAAAGTAGTGCTGAGCATACATTCAGAAATATTGTCAAGTTCTTTGCCTGGGTTTTGGAGCTACTCAGAACTACTCTAAAATGGCTACTTGCCAGGGTCTGGAGTCAGTGAAACATGTTTCTCATTGGCACACATGGCTCAGCATAGAGGCAGTGCAGGCATGACCTAAAAGGTGTGATTCCTCATGGTTGAGACACCAACTGGGGTTAATCTTTAGCTGTGGTTAGGAATGTAGACTAAAGGGTAGGGGAAGGACAGTCTAGGGCAGTGGTCAGCAACCTTTTAAGGCTGTGGGCCAGTTTGACCCAGTTCAGGTCAGAGGTGGGTGGAGGAGTGGGGACACCACCACTTTCCCCAGTGGCAGCATGGGGAAAGTGTCCACTACTACTGTGTTTTCCCAGAGCAGCAGGGGAATGCAACTGCTGTTAGAGCCGCCCTGCTGCTGAATGTTGCCGAAGCCCTATGTCCATGGGTCAGATCAGATTGGGGCCATAGATTGCTGACTCTTGGTCTAGAGGTTACGGTACTGCTCTTAGCTCCAAGAATTGAAAGTTCAATATATTTTAATGATAGACACTTGTTGTATAAAACCCCTTTTATCCCTCTGGGTCTCAGTTCCCAATTGTATACTTGATATAGCAATGCATATTTTCTACCACTAGTTGTCTATGGAAACTGGAAATTCACTGGAGGAAAAAGCTGCTTCTCCTTATACAATGCCTAGCACCACATGACTACTGTCATAGTTAGGGTTACTAGCTAATATCATCTAAAAACTAAAAATTAAATAGTAAAAGTGTACAACCTTGTCCTTTTTTAATATTTCTCTCTGGAGCATTTAAAGGTCTGATATGTGAACCCAGACTAGATGCATGATTGGTTTCTTCTAGCATGGCAATACCTATGTTCTTTTGACACATCTCTTTATAGTTAAGCATACAGATATGGCAAAATAAGAATCATAGTGTATAAATTACTTCTTGGTTTGTCAACTTTTAACTCAAGTAGGCATGAATGATCTGTGACTGCAGAGATACAGACAGTATTGTTACCAGCTAATGTCAGAATACAGCATTGGGGATGAAATTCAGGACTTTCACTTCGTACGGCCCACACCTCTGCAACAGACACTGAAGCAGCAGCAACTCTCCTTGGGTACCAGTCTGATCTTCCAAAAGGTGCTGAGCATCTTCTGAGAGATGCAGAGTGCCCAGAAGGCACTCAATGAGGTCAGTGGAAGTTGAAGGCATTCAGAATCTTCCAGAAGATACTTAGCACCTTAATGATCACACCCTAAATCATGAAATAGAGAGGGTCAGAAGGTCTTTGTGCTGTTTGAGGCAGGAACCTCTGCTTTTTCCCATTTTTGGAAAGCTTCATCCTCTCCTCCATAAGGATGGAAGGAATTGGAGAGAATTCCATAACGTTTCTATCAAGCGTTGGCTCCTTATCTGATATCAGAATTCCCCACTCCCGCCTACAGACTTTCCAAAGGATGGGCCCATGCTACCCAAAAGACAGAGTGAAATTCAGACTTGTAAATCTGAATTTACAGATTTACAAGTAAATGTAAAGAATCTACAAGTTGTAGATTCTTGCACTTTATCATGTATCCCCACTTCTTCCTTCAATACTGCTCATTACAGTAGCATGAAGACTGTTCTCCCTTTCTCCGTGGTTCCTAAAACCTCTGGGCCTCGGTTTATCTAAGAAGCAGATAGTTTAGGACTGAACATAGACAAATTCTACTTTGAAATAAGGATACAGTTCCCTAGAAAAGACGGTGATTATATAATAAAACATGTTAATAAGCACACAATGGACACATCATCACCTTAAAAGTAGCTTGGACGTCTTTCTCAAAGACTAGCTGTAATTCATATTCTGGGAAAAAATCTTATCGCCCACATGAAGAAGAGGTTACCAAACGATCCTAATGGTGTTAACACCACTGGACCTAGTGATCTGGCCCTTACATCTATAAATCTAGTACTTTATTTCAGTTCAAATTGGATAAGAAAAGTGATACACAGGAAAAGCAAAGACAAAAATGAACAAACTGAGGCACAGAGCAATCAAGGGCCAGGTTTTTGAAAAGCAGTCTTTCTTGGACAGTGCATGCAGAAAACACATTCATTTTTGCAACTACAGTTCACTGCAGGGATAAATCTTGCCAGTTAGTAGAGCTCTGCAGTTTGCCTTGCACCCAAAATTGAGTTATTAGCCATCTGAACACTAAGACTGGTGCCTGCACCCAATTTTTGGCAGAAAGAAGAGACGGCACCTATAACAACAGAGAGCTGTGTGGGAAATTCCAGCCATCAGTGATTTATTCCAGATCAGAGCAAATTGGTGGCAGATCAGGGCATTAAAAACAAGAGTCCTGACTCACAGTGCTGCACTATAGTCACAAGATCAAAAACATCAAAACAAAAGTGAAAGCAGCACTTCATTTCAATTGGCCCCAAATGTTCCTTTGTCACACCTTAATTCACTAACTGGACTGAGGTTATTTAATTAAAAATGGCATTTTTAAAGTTAATTCAGGGATCAGCTCAGAAGCTCTCATTAGTGGTGCAGTCCCTTGAAAAAAATCCTTTCTTTTTAGCCATTTTAATGATCTGATTTGCCCTGTCAACATGGCATCAGAAGCATTATTTATGTTTTGAAGGCCCAAATATGATTGGGGTTTCATTGTGCCAGGTACTGTACAAACATAAAGGAAGAGGCAGTTCCTGCCCCAAAGAGTTTACAGTCTAAAGAGACAAGAAAACAATGGGTAGGAGAAATAATGAGCATCAGCCTGCCTATTTTACAGAGTGGGAAATGAAGGTAAAGTGACTTGCCCTTTGTCATTCAAGAATTCTTCAGTAGATCCAGGATGTAGCAGCACTGAACAGAGCCTTAACCACAAGACCACCCTTTCTCTATAAGCAGTGGCTCAAGTTGGGACTGTTTTCTTCTTGCCTTGTATCTACTGCACATAGAATCAGTTGTAGCATGAACAGAGATGGAGACTTCTGCATGCCCTCAGGCCATTCCAGCCTCTGCCTGTTGGCAAAGGATTCCTCTGTGCTAAGGTAAACAGCCAATTTTGGTGCCATTTCCAATGCTCCCTTTGCAAACTCAGTGCTGCCCTCCAAGTCACCGCTTCCCTTTCTAAATGCAAGCCAACTCATAAAGCCTTTAATTTTAAACTTTCTTATCATCAGCTTAATAAAGCCAAATGACAGGTAATGGTCCCAGAAGCCAGGAACTGTTAGATCTCTCCCGACACTAATAAGGGCTGATCAGATGCCTGCACGCTCCTTTTCCAGCTCACAAAAGCACAGCTCCCCAAGGACTCAGAAATGAGGGAAGAAACAGGAAATGAACCCTCTCAAAGGCAAGGGAAGGAAAATATGTTGCTATGAACATTTAAAGCCAAAAATGGGTAGCGGGATCATTATGGATGATGCCTGCTTTCCTCTCAGAGTTCACTCAGAGCCCACGTGCTCACTCCATTTCCCCAACAGGGCACTGGGGGCTCTCGCAAGGCGCTACAGGCACTGTGGCTACACATAGGCATGTAGCAAACCGGCTCTGATTTCTGCCCAAAGGCATCAGTGTCATACTGGTTGGGATGTCAGCTTGGGAGAACGTCAAGGCAGCAGTCAGGGTGTGCTGTCACAAAGAGAAATAGATATCATTTCAAACACACAGCTCTTGAGAGAGAGGGAGGAGGAGAGAGGAAGGAAAAAGAATCCCATAATGCACTTTTGGGGGTTTAACTCTGTTTTGACCACACTGGATGAGGCAATTTGCACTTATAATCAGTACATCATGGAATAAATGAGGAAGGGCCTGATTCTCTGTTACATCAAAGCCAATTTATGCTGCTCATCATATTGCATAACCTCTCTTTTTTCATTTATAATCTGAGGTTTCTGTGTTATTTCGCTTCCATTTAGCTTTGCGAAAGCTCCCCTGTTGCCTCTCACTCTCCCAAAGCACTCCCTACTGCACTTGCCCTTCACCCTTCCACAGTTGAGAGTGCATTTGCCATAAAGCAGACAACATTTATTTTTTTGAATGGAAGATGGAAAGTGCCTAACTTCAGTCCCCTTCCAACATCTGTGATGAAGCCTGGGGTTGGCAACTTGTCTATTAGAAAGGCAAAGGCACAGCACTCAGGCCATTATACTAGCTCTGAAGAGGTGAGAGGCCAGGAGCCCCCACAATAGTTGCTACAATGGCACCACTGAACAGTGGTATAAAACAAGGGTTACAAGAAAGATGCTCTGCTAAAGTGCACAGACCTCAAGAGTTCTGGGAAGAAACAGTCCAACTGGCCCATGGAGTTACGGCCAAGACTGAGGATGAACACTGGAGATAGTATTCAGACCCAGACCTGGATTTGGATGCAGTTTAAATTAAAACTCGTTAACCAAGGTTAACCCAGGGTTATAACTTGAGTCTGCTGTTTGATGAAATCTGTTCTCATAGGATTTGGGCCCCAAGCAGCAGAAAAAGGCACAATGACAGCTGCTATTCAAGATTTCTGTTGACCCGAACTTTTAAAGATCCCATGAGACCGCTAATATCACAAGATTTCTGTCATCTTGAATTGTGGATACATCATGCCATCACAAGGTAGCCTTCATCTTGGGTAGGTTGACCATATTCTCAAAATCAAAACATACAGCAGTGTTTTGTAGGGTATGTCTACATTGTGTCCACCATACCCCTAGGAGCATTGCTTTCAAGCACCCTCCACCTACCTGCTCCCATTCCACAGGCACCAAACACAAACAAGAGCTGGCAAAATTTTCCCCATGGTACACTCTATGGCCCCCCTCAACCATGCTGGAAACAGAGATTTGGAGAGCACCAGCAGGCGATGCCTCAAGGAGGCATTGCTGCCTCATAACCAGTTCTAGTGCTTTTGAAAGGAGTGGTCCTAGGAGCACCATAAAACCAGTAGAGACATATCTTAGAGCAGCGATTCTCAACCAGGTTGGCAGGTTCCTCATAAATGGAGGAAGATCAAGTTGTCTGAAGAAGCATATCACAGAACAACTGAGAAACTATTATAATTTACTCTGAGCAAAAGATGAGGTTGTATAGGGTCACCGGTCCTTTGGCTTTTCTCCCTACCTCAAACATGGCTTATCAGGCTGAACAATTATTCTACCACACTGTTTGTCCCTGGTAAACACACAGGAAATTTCATGTGATATAACAATACATTTTAAAAGAAGCACAACTTGTCATGATAAATTAACAAATGTTTTGACAGATAAATTGAAAAATTATGACAGTTCAGGTATTGTAAAAGAAGTTTCTGGAATCATCCCAGCAAAATTTGGACAAAGAGATACCTTAAGCTTGGAATTCATCTGAACCAGATCAGGAAAACAAACTTTCTGCGGTTGCAGATCTGAATCATACAAATTACCATTCTTGCCATACTCCAGCATAGCTAAGAAACAGTAGACGATGGACATTTTGTAGGAAATCTTCTCCTTATGCCTAGTATCAGCTGTGGATTCAGGCCTCAGGAATATCCTCATGAAACCGTCTACAGAAGTGGAGGGCATAGGAGCCAGCTGCTAAACCATCTGGGTGTTACCCCCCACAGGAGGAATCTCCTGCAGAGCACAGCCATCTTCATTCAGCCCATTTGAACCATGGGGCAAGACCATGACTTAGGTTTCAACCCTGTGTTTTTAAAGCATCTGGGTGGCATCAGTGTGTCTTGGGGACAATACATAGAGCTGATGCTATTGTATTACAGCCACCATTGATTTTTGCACAGCACCTTTGATACATGAAGTATATATCACAGAATGCCCCAGCGCCTGTTGCAATATAATTAATCTGATAGGAAATCTTGAACTGGAAGAAAGCCAGGATTTCCATCACACTCAGCCTCTTTTGGTAACCACTGGACTCTCCCTTCCTCCTTTAGCCACCCACATTACTTATCTTTTCTCACAGTTTCCTATGAAGCACCTTTTAAAAGCTATTGACATGATTATTACCTTTGGTAGCTTGTTATTTGTTATGTATATGAACGCCTCTCTGTCTGGGGCAATCCTGCCTAAATTTCTTGTGTGCTGGCTTGCCCCTAGTCTGAATCAGGGCTCTCTTCTTCTTGTATGTGACACTAGCTCATACAGCCCTGTAACCCCTCACTTCTATATTCCCTTCAGATATTTTTATACCTTAAAGAATAGAAGAAAGTGGTTTCTTCTTTTTTTCCACCATTTGTCTTATCTCTTTTTTCCCAGCCTTTTTGAATAGTAGGAAATCCCCAAAGACCCTACATCATTCTGGTTGCCTTCTGCTTTGCCCTGTATCAGGATCTTTCTCCCCTAATATGGTGACCAGAGTTTTACACTGCATCTATTACAGCTGCAGAAAGAAAGGAGATTTATGTCCATGACCTCTTATAAGCATAATACACCAATCTGGATTGGCTCCCAACATCTGCTCATAGCCTGAACAAAACTTTAGAAGCTGTAGCTTGAGTGAAAAAGAAAGATCTTGTAGTTAACTGGGATACTTTGGACAGGAATAAATGGCTACATGACTGGCAGAGGAGAACTGAGCCAAAGACCAACATTTTCATTAAGGCCCAGATGTTTAAAGATATTTAGGCTACAAAAGCCCACTGAAATATAATTTTAATCAGTGGGAGTTAAATATTTGAATACCTTCAAGGATCTGAGCCTATGCATTTCCATTTGGAAAACCAAAACCTGAGGCATCTGAAATTTGTGGCTGCTCTTCAAAAATTTGACCTAAGTGTCTAATCCTATTCTGAACTTCACAAAGCTCTCAGCCTCCATGCTCTGCCTTCTGGCAGTAATGAGTTATTAAAAAAAAACAAAAACCTCTTTTAAACACGATTGATCCTCATTTTCCAGCCCCAACAGTTATATGAAACTACTGGCTAGTAAGAGGAAGGAGATTACAGTGTGGAAAGCAGAAGATCTGGGTTCTTTTCATTGCTTTGTCATAAGATCCTTGATGGACCTTGGGCAAATTATTCAGTTTCCATGACTTACTTCCCTATCTTTAAAATGGGAATAATAATAATCCCTTTCTTTCACTGTTCATTGGTCTTACCTATTTTTATCATAAATGGTGTCTTGCTATATGTAGGTACTGTGCCTCGTGCAATGATCTCATTTGGTGTCCTCTAGGAGCTACAAAGAATAAATAATAAAATGGAATCAGTTTGCCTCAAGGACCTAAAAATAAAGGCCCACATTTTGCAATTCTTGCACATGCAGAATAATACTCCCACAGCATATCCCTTTGACTTTAATGAGCCTGCACAATGTAAGTACTATTCAGCTTGATTCAGGGTTGCAAAGTCGAGCACTTGAAAAAGAGATCTATAGAAAATATTAACAACAGAACCTTGCTGGTTGTTACAAGCCATGGTCTCTTCTTAAACACTTAATTAATTTATTAAGGAAAAGCACATCTCTTAAAAATACCCCTCTTTCCCCCTCCTGGGAGTTTTCCTCTTGAGTTTCCTGGAATATTTAATAAGGAGCAGCTTTCAAAGGAGCACGTGTATGGCCAGATGTTCAAGCAAACTAGAGCTTGTAAAATATAAAGTCTCTTTAGAAGGGGAAGTTGGGGTGTATAAGTGTTGATAATTTATGATTATTAATGTGAGCATTAGGGTGCTGCACTTATGGAGAGGCTGGTGGCAGGATTTTGTTTCTGTTGATACCCACCCATCTCCAGTTAAATATGTGACACACACTTGTCCTGTTCATTACCCATTGTCTTTTCAACCCACACAAAACTTCCATTGTTCAGACGGCAACTTCACAGAGAAAGGCACTCAGCACATCCCTCAGCTGGAGTTGGCCGCTGTTCAAATTTCAAAGCCCAGAGCAAGGTTTTCCAGTGAAGTTTTTCTGTTGGGAGCATGTTGACAAGCTGAGTGGCTTACATTCAGATGTGCCAGGCCATAATAAAACCACCAGTCACCCAGGATCCTCTGTAGATCCAGACAAAGGTACAGCAAGGGCAGAGAAAACAGATGTACTGCAAATACCAAAAGTCACGTGGTGTTTACTATGAGTTTCAGCCTTGTTCCTGCCACTCAACTGGATCATCTCCAAATTTTCAGGGTTCACACTGGACTGAATCCAGATTAAATGACAATGTAATAATTTATGTGCAGCTCTCCACTTTGGTTTTAAAGCTTACAGTGAAAGGGATTTTGGAATTCAGGAGCGTAGTAATTTCCAGGCTGCATTAAACCCATCTAGTCCAGTGTCTGATACCAAGATCTTGGCACGTGTAAACCAGCAAAGTTCTGGTGTTTGGAATTTTGATGGCTTAATGGCTATAGAAGAAAGAGGCTTAGGTGGTCAAGACTAGACAAGGAAAAAAAATTACTGGCAGACCACTGCAGTTGTTTCTACATTGTTTTGTCATTAAAACAGAGTATGAGATGCTTGCCCACGTGTCCATTGTGTTGAGTTTGTGTAGGTGGGGAACTGGACAGTTCATTTAATGAAGGATTTGATTTTTCCCAGTCAGTTTTCATTCTGAGCTGGAACAGAACCCCAAGATCTCCCTCAACTTCATTTTGGATCAATTGAAACATTTTAAACTTGACTTCTTTTATGTTATATTAGAATCTACATTATAATGCAAAATAAAAATATTAGGAAAAAACAAAAAAAGAAGAAAATATGTTGTTCCAAAAATGTTTGACAAAAATGTTAGTGAAATCAACATGATTTTGCATGTTCCAATTTTGATAGAACCGCACACGCTGATAGAATACTTCCCTCTACATTTTTCTGATCACCTCTAAGGCATGCCAAAAGAGAATTACGTCAATTGTAAACATTAGAGCAGTCAGTGTATAGATTATATATTTGTAAAGGAGGACTATATTTGTGTGTGGTGTATAGGGACTATAGGAGTTTCATATATTTTTAGCTTTAAATGTCTAGGTATCTGCTGACAATTGCTGTTTTATCCTTAGTTGAGATGTAAAGTTTCTGAGGGGTTTGGGGATTTATTTTTTTAAGCAGAGTAGGCGCATACATCACTTTCTCTGTTGTGGAAACTACTTTTGTTCTTTCTTGTTTTGCTACTTTCCCTTAAAAAGTCATCAGACTGAAAGTAAATGGTTGCTCTTTATGGATTGAAAACATGACATACCAGCAATTTCTGCTGTGCAAGGAAAACATGCCAGATTAGATGCTTATCTGTTTTATTGATTATCTGGCTCATATGCCAACTAATTAGCCATCTAAGCATCTGCAAATCATTGCTCTTACCACTTAGTGAGAATAAACCTGTGGGAAAATTTTTGGCCCTTCCTGCCTTTGATAACTCTAGAAATACTGCATGGATGGGTCTTCTCATGGCACCTTGCTGCTCCTGCTTCCAGCACCAAATGGAGGCTGGAAACTGAGAGGCATTAAAAAGTGGGTAGTATATGGTAGGGGTGTGCGAAACGGGCCCTATTTGATTCAGATTCAGCCCGAATCAGGGACAGTGATTCGATTCATTGATGCAGATCACTGTCCCAGATTTGATTTGGCTGAATCCAAATCTGAAAGTTTGATGTGATTCAGACATAGCCACAGCTTTAAATGTTTTTTCTATATACCTCAAGGTACCAGACACGGCTCATAAACGCTGTGATGGTGGGGTAAATGGAGCATCCCACAGGAACATGGGGGGGGGGGCGGGCTGCGTGCTTGGCGGCGAACTGGAACTACTTCTGGTCCACCAGGGAGCGCTCAGTGGGGCCCCCCCTCATCCCCCCAGCTTGGTGATTGGCCATGGGGGGACCCCAGGTGCCCCCCCAGACCCAGAAGGCACCAGTGGCTGAGCCAGGGTGGCAGCGGGGGGGGACCCTGTGTACTCCCTGGTGGACCCGCAAGTGGACTCGAAGTGCCTCTGGTCCACTTCCAGGTCTGCTGCTGAGTCTGCTGGGGAACCCCCTGTGCTCCTGTGAGATGCTCCATGTGCCCCAGCATCACAGCATCCACAAGCCACCTGGTACTTAGAGGTATGTAGAAAAAACATTTAAAATTGTGTCTATGTCCGAATCACTGAATCTTTCCGAATCTCTCCAAATCGATTCAGAAAGATTAAAGGGTCTTCTGATTCGATTTGGATTCAGAGATTTGGCCACCAAATCAGGCCAAATCTCCACTGAATCGAATCAGGGACCGAAGGTTCACACAGCCCTAGAATATGGCCAAAGTGAGACTTTAGAAACAGATCTGACTAAGGGGCAATGTGTGTGTTGCGTTGTGACAGATGTACCTGCTTTGAAGAATAATTCTTCCCCAGATACCCCCATGCTGCTAAGTAGTAATTTATTCCTAGCAAAGACACCAATATATTATTACTCCCTCTGCTGCCACATTAACTCCGTTACTGTGGCTAATGAGCACAGGTATGAAGTTATGACTCCATCTCTTTACTCCTTCTCCCTACCCACAAGCTCGTCTTGAGAAATCCCAACTACTATGGCTAGGGACAAAAGTTACACATAAACCGGTTTAAGTGATCAGAAACTGGTTTGAACCTGTAATAGAAGAAAAGTTCAGTGCACATAAACCAGTTCCAAACTGGCCAAAACTGGTTTGAGATAAACCTCGTTGAATGAAGTATCCAGTATTGCTAACTCTCGTGATTTTTGACATTGTTCTTAAAACCTATGCTTCAGGAACATGAAAATCTTAGCTCTTTCTTTTATATATATTTATATTTATATACATATATAAAAGAAAGAGCTAAATTTTTCACATTCCTAAAGCGTAGACTTTCAGAACACCAAAAATCATGAGAGTTGACAATACTGAGTATCAGACTTAATGAAATGAGGTCAAACCGGTTTATGAAACTTGTGTCCCAGACCCTTTCCTAGTTTAAGTTAAATCAGAGTCCCCCAGCATCCCACCCCTGCTCCTGCTCTACAGCCCTGGGCTGGGCTGGGCTGTCTGTTCCAGCCAAGCAGGGTTGGCCCCACACTTCTTCTCCCTAGCTGGAGCATTATCATTGATCTGACTGGCTGAGAAAGGGGTGAGGGTGGGAAACCCTGTTCTGGAGTGCTGCCGGGTCTGCCTGGCAAGTGGACAGCAGCCCTTGCTAGGTGTCCTCAGACCCCCACCCCCTCACTGCAGGAGCAGGGCTAGGGCCAGACCCCAGCAGCCTGAGGGAAAGGCGGGGTTATAATCCTCCCATTGCAGAGGGCTGGTGCAGGCACCAAGGCTCTGCTCATACACCCCGAGCTGCAGCGGTCAGATGCCAGTAGCCGAAAAGGAAGGGAAGTGGGGATTTTAATCCACCCACTGTAGGCAGCAGTGATGGGCACCAACATGGCAGCCTGAGCTGAGTCCCTCTGAGGAGCAGCCAGCTAGCTGTGGAGAGGGGCTGGGAGGTTGGATGTGACCTGGCTGTGGGAAGGGGGGATATGACCTGGGTGCAGGGGCGGGGGAGCCAAGGCTAGTTACAGAGCCTGACTCACCACTGCCTCCCATTGTGGCAGCATGGCCTCCTCCAGCCCTGCATGGAGACTGCAGTTTGCAGGTGGACAGCAGCTGCAGCACAGCTCCCCGCCTTCCTCCTCCACCCACCACAGCAGCCCGTCCCTCCCTCTCCTGGTGGTGGAGCAAACTATCACAGTGGGCAGAGGTGAGGCACCTGTCACCTGCCGCCTGCTCACAGCGACACCGGGTGCTCAGGGCAGGCTGCCACAGATTAGTCACTGTATATTCCCCTGGGCTGCAGGGCTGGGTTGGACCAGGCTGCATTTCTGGACCGCAGGGCTGGGCTGGACTGGACTGCAGAGGTCCACTGCCTCTTCCCACCACTGCCCATGTCCCTGGCCTGCAGCAGCCTGCCCTGAACACCCAACACTGCTGTGAGCAGACAGCAAGTGACAGGTGCTTCACTTTTGCCTGCTGCAATAAGTTTACTCTGCTGCCGCCGGGAGAGGGAGGAAGGTGGGGAGCTGTGCTGCAGCTGCAGCCTGCCTGCAAACCGCAGCCCCCACATAGGGATGGAGGCAGGAGATGGCAGGTACTGACCCCCACCCCCTGGGGCTGCCCCAGCCTGGGCCATACTGCCTCAGCAGAAGGCAAATCTGCAACCAGCCCTGACTCCCCCCTCCCCTGCAGCCAGGTCACATTCTCCTTCCCCACAGCCATGTCACATCCCATCTCCCTGCCCCCTCGCTGCGACTGGCTGGCCACTGTTCAGAAGGACTCAGCCCAGGGTGCCGTGTTGTGCCTCCGCTGCTGCTGCCTGCAATGGGAGAATTACACCCATCCTTCGCATCAGGCTACTTGCGTCTGGCCACCACAGCCCGGGGTGCACAGCCCCAGGCGCATGAGCAGAGCCTATTCATGCCTGTGCCACCTCCCACCCCCCGTCCCCTCCCGCAATGTGGGGATTAAACCCCCAGTTCCCCTCAGGCTACCAGGGTCTGGCCCTGTCCCTACTCCTGCTCCCAGCCAGTGAGTGAGCAGGGGGTTGGGGGCTGGGAACCCCTGTCAGGGGCTGCTTCCCCCCTCCCCCCCCAGGCAGACCCCAGATGGAGTCCCTGCAGGCCAGGGTGGGGATTTAAACCCCTCCCCAATCATACTCAGGCCACGCCCCTTCTGTCAGCTTAGCTTCCCTCCAGCTGAGGGGTCGCTTTAGCGCCCCTGGCTCCTAGCCTGAGCCACTGCAGGCATCTGCCTGCATTTCCGGAGTCAAAAGTGAATGTTTATTCACTTGCAAATTGGTTCAATCTACACAGGTTAAACTAACCTGCAAAGATTGAATCAATTCAGGCTCTGACTTTTTGAATGTCTGTCCCTAGCCCATATGTTCAAACATAAAGGCTTGATAGTACATGCTGGATATAATTGCCATTCTTACTCCCTTAAATATATACTTAGTCTGACTCACAATTTAGCCATGAGGCAAGGGAAGGCAGTAATGCACATGTGTGTATATATGCACACACACATAAACTATGTGATAGATATATGATATAGATCATATATTTCTGTGTTTTTCAAACCTCTCAAAAATTCTGTTTGGATTCTGGTCCCACCTGGGGTAGAGGATACAGTCAGCCTTCTACCTTGTCTAATTCAGACCATCAATCCCTACAAATAATTTGTGCAAAAGAAATCTAACTGAACGATGTGCTCCTCTGGCAGGGGCAAAAATGGCTTTTGCACAGGACAGAGGGTTAGACAGTTCTTATCTTGACACTTCAAAGAGTCTTTTACCCCTTGACAACTTGGTGTCTCCTTTTGGATGATTGGGAAATCTCATTCTGAAGGGCTTTAAGCCTTTTGATCTTCATAAAAGCCAGTCACAGAATGTCTTATACTGTATGTCTTGAGGAATACCATAAACCCAGAACCATTCCTATATCCGGTCCTCAGTATGTCTAATCTCAGAGTATTTATGACCTCATATTTTCTTTAAAGGGATGCTATCTACTTAAAAATCTTGTATTAAAAACACAAATGTCCTTATCTGTGCCTGTCTTGTAGATTAGTAAAAGGGGAAAAAAATTAACCTAGCCTTTGTAGGATCTAACTAACTACCTACCACGTTTACATTAAGTAATTTGCATTGATGTCATCTCTAATCATGAAAAAAGATTAGTCGGTTTCATTCTCTGGATCTCACGCTGCACTAGGTCATAAATGCATTCTTTGCATTACAAATACTTCAGGGTAATGGTTTGATCTACACAAAAATATGTTTGATTGATTTCCTTTTTTAATTGCACTAAAACATTTGTTTTAATAGGGTTTTTTTGTAAGGCCTTTAAAAATAAGGGGCCTAATATGACTTCTAGTCTCTATTTAAGGTGCTCAGGAGATGGACGAAGTAAAATAGCAAGGCATGGATTCTGTGAGCCCCTGCTAAAGCTTCTATCAGCTGCTTATTTATCTGATATTTCTGAGCCTTCCTGGAAGATCCTGAGTGCCCTCATACTTTCATTGACTTCACTGGGAGCTGAGCAATGCTCATCCCCAGTCAACCACATAGAAGTCAGTGGGATTAGTTTCATGAGCAGTGCTTGGAAGATCAGGCCCTCATGTGTGCCATGAACTCTGCCTGTAGCTGTCTCTATATACTATTTTTGCATTTTCTAAAACAAATCAAGATATGAGGCTAATCTCAGTCACAGAGAGCAATAACAGGGAACCCTGTTTTCTAGACATTGCTGATGAAGAAATGCACCCTAGATCTAGAGACAGACACGTAAGATGCCAAGAAATGACTGGATTTGCTAGTAAGAGGAATCGTGTGGTGCTAGACAGTGAGTTCCGTTCTTCTCCAATCCTGCTGCCAATGTGATGAAGAGCTAAAAAGTTGCATCCTTTTCTGGACCCCTTCCAAGTGGTGGGAAACCAGGCAGTTTTGTCCAATCCTGGGCCTACTGCCAATGTGAAAGACTGAATAGAAAATTGAGTCCTACTCTTGTGTGTTTGCTGGAAGAGGATGATCCATCTATGGACTCCACAGAAGCATGAGACTCAAAGGCCCGTCTACACATTACAGTTATGTCAATGTGTTAATCACAGCATAAATGACAAGGGTGTTACATGTGCATTCAATTTAAGGTCCCATAACATGGCAAACAAGCCATAAAAATGTTCCATATATAATGTGAACATTTTCATGGCTGGTTTGTATGATGCCTTAAATTTAACATGTGGCCGGAGCTGGTTTGAAACCCAGTCGGCGCATCTACATGAGATGTTTACTGCAGAGCTGCCTAATTAGCTCAGCAATAAAGTCTCAGCATCTACACATGAGGCTCTATTAGGCCACAGTAAGCTAATAAGTGCTGCTGTAGGTTAGTACTTGTAAACACAAGTACTATCTTGAGGCAGCATTATTTAGTGCGCTGCAGTGCACGTGTAGACACTGACAGGACTGGCTGGGACACGAGGGTGCTTAAGTGTGGGGGCTGCCTGCTGGCTAGCTTCACAATGGAGCACCCTTGTGGCCCAGCCAACCCCTCCACAACACATTTAGTTAGGTCGGAGCAGCCGTAGGCTGGCAGGTTGACCTCCCAGGCCTGCTGTCAGCCAGGGCTGCTCCAACCCAGCTCAATGTGCTTTATTCCCAGGCACATGTGTAAATGCAACACCTGGGAGCAATAAACTTCAGTGTGAACTGCATCAGAGTTTATTCATTCACATTAATAGCACATGTAGATGCACCCAGTGTGGTCCTAGGGATGGAGCTGATCATCAGCTGATTTTCAGCTCTAGCCCAACTTGCTGTAGCCGGAGGAGTTCAGAATCATAACGTTGCGTTCCCCCTGCTCTGGTAAGTAATAAATGGTGTGATGGGGATCTGATCCCTGATCACAAAATCATGCCTCCTGCCATGCACACGTGGCATGGCAGAAGATGCAATTGTTTGGATCAGGGATCAGATTCCATTGTGTCATTAAATGAACGTGTGCCAGGGGCTAAACAGGCATTTATACTTCCACTGCTTGAGACAAGTACAAGAAAGACCCTATTTTTGTGCAGAAAGCTAGTGAGCTAGTACCTCTTTGTTACTGGATCAATAGTAATACTGTTGATCCAGTAAGGAAGAGGTACTGGCTTTCTGCACAAAGATGTAAGGGTTGACTGAACTTATGGTGCGACTTAATGTTTTGCTGTGCATTCTACATCCCACATACATAAGAGTGACAACAAGAGAGTATATGAGTATATCCCAGGTCCTAATTCATGGAAAAAACAATAAATGTAAATAGAACTCTTATAGTACTTTATAAAGTTGAAGAAGAAATGCTTCTGATATCATTACATGTTTTTTTTGTCAAGTGCAGTGACCACGAAAATACAGTCAGGGAGAAAACCCCCCACCAGCAAACATGATAAAACATGGAAAGAAAGACAGACCCCCCATAAAATTAGCACTACCCAAGATGTCAAGTCTGATGTCTTTCTCTTCTTTTCCTTTGGAAGATGGGATAAGCCAGGTCATAAAATTTTATGCATGGTACAAAGTAAAAAAGGGGAGGTAGAAAAAGTGGAGAAAAAAATTACAGGTCCCACAGGATGATTTGTAGGGAAGGCATAAAAAGGGCATCTTCCCTGTTCAGCAGAGGTTTGGAGGCACCTGGTACAGCTCCCATCGATAAAGGCTCAGATCCGTATCATTAGCAGACAGTTCCACAGGTTTGAGGCCTAATTTATGATTTTTAGATTGCCAGCTGTGACATAATTCACCAGGCAGCAAGACTGAGGTCAATATACGTTTAAGTAAAAAGGTTTTTCGAAAGCCTGCGGGGTCAATCAGGAAAAGCTGCAGTTATTGCTAAGAGGGAGGACTGGGAGAAGCCAGGGGGTAGCAGGAAGGAGGGAGTGGGGAGGAGGGGGTGGCTGAGCAGTCAATTCCTGTTAAGTACATAAGACCGTTTTATTGCTAAGTTGCAGTCTAGCAGCGAGGCGAGCCCTGCAACTTCTGAGTTAGCTTCTGGAAAGGAAGATTCTACCAAGTCTCCTATCACTCACCCTCTAATACTCCAAGCATCTTCTTCCTCACTCCTATCACAGCAGAGCAGACACATGGCTCAGATAAGTATTAAGCCTCACAGGCTAGGCTGGATTAAAGCAAACTGGAGATCCACAACACACATGAACGTACCCCCCTCCTCTACCTGGCCAACCCTGCCACAGGATTAAGATGCACTCCCACCCACTGGCAGGCTACTCCTTCCCTTCCCTCCCAGAAAGGCAGAAGGAGGTGCCTAGGTCCTTTTTCTGTCCCCAGGAATGACACCCGTCTCTCCCCTCAACCCTCTGCAACTGACTTGCACTGGCTTTACTGCAAGAGTTAAACTCCAGTCAGACTTTCAAGATTTTCCTTGAAATTGGGAGAGCTAGAAATTTTCATTGACTAAACAAAAGCTGGAATTCTCCTGCCACCATGGTTCCAGGAGTTGGGGCCCTAGACAGACCTGAAATACTTACTGTCCTAATCCATCCACATTCATAAGGATGATGTGAGGTACTCTGGGAGTACTCTTGGTGTACCAAGGAAAGACCTTTGCTAGACAAGTACCTTCTTCAGAAAACCTTCCCTAGCTGCTTACATTTGTTTGGCTCCTTCAGCCACTGATTGCCCACCTGTCCTCCTGCCCCAGAGATCTGGCCAAGAAGAGTGAGTGCAACACCTTTATGACAACATGGCTACAGCATTTCAACATATTCACATTGTACATGACATCATAGCTAGGAAAGAGGATGCTTGGGTTTTGTTCCTGGCTCTGGTTAAATCTTGGGTGAATTACCATAAAAAAGCTTCAGGAAAGTTAGGAAAATTGACTGACAATGAAATGTGGGTGCCCCCACAAACCAGGGACCATATACATACCCATAAGCAGTGAGCTGTGGTGCCTTACTCGTTAATATTTAGCAATGGATTTGAGATCCTCCGGCGGAAGTTGCACATTGGAACCAAGTGTTCTCTTCATTATTATTGCAGAGGCCGTAAATGGCAAGAACAGCTCATGTTTTCTCCTGGTTTCTAACTTGCGGGAAAGCTCGTTATCAGCAGGGCATCCTTGAAACAGCAACTGAGAGCATTAACTTTTAATATTTAATGTATTCCTTGGGCTCTGGGAGAGCAATGTGAGAAATATCCCGTAAAAATCTATTAGTGTTAATAAAATACCACCCAACAGGTTGTCCATTACCAGCAATTAAAGTTTTCAAAGCAGGTCAGATAACTCCCTGGAATGATTTGTGCGGCCTTTAGATCTGTTTTTCTCATTCTTTTTTTTTTTTTTTATTAAACTTTCTGAACTCTTTTTTCACTCCCTCCCACAGAAGATTCTGAGCCTAACCAGTGAATTATAGGACTAATGAGGTGTTTATATTCTCTGCCCATCAATCACAGATGTGTGCAGTGAAAGCACCAGCTGATGGCTGGGAAGTGCTGCTGCCTTCACTGCATCCAGCAGAATAATTATGAAGTCCCTAACCCCTGCCCATGGCACTTGGAGCAGCTGAGAAGGCACAGGGAGTACATTGCACTTGATTTGCAACCCCAAGGAAAGATTTAAGAGCTCCCCATTATTCACTTTCAGCCCCACTTTCCCTTCCCTTTGTCCCACTTTGCATATACTTCACCACCTAATCAGCGCGCTGCCTCCCATGATACTGAAGCCTCTATTGGCTGGAGGATCAGATAACATGGGGTGCTACTGGAATAAACTGATAGCTATCCTTTCCCCATACCCAACACAGCACAGCATTATACCCCACACAAAGCATTCTTGCCCTTGTGGGTCCTGGATGAACACCTGATTCCTCTTCTCATCCTTTTCAAGCTAGGGACAGACATTCAACAAGCCTGAGGCGGAATCAAGTTGTGTGGTTTTTCTTTAAGCGGCGTAGTTTAAATCAGTAGCGAACAGAACACACATTCACCCTTTGGCATTTTTAAACCAATCTGCGTGTCCTGAATTTCTGTTCTGTTATAGGTATAGGCTGGTTTCTGATCATTTATATCAGTAAAAGTGTAATGTCTGTACCTGGCCTCAGTGGCCAGCCTTCAGCCCCACGTAGGATCTGCAATAAATTGTTAGCATTTGGGTGGGGGTTAATATTGAGGACTTGGGTTTTTTAATGAGCTTGTCTCTTAGAGATTCTTTTTCTTATAATATAAATAAATACCAAGGTTTAAATGGAGTCTACACAAAAGGATTATGAATTGAGCTTCACCTTCTGACTTTGTATTAATAAATAATTGGAGTGGGGCAAATTCAGATGGGATGTGTAGGGTGTTGCAAGGGATAATTCAGGAAGTGTTCTTACCAAGGTCTCTAAATCCATAGGAACAGAACAGAGGGACCATCTAATGTTCCCGGCAGCCCTGCAAGACAGTCTCATGTCATAGCTCTACAAAAGGCTTATAAAGAGTTCTGAGGAAAGAGGAGTTAAAGAGATGCAGTCATGGCTGGAGGGTCTAAAATTAGACCTTCTGAAGCAGCTGTTGCTGTTCTGGTTTGAGAGCAAGATTCTTATAAATTTCAATGCCCCGCCTGTTCAGAAGAACAAGGCAGAGCAGAAGGAAGCACTTGCTCATGTGCTCTTCATGGTAAGTGAGCTCGAAACTGCATGTGTTGCTGGCAGTCATCCACCCAAAAAGCTGTGGTTTTATCTCTGTGGCAGCCCATGCATGGGCAAGGTGTTAGGCTTTTCACATGATCAGCCTGAACATAATTCATCTCAATAGATTTATCCCAATTTGGGCTGTCTCCTTTGTCCCATCCCCTGCTCCCACCTTGAGCTCTTGTTCTATCCCTCTCTTTAGCTGTCTCCTATTCTTGCTCTGTTTCTCCATATCTGTCCTCGTGGCATCCAGTTCCCACTTCATCTCCCCATATTCAGCTTATACTCTCAAGTTGCTGCCTGGGTCTCTTATCCTTTTTTACAATATCCTGCTCTTCCTCCTCCATTGTTTCCTAGCTGCTCATCTACCTGAATCATCCCTGAGAGCACCTCATTGTTTGACACCTCATCCCCAATTAAGCTGAGGCACAGGTATTGTTTTCTAGCCTCTCAATTTTAAAATACTAGTGACCATAGGAGTTAATTATTTTATTAAAGGGACTGCTCACAGGCAATGAAAATACCTAAGCAGCTTTGCTGCTGCTTCACTACATGGTCACCCACCAAGAAGAGGACTCTGAGTTCCTGGGAAGGTCAGAGAACAAGAGAAAGAGCGAGACATTGGGTTCTGTGGTAAGGAAAAGTTGGCAGCTCTTCTTAGCAAAGCAGGAAGCCTTAATACTTGGAGCCACTTGGGTAACCTTTCTGCTGACCTTTTCATTGCAGGCGCCACTGCTCTCACACAAGGGAAAAAAAAAATAGAATGAAAGAAAGAAACAGATAGAACATGGAACAAACAATCAGCTGCCACACATGGGAATGAAAGGGACATTATGCTAGGGCAGTTTGATAATGATGCCTATAAACAGAGATGAATGACACTAGGAGGGGAAAAGCAGATCCATTGCCCTGCTGTGCCATATGGACCAGATTTTCAGAAGGGCTCAACTCCCACTTAGCCCTGAGCTATCTTGAAAGTCAGACTCTATATACAGCTCTTGTGAGTTCCCAGAGTAAAGCATGACAAAGAAAAGTGGGTAGCTTCTTGTATGCTGCTACTAAATAATGTGTTCATTTTTAATACAAGACTCACTGCATACATATTTTTTTCATTGCTTGGGCTCATAGCTGAAATACAATAAAATAGCCCCATTTTCAGTGCTATGAATTGAGACTTATCCCAAAGAGCTTTACAAACTATTTATGAATGAATCACTTCCACTCATGATTGAAACGGCACCATACCCAGCATGGATTACAGTAAGAGAGGGAGAGCAGCTCAGTGGCTTCCAGGTAGGAATTTCAAAAGCACCTAAGTGAGTTAGGGGCACAATCTCACTGAAAGTCAGTTAAAAGTCCATAAGGGCAGTTACTTATGTGTTTTTGCAAATCCCATCCCAAAACATCATGCTGAGGCAGTACTGACTCAGAAGAAATCAAAAGCAAATATGTACAGACACATGGCTGAGGCCTCGGATGTAATTATCTGCTGTTTAAGAGCTAAAGCAAGAATCATTCATAATTCAAATTAAATGGTTCATACATGTTCCTTACATCCTTACATTATGAATCATTCTTTTTTGCACTTCAGCCAGTACAGAGAAAAACACAACCTCTAAAATCAACAACACTGTGTTGGGCAGTATACAAGTCTTCATTGCTCAGGCCAAATTCAGCAGTACTCATGAGGAATAAATCAGATCACAGCCAAGGCTTTTATGGCCCTGGGAATGGGTAAACTAAAGGGCCAGTTTATACTTGGGGAAATACATCCAGAAAGTTTGACGCCCACCTTGCTGGGGTCATCTGACCCCAACAGTCTTTCCTGCCCAAGTGCAGGGGGGCTGGACCCAATGATCTGTAAGATCCCTTCCAGCCCCTAACATCTACAAAACTATGAGTGTCACCCCTCCATATCAACAGGCAGAGCATGTTCCACAGTCCCAGTTTCTGTTCGACCAAGGCCTAACTTTTCCCATATTTCTGTCCTTTCAGCTCTGGGTCAAAGACCACCCTGGGAATCTTTCCTCTCTCATGTGGGATGGAGACCCCCAGGGTAGACAGGTCCCTGAGCTTGCCCATTGCAAGTCAGATGCTCTCGCCCACATTGAGTTTGGCCCCAGTTGCTCTGTATGCTTGGGATTGTTGGAGCACTCTTTCTACTGACTATTTGTCCCTGCATAGGATATTGAGGTTGTCCCTGTAGGCCAGGACTCTCATCTTGTCTCTGCTTCCCCTGGGGATCTTTGCTCCATTGACCCCAGGGGGTCACCTGAGCTGCTGGGCTACTGGTTCCATCACGCAGATCAAAAGTATCAGAGAGCAGACAGCCCTGCTGGATGCCTGACTCTACCATGATTGGGCCAGTCAGGAAACTGTTCACCTGCACCCTGCTGCTCACATAGGTTTACAGTGTTTTTATTCAAGTGACAAAGGTTGGGGGGACCCCCATTTTCTCGAATAGGAATTGGTGGGACATTCAGTCAAAGGCCTTCTCCAGGTTTAGATTCAACATGGTGACATCCAGTCCCCTCTCCCATTGGTACCACAGCACATCCCACAGTTGCAGCAGAGCTTTATGGATCTGCTACCCTGGCACAGCACACAACTGGTCTTCACAGATCACAGCACCTATAACAGTCTTAAAATGCTCGGCCAAAACTTTGGCCATTAATTTATAGTCGAAGTTCAGGAGCATTAAGGGGCCCCAGTTCCTCCCTTGCCCCCTTCTTGTAAAAAGGGTTATGAGGCCCTGATCCATTCTAGCCCTCAGGTGGCTCTTCCGCAGCCTCTCCCTATATGCTTCCAGCCAGTCTAGGCCCACCGGGTCACAGAAGGTAATGTAGAACTCTTTGGGCAGGCTGTCTGCCCCAGGAGTCTTACTGTTCTTGATGCTGTGGAGAGTCTTGGTGATCTCCTGCAGCATCCACTCCTCTACCAGCTTCTGGTCCTCATTGCTCCTGAGGGCCCAGGTAAGCTCCTGTAGGCAATCCTGCATGGTCCCCAGGTCCTCTGGGCATGCCATGTATAGCTATCTGGACATCTGCTGAGAAGAGCAGTCAGCCAGGTCTGACTGCTCACGTAGGTTCCTAGCCATGTTACAGGACCTCCATCTAACCCAGGAGGTGCACAGTCCCACCAGGGGAAATACCTTGTTAGACCTGGTCCTGGCCACAAGCAATGACCTGGTGAGTGGACTGCGGGTGCTCGATCACCTGGGCAATAGAGATCATCGCCTACTGGAATTCACCATCCAGCACAGGGTGGCAAAGGCGTGGCAAAGGCGTGGAGCAAGACAGCAGCCCTGGACTTCAAGAGGGTGGATTTCATTGAGCTAAGGAGACTAGTTGAGGAGGCACTGAGGTCCCGGAGGGGTGCGGAGTTGGGAATCCAAGAAGAGTGGTTGTTCCTGAAGGAGACGATCCTCCAAGCCCAAAGCCCAGTCCCAACACGGATCAAAGGGGGCAAGAGTGCTCAAAAGTCCCCATGACTTAGTCAGAGAACTTCTTGTGAGACTGGACGTGTTCAAATCAGCAGGTCCTGATGATCTCCACCCCAGAGTGCTGAGGGAATTAGCAGAGGTCATTGCGGGACCCATGGCACGGCTTTACGAGCACTCGTGGTGCTCTGGCGAGGTGCCAGAGGACTGGAAAAGGGCCAGTGTGGTTCCCATTTTCAAAAAAGGGAGGAAGGAAGACCCAGAAATTATAGGCCTTTTAGTCTTACCTTGGTCCTGGGGAAGCTCTTTGAGAAAATTATCCAGGTGCACATCTGCAAGGGGCAAGCAGGGGAGTGTATGCTTAGGGGTAACCAATGTGGGTTCATTAGAGGCAGGTCCTGTCAGACCAACCTAGTGGCTTTCTATGACCAGGTCACAAGATCCTTGGACACAGGTGTCGTGGTGCACGTAGTCTTTCTGGACTTTAGGAAGGCCTTCGACACTGTCTTTCACCCCATTCTCATTAAAAAATTAGGCGACTGTGGCATTGATACCTACACAGTCAGATGGGTCGCAAATTGGCTGGAGGGCCGCACCCAGAGAGTGGTGGTGGACGGGTCTTATTTGACCTGGAGGGATGTGGGCAGTGGGGTCCCCCAGGGCTTGGTCCTTGGGCCCACACTTTTCAACATCTTCATCAGCAACTTGGACGAGGGGGTGAAAATCACCTTGTTCAAATTTGTGGATGACACTAAGATGTGGGGAGAAGTGGGCATGCTAGAAGGGAAGGGCAGGCTGCAATTGGATCTGGACAGGCTACAGGGGTGGGCGGATGAGAACAAGATGTGATTCAATACTGACAAGTGCAAGGTATTGCACCTAGGGAGAAAGAACCAGCAGCACACCTACAGGCTGGGGGAACTCCCTTCTAGTCAGCACTGAGGCAAAAAAGGATCTTGGAGTCATTATAGACTTCAAGATGAACATGGGCCACCAATGTGGGGATGCAGTCAGGAAGGCTATCTGCACCTTGTCATGCATCCACAGATGCATCTCAAGCAGGTCCAAGGAGGTGATCCTCCCCCTCTATATGACATTGGTCAGGCCGCAGTTGGAGTGCTGTGTCCAGTTCTGGGCGCCACACTTCAGGAGGGATGTGGACAACATGGAGAGGGTCCAGAGGAGGGCCACTCACATGATTTGTCATTTGATCTCAGCATTCTTTCCTGCCCATGGCAGGGGGTCGGACTTGATGATCTGCTCAGGTCCCTTCCAACCCTGCCAACTATGAAACTATGAAACTGTGAAGCTCTTGGTAGGAGGTGGATGTCTTCTCCAACATCCCTTCATTTGACCATGGCTCACCCCAATTCCATCCACCAAACTGACCATGGTCTCCCTCCTGGTGTTCTTCAACCTGCCAAAGAAAGAAGACCACTCCTCTCCCTCCTCCATTCAATGGGCCCAGGCCAGGAAGATCTTCCTAGCCTGTTCCTTTTATAGGGCCCCAATCTAGGCCTTCACCTTCCACATGGCCTCCCTCATGTCCCAACCCCAAGCCTCATGCTAGTGCAGGCTCTGCAAGTTGTGGTCTAGGTGTTTGTGGTGCCTCCTCTGCACTCAGTCTTGCCTCCTGATGGCTTTTTGGAAACAGGCCCTCATTCTCTCTTTCATGCTGGCCCACCACTTGTGTGGTTCCAGTACCCGGATCTGAGGGTCCTCCACCTTGCATAACATTGCCTGAAGTCTCGCTGGATCTCTTCATCATCCAGCAGGCTCACATTCGGTTTCTACATCCCTCTGCCCCTCACATGTTGCCCTGCATCTCTGCCTCTACCATTAAGAGGCAGTGGTCCAAGAAGCAGGCGGGTGTAGATTTGGCCTTCACTGCTTTCCACTCCTCAAGGAGGATCCTCCTGGCCCTCAGTGGCATCTCTGTCACTGCCTTTTTGCTGGCCAGAACCTTTCCTTTCCAACAATCAGATTCCTTCCTTCTCACTGGCAGTGAGCCTTTGTTCCCTGTAGTCCTTTGTCTAGTCCTCTTTCCTTTGCCCTGTGCCCCCCCACAACACACACACACACATGCTTGTGCATACACACACACACAAAATCCTGCTATGAGCAGGCTCAGTCATTTTGCAATGGTGACAAGGCAACACCATGCCAATTACTGGCAGAGAGGGTCACAGTGAATCCCTCACATGTACGGTAGGTGTAATCCACCTACTCAGTGCAAGGTTATACCAACTCTGCCATCTGCGTCGTCAGGCTCTTCTCAACCGTCCAAGCAACCTATGCAGGAGCACACTGATACCATTAATCGCCCTCACTCTGTTCTCCTGCCTTAATTCTGGACAAGAGGAGCACATAAAAAAAAGAAAACAGGCATCTGTCTATACTGCCACTGGCAGTCTCTTTTTCTCTTTCATTTTATCCATCCTTTATTCCTCCTTTTCTCATTTCCCCATTTAAAAAAAATCATACACACATACACAGAAGAAAAAAAAACAGGCAGCCAAAAGCTCATTAACATACTTGACCTTTCAGAAGAAAATTAATTCCAACTTCGCACATACCGGCTGTGCTGCTTGGTTTTGTCAAAACGGTGGCATCATTAGAGAGAAGAAGAGATGGCTCAGGGGGACGGGGTGTCTGCCACCTCGATGGAACTTGCACCGAGTTACTGAGTGCTGGCACAAATAAAGCAATGACATGGGCCATTCTGTCAGCTTTTCACATGAAATTAATCTTCGTTTCGTTGGCTGTGTAAATTTTTATCACCACGGAGCGGGGGGTGATGAATATAGCAAAACATCCTGACAGCAATGGCCTGAAAACTCGAGATTGTCTCTGCATCTTAACCACCGTGGTGCTTTAAGAATTCTCCTTCCTAGCATTCCATGTGTGGGGGTGGGGGTGTGCATGTGTGAGTGCGTGCACATGTGTGCCTGTACGTGTGAGCGATTGCCTGACACTCTCTTTAGATTTGAATGTGCGGTGGCCTTGGAAATTCTCCAAGCTTGGGTTTCTTGGCTTGAGGGCAGTGGCAAATGAATCGTTGGTTCTTTTTCTGCTCTGAACCTGGATTCAGAAGTGAACTTGGATCCCAGCATGCACTGCTGAAAGCTTCTGCTTTACTAACTGATATTCAAAGGGAAAAAGGTCTTCTGTACCTCTCTTGTTTGCTATGAGAATGTGATGGTATGTTCCAGGAGGGGAGGTGAAATTACTTGTTGATATTAGACGTGTATCAATAAACCACACATGCATGCATACACACACACACACACAGCACCAAGCACCATACCAAAAACATATATGTATACGATCCCCCATATCTACCAACACAAGCAAGCAGCCAGATACCCAAGTATATATAATAAACACACCTGCCTGAAGTCCTAAACACACAAGCACCTGCACAGAGGAAAGCAGCAATTCACCATTACAATAAACTTGCACATGCACCTACAAATACATCAACACAGAGTCTAACTCAAACACAAATATTTGTAAACAGTTTTACTGCTTTACAGGCCTGTGTTTTCATGGATGTGGTTGGTGTGGGGAGGGGGAAAGAGGAAGGGAGGAGGATAAAATGGCAAAGAGAACCTTAACCCCTCAGCTCATTCACATGGCAGTAGTGCAGATTTCCTAAGTACTACTCATACCATTACTAAAAGGGAAGCCTGGCTGACTCATAGTGGCTCTAAGGAATTATGGACAGTTGGCTAACAGGAGTGCCCAGGCTCGCAGCCAGCTATAACACATGCTGTGGTTGGCATCACATGCTAGTCAGGGGCACAGACTGCTCTTTTTCAGAGTAACAATAAGCTGGGCCGAGCACAGCATCCCTCCAGCCTGAACTGCACTATTCTGCTCTACATCTATGCCATTACTGGAGGGCTATATGCAAGGCTGGAAATGTACTGCTTGCCTCATAACCTCATGGCTTCTACTGGTAAAGACAGGATTTGCCTTCTGCATTCAGAAAGCATGTACTCTAACTATGTCTATATTGATATGATATCAATGTAGGGACAGGCAGAGATACAACGTTATGAGACACATGTGGGCAGACAAGAATACAGGCTATGATTCATGTACACAGTGTGAACACCAATGTACATGCACCAAGATGGATGTGTGCCCCAAAACAGAAAAGCTCACATTCTGACACATGTGAATATCACCTCGTACTCATGGGTTAATATATTGGAGGCCAACCTTTATGGCAGGCATACCACAAATTAAGCCCCATGCCCTCATCGAGTGCCACTCCAATTCCTTTCCCTGACCAATTCACCATTCTCCTCTCTGCTTCCTGCTTTATGATCCCTGCCTGATCTCTTGCTCTGCTTTCCACTCGTTGCTTTGCATTCCCGGTCTGATCTGCTGCTTTGCTTTCTGCTCCCTGCTCCGTCTGCTACTCTGCTGCCTGCCCACTCCTTGGTCTGCCACACACAAAAGCTGCTCGTGACACTTGTGGCACACATGATCATACATGCAGAAACGTTTGTGCATCTCCACATACATTTATACAACTAAAGACTCCCAGAAATTCATCCATTCCTAAACCCTTGAACATAATAAGCTTATATATAAGCCCGGAGTAGGGGAACAAATACTGCTCTTAATTAAAACCATGAAAGGCTGAAGCAATTCCACTGAATTCTGCTCTGGAATGCAGAGTCCAGCCTCCTTTATGCTAAGCCACAAATCTGAAAAGACACATACATGAATTGCACACATCTGCACATTCACATCTGAGCTCTCATGTATACTCTCGCTTGTCAACATACCATGTGAATGCAGTTAATTATGGTTATCATGCAATGCACACAAATAGATAGGTTTTATATTCAGTAGGCAAAATCAAACACCTCTAAAGCTGGCAGTGCCCATTACTCCCATCTCACTGTTGCCTAATAAATACCTCAAACCACCTCACTGCAAAACCAACCAGTGACACAAAAAACCCAAGCAAAACAAACACACCCTCCCAAAACAAGGCAATTCTCTGCACACATTCTTCCCCCCTGTGCAGAGGATGAGACCAAACAACCTGTGACAAAGGCACAGTCACATCACTTAATGCACTGTTGACAGGTGCTTAGATGCTATGGCATACGAATGGAAAAAAAACCTCCATAGAGTATTATATCTTCTTTCATTCTGTTCCAGAGTTGGGAGAAATTTTGCGGTCAAATATCTTATTCACCAAAAAAAAAAAAAAGAGAGGAGGGGTTGGGCCAATCAAAACTATTTATACATTTGTGCAAAATTGCTGAATAGTTTTGTCAAACTTAAAATAGTTGTTTGACATTTTCAAGATGAAACATTTCAATTTTTGTTATTTTTATTTATCTATCCAGTTCTGCTCAACATCTTTCTCAGATGGGGTCAAAAAGTTTGTCAACAGGAAACATCAAATGCTTTCCACTAGGTCAGATGTGTAAACAGGATCAAGAAAAATACCTTTTCCCTTTTAAGCCCCAAACTTTATAAATTGACACAAGATAGTGGATAGGCAGGAGCCTTTACTGAGTGCAAATTGGCATTACTTCAGCAGTTCCCAGTGAACTGGAAAACCACTGATAAAACAAATGAAACAGCTACTCACTGTTCAGCAATGACACTCATTAGAAACTTTTACTAGGAGGGTACTATATTATCCCTTACTCATTCCAAAAAGCACCAAGGGGGCAGCCTATCAAAATCAAGCACTTGTAGATCTCAGAGCATTTCATCTAAGGGATAGGATTTCTAATAGTGCAGCATCCTTGTGCAGTGCTAGGTCTGGGTATGAGCCCAAGCTCTGATGCAGTGGTCAGATAAATTGGAATGGGTACCAATATAACGACATACAGTGAGGGGTGTTCAGAAGGCTGATTCCTCAAAATGATAGGATTGTAAAATGTCTGCATTTTCATATTCCAGGAGGATCCGTTATGATCATCCAGCCTGACCTCTTGATGAGGGTGCTGAACTGGCTGAGATCTGAACTTCATCCAGTCTTGGTCCATGCTTACGCCAAACCACTGCCTGTTAGGGTTATTTTTATTTACTTATTATTTTGTTGTCAGTTCAGTTTTAGTCAAGAGAACATGAGGAGCAGAAGCTGCCTGCTCTGATTGACAGGTGTGTTCTGCTACCTGGCTCTCTCCCACCTAATTGGATAATTTCCTCTCCCCTCCCCTCTCCTCCTCATACATCTTTGCAGTGTACGTGTTTCTTTTTAAGAAGAGAGTAAATGTTGCATGCTTCATGCTTCCAGTTGCACAAGGTTTGCATGTACTATCTTGGTGGACAGCAGCACTAATGGAGCATCTTTCTCTCGCCAGCCCTTTGGTTCTTGCTGAAGGAATGTAGTTGTGGAGGGGGGAAGTCTTATATCTTTAGACAAACCACATACCTCCAGGGTGTGCATCAGCCCTGGAAGAGAGTGGAAGTGAGACAAGAGAACAGCCCAAGTCTCTTTGAGGTGTCAGCATGCACACACTAAATGCAATGACTCAGCCCCATTGGAAGCGATGGGGTGAGAAGAGAGAAAGAGCTTCTCTGAAAGGAGTTCAGAGGTAGTGCTAGGACACCCTGAATCCCCTTCCCCAACACACCAAGCCCTTTGGTTGCTAGGATAGCATCAGGACTCCAATGATTTAAACTAAAACAGAGTTTGATCAAAACACTGCCCTCACAACAGGGCAGCACAGTTTAAAAGTGCTGAGCCAAAACATGTGTTAGATATAACAGGTCTAAATTCAACATATAACCTGCACATTGGTGAAAGTGTGACATGATCCAAATCCATGTGCTAACTTGGATTCAAACAAAGGTATATCAGATACACCTGCCAACCTGGGCCTACACAGAGAGTGGCCTGTGAACCTACCAAATGGGATGTGACAGATGCCTGTCAGCCAGATCTGACAAAGATAGTACATCCTATAGTCAACTGGGGCACATGGAGAGAAGTGTCATGTGTCTTCCAAAGTGGGGAAGTGTAGATATATGCAGCCTGGTCATGAAAACAGGGACAACACATTTGCCTTCAAAATTCGTGACCAAGGCATACTAAAAAACAAAACCAAAATAAATTCCATACAGACATATAACTGAGTACATGGGGGATCTTGGTCACTGTTAGTAGAAATGGTAGTGAAATATATTTCTGTAGCAGGGGTTCAGGCACAGATGGGCAGAAAAGCATCTGGAAAAGCCATCTCAAACTGCCTGCCTGAGGTTGCCGACAGAGAAGATGGCCAGGTCAGGCTGGGAACAGGGAACAGCTGGGAACGCACTAGCCATAGCGCAATCACAGGGGACAGACAGAGCTCTCAAACTGGCTGATGGAGCCTTGCACAGCACTTTTGAAGCAGCCGGTTGCAGCATGCAGGGGGAACCACTGGAGATGCTCCAGGGGACCATAGTCATGCTGGAAACCCTCCTCCTCCTCTCCACATTGGACAGGAGATTAAATGGATGGCAGACAGCAAGCAACTTGGCCCAAGCAGCATAAGTGGCCAGCGGATCCTAACTCAGCAGCCAGGTACCACTCAGGAAACCAGGAAGGGAATAGCCAGAGCCAAAGAGTGGGGCTCAGGAGGAAGCAAGAAGAGAAGTTCTGCAGCAGCTGGAGCCCTCAGGCTTCCAAACCACTACTGCATTGGTGGAAAGGGCAGCCAAGCCCATGAATTTGTTTATTGGTTTGGATTACTGGCCCTTAAAGGGGCAGTGCTTGGGAATGGAGTCCAGTGTTCCTAAAGGAGCAATGCCAGTACAAAAGGGGAAACAAGAGGGTGTGTGTAGGCAAAGTGCGGGCCCTAAATTGAAGCGGTGAGTTTTAAAAAACACTGCTTCAGTTTAGGGCTGATTAAACCCTCATGTCATGCACACATCCCACTGACATACCTGCCTCTCTGGCAGGGAGGAGATGGTAAGCTGAAAGTGGATGGAGTGGTCCCTGAGCTGCAGGGAGGGCTGGTGCTTCCCTCTGCAGCAGCGGCAGCCCCCACATGCACAAGGCAGCACCCACCCACAGGCACCGAGCTCAGGGAGTCCTGGGGGGCACCGCAGCTGCAGAGGGAAGCACCGGGCCCCTTCACAGGTCAGG
>NW_005841868.1:1404628-1414458 GCF_000455745.1 Alligator sinensis | reverse complement strand
GGGGGGGAAGAGGGGGAAGCAGGCTTGCTACTTTTCTTGGGTGGAGCCTGCTTTCCCAGGCTGCTGCCAGGCTGCCTGCACAGGCTTCCTGTAGAGCCATGGAACTGCACAGAGCCCGGTGCTTCTTTCCATAGCTGTAGGGGCAGCAAACTAGAGCTCCTCAAAGGAGTTTTAGTGTGCCCCAAGTCATTTAATGTGCATTACAGCAGCTGGAATTAATGCACAATACACCACTGAGGCATGCAAACACCAACACCATTAAAGCGATGCAAAAGCATTTAGCTCACTTTAAAGTGTTGTGCGCACACACCTCTCATTTCATCTACAAATGGCCAGAGAGACTAATTTGGGTAAGAAAAGCTGTTGACATCTGCTGCAGAATATCTCTTTGGGAGAGGTGTGGGTAGGGTATAGGGAAGGAGGAGCCCCATGAAGACATCAAGTGGGATTCTTCTTCACCCACACAGCGGACTGCCCCAAGGACCAGGTACATCCCTGTTAACTTCATTCTATCACTCAAGAGCAAGGTGTGGTGGGTGAACTCAGGGTGACAGGAACAGAGAGTGGGGTCATCAGCTATTAATTCTGCCACTGGAGGGTCTTTGCCCTAGCCCCACTACAGTGGTGCACTGACTGGGAATTTACATGCCTAGGCAGATAAGATGGAAGACAAACAACTGGCAAGCACCCATCCTGAGGGTTGGCAGCAAACCCAGGGACTGATCTTGCAACTCCTCCAGGGGCAACACAAACAACTGGAAGACCTTGTTAGAGCCCAAGCTCATGAATCAGAAATACAGAATACTTTAGTCATGAGACAGCAAACCCTAATGAGCAAATGGCAGGCTTCCAAGGGGTATTGCAGTTTAGGATGCCTAGGATGGTCAAAAAAGGATGACCCTTACGCTTATGTAGTATTTTTTGAAAGAATGGTGACTACTGCAGATCGTGACCAATACCAGAGAGCTGTAAGGATAGGGCCTCTCTTGAGGGAAAAAGCACAGGTGGAAGCCTTGCTTTACCAGAAAGTAAAAGAAGTAAAAGTAAAAGAAGCAATCCTTTACTGTTGGGAGGTCTCACTCTCACCAGAACATTATAGTCAGCACAATGCTGTGATGCTGGCGCACATGAAGTGTCCCACAGAAGCCTGGGGAGCTCCCCAGCACACTCGGCAGTAGACCCAGAAGTGGACCAGAAGCACTTCCGTTCCGCTTCTGGGTCTGCTGGGAATCACAATTGCAAAATAGTGAGAACACATAATATGGAGTTGGGGGGAGATGGGAGATTTCAGCATATTTATCAGTGTCCATTGTGTAAGATCTGATTGAAGTCAATTAGCTTCTGTGATATGGTGGAGTTAGACCCAATCCAAAATCCAAACACTATTGTATACAAGAGGAGTTTGAATCCAAATCCAGATCTGATCTCAGCCTATTACTGAAGGGACTAGAGGAAAGTTACCCTACAGCACAAGTAACTCTTCCAAGGATCCAAGCTGTTACTGTTCATCAGGTAGATTATAATCAGTGAACTATGTATGCAAATTTGAAGAAAGCAGGCAAGAAAGCTTATATCTGATAAGGTGGGTCAGGGGGAATTTTTAAGTAGGTGACCAGAATAAATGATTTACCAGGGCAATAAAAGATCAAGGCAATTGTTCCTAATGCATCTCAGAACATTTAAAGTTGAAACAGTGTTCTTAGATCTACCCCCAGGCTGTTAGCCCTGCTTACCTTCTTGGAATAAATAAATGTCTTGCATTGCATTATCCACAAAGGTGGATAACTTGTTTGAAATATTCCTCTCTCATTCCCACCAGGAGATGAACATGTGGCAAAAATCTGCCTATTGAAAATAAAAATTAATAGGAATCACTAAGTCCTGATTCTTCTTTTTAAATAAGATCAATTGACATTGCTCAGGGGGCAAGTCTACATGTGCCTCTACCATGCCATTGTTACTGTGCCATTACTTAGTACTTCCTTTTGGAAGTACTAAGTGATGGTGTAGTAATAGCCCGTACTGCACCGTGCGGGTGGCATACTGTTATTTTTAGCTGCTACATCACTGTAGCAATGCGCTGTCAAGGGAGCACATTGTTACAGTGATGTTGTGGTGGCATCACGGTTTTTGCACATGGATGCTATGTCACCATAGTAAATTGCTATGACAACATAGCATCACATGTAGATGTGTCCAGGTAGTATCAAGGGGCCTCACTGTAAATGAGAATCAAGCCTTGACAACATTAAATCAAATCCTCATTCCAGCTGTCACGTAACAAATGATAAATTTTGCCCTTTGTAGCAAACTTTCTGTTCTTGGCTTATTCTTTAATAGGGTAGCTTCAATCCCCACAAAGTTCTGGTTCACTTCATAGCCACAAACTTTGGGGGCTGAAAAAAGAGGGTAGAACTGGATTTACAAGCTAGGCTTCCTCACTTTGCTCAAAATGAATATCCCCAATATTTCATAAGCCATCTCACTGAATTTGTAATCTAAGACTCTTGGATAGGTCATCAGCAGTCAGGAACCTCTGGATCTAAACCCAAAAGCCTTACAGTGGGCATGTCTACACGAGACACTTTACTGCCCAGTAGAGCTAATTACGTGCAGTAAGCATCCATGTCTATAGGTGCAGATGCTTACTGCACAGTAATTGGCCTTAATCATGAGTAAATTTGTTACCTACAAATGCAAATAGCAAATGTTCTCATGATTAGAAACTGCACAGTCGTGCATGTGTAGACAAGTGACAGGGAGCAAATGTGTTCCTGGTCAACTGGGCAGCAAGGGACAGGAGATTGCTCCCTGTCCCTGAGAGCTGCCTGTTGCCGGAGCTCAGGGACAATGTCCCCTTGCCCTGGCAACAGGGAGCTCCCAACCCATGGTCGTGGAACCCAGGCCAGGACATCCTTATCTCCCAGCACCAGCTCCATGGTCTCAGGGTGGGCACTGGGAATTCTCTGCCCAGTCGGGGGCTTGCTGCTATGGGTTGAGGTAGAGGGTGGGACCTGCCTCTCCCCTGCAGCTCTTTCCAAGTCCCCTGTCCCTGATTGGGGAGCCAGGGTTAGAAGCTCCCTGCTGCCAGGACAGGGGGACATTGTCCCTGCCTGGGCTCCAGTGGCGGGGAGGCCCCCCAGGGCAGGGGGGGCGGGCAGCCCCCCAGGGACAGGGAGCAATGTCCCAGCCCCTGCCAGGAAACAGCTGTCTCCTGGCCCTGTGCTCCCTGCCAGCCCCTGGGCTATCACCCAGGGGGATCTTAGAGCTCCCTTGTCTGCTGCAGGGAGCCAGTGCAGGGCCAGCGGGAGCAGGAGCAGATTGCTGCCATGAGCAACAAGTCTGCTCCTGAGACCCTAAATGTGCAGACACCTGCCTGGGTCAATTTACTCTAGAGTAATTTACTCTAGAGGACACTGATCCCACATTATTTGCATGTGTAGAAACACCTATTCTGAACTAAGGGCTAGTACTGTTAGCTCAAATGCATTAGCAGACTCAAAAGCCCCTACACACAGCTACTGGAAATGAATAGAGAGCCACATTGTTCAAGGACAGGTCCAAATATGAAATTCATGTTTACATGTAGTAGCTCTGCTGAAATCAATGACCTGGACTCCAATACTTTTGCTTACACTGCATAACTAAGTCCCACTGATTTCAGTGGAACATCTGAGAAGTGAGGTACTACCCACTAGGTGTATCTATATGTGCGCTTTACTGTAGAGTTGACTAATTAGCTCCACAGTAAAGTGTCACCATCTACACCATGCTCCCATATTCGGGTGAAGTAAATTAACTCCACCATAGGATAGTACTGTCCGGGACAAGTACTATTCTACTGCAGAAATACAAAAATCTGGAACTCTTGGTTCAGAGATGATACCTTTTATTGGACCAACTGAGAAATCGCAAAAAAATTATCTTTTTCTGCAAGCTTTCAGGCTCACATGTGCTTCATCAGGCTCATGGGAAATTAAAGATGGTAAAAAATCCCCACAGGGAGGAAATAAACTTCATTTTTGTTTTCTAGATTTTTGCATTTCTTTTTGTCTCAGACCAACATGGCTATTAAATACATCCCTGTTTCTACTGCAGAGTAATCTACACCTACTTAGCGCACACGTAGATGGTGAACAGGGCTGGCTGGGGCATGAGGGTGCTACAGTGTGGGGGCTGCATGCTGACTAGTTTCACGCTATAGCGCCCTCCTGCCCAAGCCAACCCACCCCTCCCAGCCTGAAGCCACAATCCAGAGCCCGGGGCTGATCCCCTGACCCTGCTGCCAGCCTGGGGCTGCTTCGGCTCAGCGGCACTCTCAGGGCACTGCTGACTCATTATTGCTTCACGTCTGTGGAGTCACATACTGCACATTCAGATGTTCTCTACATTGCAAAGGAGTGCTGCCCATGCATGTGCTGCTCCATTTTTTTTTCTGTGGGTTTTGTTGACCCCTGGATATCCAGGGGTTAAAAAAAACTGTGGAAAAAAAAAAAATGCAGAGCAGCGCATGCATTCACAATGCATGCCGCTCAGAAGCAGAGCTGGGCTGCCCAGAGCTGTGCTGTGGCTGCTGGCCAGACTCCATGTGGCAGAATCACCACTGCTGCAGCCCCCAGGACCCCAGGTACTTCTGCTGGGGCCAACCCAGTGCTGGCCCCAGCCTTCCCTACCCCACCTGGGGTAACTTGTTGCATGCCAAAGCACACATGGCACAGACATTCTCTGGGAACAAGTAGTAGCAGCATGAGGTGTGCTGCCGCTACTTGTCCCCGGGGAACCGAACGCCCACGCTCCAAACGGACACGGCCACTGAGAGTAAATCTGACAACATTTGGCCGTTGTAAACCAACATCCTCTTGATGGCTTTGTTCTATAAAACCTAAGGGAGTTAGGCACCTAGGTACTTTAAACTACAGACACAGTCAATAAGTGTACTGTTCAGTTGGGACTTCAGCAAGTCTCTTTCATCAACTTCAATAAGCATTAGATAACACCATACAAAGCAGCAGTATTTCCATTACATTCTCTTCCTTAAACTCAGTGATCCAATGATGAATTTTTATTTAGATCACTGAAAGCATTGCCATCTGATCTAGGGGGAGCAGAATTATATCTGATGAGTTTTCTTTGTGCATAGGAGACAAACTTCCTTGGTTCACAGAACTTTCATTGCTTGCTACTGTCCACAGCACATACACAGTAGAGGAAGTGGCCTAGCTGGACACCCTCTGCCAATTAACCATAGCCTTTTGGGGAGGCACATTTGAGGGGAAAAAATGAATTTCTAACTCAGTTGAAATCAGAGTTTTGTCACTGACATCAAAGAATGAGGATTTCATTCTAGGGCTATCTTGCTAAGCTCCAGCTGTGGGAGAGGAGAGGCACGTAGGACAGGACAGTGTTTAGCTCTTAGTTTGCATAACTCCCATAATGCAATGTCAGATCATAAAAAAATTGGTTTAAGTTATGAAATGCCATCAGTGATGAGAAATTCAGGTAAGATTAGCTTTTTAACTCTTTTCTCTTAAACTGGCATTAAAAATGATTTATAGTTAAGACAAAGTCTAAGCAACAACATGATTAGAACTGAGGCCCACCATAAATTTAAAGGCTTTTCTTTCTTTTTTCCCCCTGTTGTGCTGTATCAAATTACTAGAACAGTATAGCTGTATGAATCCAGAGATGGCAAAGTCTGAAGACTGAAACTCAACTGCTAACTGTTTAAAAGGTAAGTGATATTTCAAGAAACATGTGTTAGTTGTTTGGGTTAAAACAACGGATCCTTGTAGTAAATAATAAACCATTACTTTAAAAAAGTTACATTGTAAAATGACATTCACCATGAGCACCAGACTAACAGGCCACTGGATATGGTATGCTGCAGTACATACCATGGTGATGTGATGTACAAATACTAACAGCAGAAAGAGGAGTATAGGAGCTGAGATTTTTCAAAGCTGCCTAAAAGAACAAATGTCATCAGAAAATATTTTTCTTACCTATAGAAAACTAACAAAAATGGAGAAAAGAACATATCCATTACAATTTTCTATTGAAAAAGTTCACTTTTCTTCAAAAAATTGAAAGCTGAACATTTTCGGCTACAATCCAAAATGTTTCAGTTTTCCTCCCAAAGCTGAACACTTGTGGCATTTGGAATGTTTAGATGAAAACTTGAAAACTTCTGTGTGCAAGCAGATGCTGTTCATAAAGCCTTTTCACTCAAAAAAACCCAAAACAAATTTTCTCTTAGATAAATGGTTGATAGCCCTAGATTTTAATGCCCAATTCCTAATAAAATTAACGAAATAGGATTTCCCAAAATGTTATGCATCTGGGGTGATCCCAGCCTGGGAGATTACCTGGGATATAGATTAGCAAAAATATTTTGCCCATTTTTTTTTTCCTATTTGTAGGACAATTAAAGATCTGGAACATTTTTTCTCTGAAAATCTGCAGTCCTGATTTCTAGCTGGAGCTGGAAATGGAAGAGACAAAAATACTGTGGGGAACGTTCTCATATTTCTAGTCTGAAGTTCTAAAAATTTCACCTGAAAACTTGTTTGCCCAAAATTGTTATTTTCCAGGCATTTGGAAAGTTTGGGTTTATGTCCTAATTTCTGAGACTTCATATTTGTGTCTGGAATGGATTTTAGTTTACTCACATCTAATCTAGATTTTGCCCATCTTTTCTGAACTTTCTGAGGTTTACCCATTATTCCCTTCTTCGTTAGATGCACCAGTGCTAATAGCATTACTGGTTCTTGGGCTGCATTAGCCATCTTGGCTGAATCACTATTGCCTTAGATACTGCTACAGTTACATTATAGTTTCCACAAAGACGTTTCAGCAATTTACTCTGGTGATTAAACTGCAGCCATTTATTGTGCAGAATAAATAACAGGGCAACTGTGAATTATGGGACTACGATTCCATCGATGGGTTCTGGTGACATCATAAACCACAAGAACCAAGCTCCAGTCATCAGAACTCCCGAGATGGAATTATAAGCCCCATCATTCAAATTGTGCTCTTTAAAGATACTTGATATAATATATGGAGCCAACAAAATGAAAGAGAGAGAGAGAAAGAGCAAGGCAGAGACAGACCGCCAGGCTCTCAGGCCAACCACGTACTCTCCTGGCCACCCCTAGTCTGTAGCCAGAGATTGGTAACAGCTGCAGCTGCCACAGAGAACAGGAGACAGACTGCCAGGCGTTCAGCTCAGCCAGGTATATGTCTTTATTCAGACATGCAACCCAAGATCAATCTCACCTGTGGGACTTCAGGGAACAGCACGTGAATAGACACTCAGCTTTTCAGCCTGCCAATATAACCTGGATCTCCTGCAAAGGGTTCTGTGAGTGTTGGGAGTTGTAAAATGACAGGGAAGGGACAGGAGATGATTTATGAGCAAATTTTCCTTAATTGATTCGAATGTGCTCAAAGCAGGAGTTAGAGAAGGATAGGAAGGCCCTCTTCTCTAAGGTTTGGTTTGGTGAACCCTAACAGGCCTGGGCCCAGGTTTAAGCCACAGTCTCACTCCACCCTATGTGGTGACACAATATTGTTTGCATCTTGGCTTCATGTTCTCATGGTGTCAATGGCAGTTTTGTGCATAGACTGAAGCTATTTGTTGGCTGCAAATCTTCTCCATAAGAAGGGTAAAGAGCCAGGTACTTAGCTAGTTGTATATTGGTGACATTAATTTAAATGAGCCATGGATTTGGCCCAGTGCCTTGTAGTCCTGAGGTTGTATATACCTACAGATGATGACTGGAGTGGTTGAGAAACATTGATTGTTTTGTATATTCTGGTCCATTAGATGTTATTTAAAGTATAGAGTAATGCAGAAGATTAGTGATGCAGATGAATCAAAGGATGCCAGATGATCCCCAATGCTCACCAAAAATGATCATTACAATTAACAAAAATAATGCTATGCTTCTATCGCTCTCTCTGGGTTTGGATCTTGATGCAGGCCCGTTTTTGCTTAATTTCAGTAAGTAGCTTTTAGTTCTTTGGTGACCCACATAAAATAAGCTGGTAATTCTGAATTTGGTTCTTTACCAGACAAGTGTCTGCACCTCATAAAGCAGCATCACATTTGGCACCCTAGTTAGGAGTCACAGTGAGGAGGCCAAAGCTGTATTTGAACCAGGGAAACTGAATAGGCAGCTCCCAGAAATGAGGGTAAAAACTACCATATCTCTTTCCCACTCCTTTCACTCTCTGCCATTTCTCAAGCAACACCTTCAAATTAATGCTGTTTGGATTCAGAGCCTCAGCTCCGACCCTCATCTTGTTCCATATATATATATAGAGAGAGAGCCTCTGATGTACTATAGTCTGTTGTGTACCTTGTTAGACAAAGAAAAAAAAACACATTTTAACAGATTTTTATATTGATTTTAGATCGATATGTCATCATATGACTGCAGTGTAGTATATTTGCAGAGGTAAAAAACACAATTGTGCTTAATTGTAACTTTCTTGTAAATGATTCTATTGAAGCCAATTACTGAGTTTTTGCTTACTGTTTACCTTACGTGCTTCTTTGGAATAAGAAAAGGAGTTGTATAAAATAACTTGAAAATGCCCATATCTTTTGCAGAACTGAAAAACAAATGACTGAACTAAATGTTATTCAAGTCCTTGGCCCAATGGAACTGTGTGTATTTGCATCAGATCTGAATTTGTTCTTAAAGGTCTGTCTTTTACTATATATGTGTGTGTATGTGAGCCATACATATATATATATACACATATGAAGGCAGATCTGGCAGGTGCAGTGGTGTGGTTGCAGCCCCCTCCCACTGTGTGGCTCACATGTCAGAGGCTCCAGTTCCCCATGGCCCTGAATACCTGGGTCCTCTATGGAGTCTGGGCAGGATGTGTGCTCAGATCATGGGGAGCAAGGCACAACTGGAACTCCTGGGGTGGTGGGGAACAATTTTGGGGGGCCAGGCAGGGAGCAGGTTCAGGAAGTGGGGATCTGCCCACCACTGCCCTTGGCTGACTTGGGGGCAGGGGGAGCTCCAAGACCACTCCTGCCTCGCTCCATGTATAAATATACAAAGACACACAGACAGATATTTATAGATAGATAGATATACATGTATATCTCTATATCGATCTATATATCTCTATATCTATATTTATATCTAGATATAGATATATACATGGCTTCCAGATTCATATATTTTAACTACAGAATTCAATTCATGAATGATCCAAATATTTGAGAACATTTCTAATGAATGTTTCAGTTCCTCCCTTCTCAGTGCACTGAGGACAGAAAAAGAACTCTGCTCCTTTGTTCTATTCATCATCTGTTCTTTACCATGGTCACAAAATGTTGGCTTGTTTAACAAGCCTATAGAGAAAAATACCACCCACTATAGTCAGAGCTCTTACTGCTCTACTGTAGACCTGTGCGAAGCAGCTAATATTCACTTTGAATTCAGCTGATTCGCTTTAGTGATTCGAATCACTGTCCCGATTTGATTCAGCCGAATCTCCAAATCAGTCGGACCCATCCCCTGCCCACTCTCCCAGCCAGTCAGTGGCTGCCCTGCCCACCCCAGCTCCCAGCACTTTAAAAAAAAAATCCCCGACTCAGCAGGTGCTGCCAGGCGGGGGGAGATCCCTGCTGCCCCCCACTGCCCCACGCTGCATGGTGGGCTCTGCTTGAGCCCCCTGGCCCCCCACCCTGCTCCCCCAGCCCCCCCATGGGTACCTAGCCTGGGCCAGCTCGAGACCTTTAAGAAAAAAAAGACCCCCAAAAAACCAGGGACTGACCACTCCTGCCAGCTGGGGGGGGAGTC
>NW_005841868.1:1402297-1404395 GCF_000455745.1 Alligator sinensis | reverse complement strand
AGCCGCCCTCCCCCGCCCCTAGTACTTAACAGTTCAGAGTTGGCTGCAGCTGTCTCCTGCAGCCACCGGGGACTGCCCAAATTATCAAAGCTCGCCAAATCTTTTCAAAGCTCTCCAAATCTTCAGAATCAATTTGGACCTTTTAATTAGTCCCCTGATTTGATTCGGAGATTCAGCCACCAAATCGGGTCGAATCTCCTATGAATCGAATCACCACCCTTCTCACACCCTACTCTCCTGATGTGCTGCTTGCAACAAGTCTATATGTTTTTCATTTGAGAAGAGCTCACAGTCGCATCTGAATTTCACTTGACTTGGTTTGGGAAAGCCTTGCATTCAAATTCCCCTTCTCACCCCCCTCCCTCCCCCACAACCTCCTCAAAAATGAATGAGGAACAAAGGCCTGAAATTGATTTTTTGTGGATTCCTTTTACTTCCATTAGATCCTCATTCAGAATAAATAAATTAAATAAAAAGAGTTGCAATAAAACAGCTCATACTGTCACTGTGTGCATGGCAGGAGAGTAAAAAGAAGTGGCTTCCAAATCTGGGTTTATTGAATTATGCTAATTTTCCTCTACAGGAGGTTGGCAGAATAAGGAAAGAGGTTTGAAGTTTTATTTCTCATCAGATTTCACTTGGTGAGCATATGCCTCAAGAAAAATGGTCTGAGAAGAAGAAGAAAAATAAACAGAGGCAATCAAGAAAGGGAAATATCCCTTTGGTATGCGTGACAGAGAATTCAGGACAGCAATACAGAAATGCAAGGCGCTTCAAGGGGGTCTCCACTAGCTCCCCTGCAATTGTGTTTCTGATGGTCGAACAGAAATCAAGTCACAGCTGTGTGCCACGTTTGGGTTTATATTAATGCAATTAACACTGCCGTTTGCTGACCCACTTCTTCTACTCCATCTTCTCCTCCCCAGGGCTGGTGCATCATATGTATTTCTTTTTCTGCTGGCTGGAACCTGGATCTGATTGTGCAAGACTCCCTATTCTTGGTTGCTTGGCAGGGGATGTTCTTGCACTAGATCTCAATGAGACATGACATTCTAAACGCACTAGAAAATTCAGGCATCTAACAACCTTAAACAATTGTTGCTAATATTCCTATTCTAGACGACAGGAGGCCAGATCCAGCTCCCTTGAACTCAATGAGAAGTCTGACATCGACTTTAGGGGGGCTCTCCCAGGTCCATAGAGGGTATCACAAACAGGACTGTAGGTGGACTCTGTTCTAAGTGGGCAGAAAATCTATTCAAGGTTGTTCTGCTTAGTCCATGTGCACTAAAATAATAAGATGCTTCTCTCAGAGGGTTGAATCCACTGACTCTCTCCCTTTTCATTTTCAGACCATCCTAGGCAAATCTCATCTAGGAATCCAGATTAAGTTAGTACTAAAAAATGACAAATTTTAACCTTTGTAACCAACCAATACTAGCTTTCAATGGTGAGACCACAACCTCTCTCTGCATGGAGAGCTGGGGGGAGAGGGCGGCAGGGGGGGAGTGCAGAAGAAAATTTAGCCTTCAGATTCACTCAGTCAAAGCAAGTTTATTATGAGAACCAATTGTAGGACTTTGAGATCTGTGCCTGCCCAGTGATATGTAATAGGGCTGCGCAAAGCTTTGGTTGGTGATTCGATTCAGAGGAGATTCGGCCCGATTTGGTGGCTGAATCTCCAAATCCGAATCGAATTAGGGGACCAATCTAAGGTCTGAATTGATTCAAAGCTCTCCAAATCTTCAGAAAAGATTCAGAGAGCTTTGATGATTTGGGCAGTCCCTGGTGGCTGCAGCAGGGAAGGGGAAAAAAGTCAAGAAAATCCCTGGGACTCACTGCTCCTACAGTGGCCTCGGGGCTTTGGGGACTCATGCAGAGCCCCCCACATGGCATGGGGCAGTGGGGATAACCCCCTCTCCCCCAACTGGCAGGAGCGGTGAGTCCAGGTTTTTTTTCATTTTTTTTTTCTTAAAGGGCCAGAGCTGGCCGGGGCAGGGCACCTGTGGGGGGGCTGAGGGAGCGAGGGGGGAGTTGGGGGGCTCATGCAGAGCCCCCCATGCAGTAGGGGGGAATGGGGGGCAGCGGGAATCACCCC
>NW_005841868.1:1396393-1402287 GCF_000455745.1 Alligator sinensis | reverse complement strand
GGGGGTAAGGGGGGGCAGCAGGAACCCCCCCCCCAATCCAGCAGCACCCACTGAGCTGGGGCTTTTATTTTTTCCAAGTGTCAGGAGCTGGGGCAGCCATTGCCAGGCTGGGAGAGGGGCGGGGGACAGGCGTGGCCTGGCTGATTCAGAGACCTGAATCAGATTTGGCTGAATTGAATTGGGACAGTGATTCGAATTGGGACAGTGATTTGAATCACCAAATCAAATCACTGTCCCCTGAATTGGCTGAATCTGAATCCAAAGCAAATACTAGCTGCTTCACACAGGCCTAATATGTAAGCATTATTTATTGTAAGATTTTAAATAACTGAAGGATAAGTTCTCTTACTGGATCTCTTTGAGCAATTTAGGTAGAGAATTAAATTAGCTAAATTGGAATCTAGCTAATATCTTGATGTTTAATAATCTTACCTTGGCAAACAGTACTGTGACATCTCAAATGACTATGAATGATTACAGCCTTTTTTTGCATGTATTAGCCAAAAGACATACCTGTTCATCCAAAACAACATAGCTACAATATTAGGCTTCTCCAGACTGTTATACCAACAAGTCTAAATCTTGATATGAAGAAGTTATCTACATGAAGAAAAAAAATCGAGTTTCTTTTTATAGTAACATCTATAGTATCACTATGCTTCACAAATAAACCTCTAGTATGAGATGCCAATAAGGCTTTCCAAGAAGCAATTTAATTCTTGTGGTTATTCATTTTAAACTAATATTTTACCATCTTTTTCTTTTTCATGAATGTTGGACCAAAAAAAACAGATTCCACATGGTCTGAACACCGAGGCTATTTGTACATGAAACAAACTGTTGTAGCAATGAAAATGAGCACAGCTATTCTTACGGAGCTACTCATCTCTGTCTCCTTTATGGAAGTTAGAACTTTAGAGAAGGTCACATGATTTGGGAGTAAATCATATGAGAACACTTCAGGCCACTCGGAATGGAAGTAATAAACCAGTGTGACAGACTTACCCAATCGAGCTCCGTGTCCAGGGGCTCGAGAATACTCAATTCCGATTGGTGGAGCCAATTCACCAATCAGGAACAAGCTGGCGGAAAGCGGGCACCACCCCCTTCCCAAAGGTGGAGGGGAGAGGAGCTCCCCAACTGGACTGTGGACTACAGCACAGCAGGTCCGCCAGACTGCCTCTGAAGCATATAAAAGGAGAGCGTGCTCAGCATGCTGGAGGCAGACGCGGCGAGGGACAGCGAGGAGAGAGGAGCTCCAGAGAAGACTGTCATCGAGACCCTGCCTAAGCCCTGGCTCTAGGCCGGGTAACCAGAGCCTGTCAATGTGGTTCAGCATTAAACTAAAAGAGCCCCGGTGCCCAGATCAGGGTCTGGGAAAGGGAAAGATCCCTGGCGTGAGGCCAGGGAACTGGAGCCAGTAAGGGTTCAGCTCCTGTAGGAGTGCCCTGGGTGCCCAGTGTGAGGCACCAGGCCATCAAGAGGAGCCAGAGGCACCTCAGGAGAGAGGCCCTTGTGGGACTGGCCACCAGGGGATGTGCTTTGTCTGCTTCAGCGCAGGAGCATGAGTTGCTGAGGAAGTGGGTCCCACAGGGGAGCCAGGCTTGGGAGAGGAGTGTCTGCAGCCTCCACCCTCCTCCATTGTCCACATCCCGGGGCCCTAAAGGGAAGGGGCTCCAGGGAACACCCCGTGGGGTGCTGAATGCACCCCATCGTTTGTGATTGATGTTTGCTTCATACTGTAAATGTTAATATAGTTATGGGTACTCCTTAAAGGGGTTTATATAGGTTTACCTGTCTTTATTACCTATATATGTTTACTGCCTATTATCTGAACTTACCAGTATTGTTGCTTGTGTACATCTATTGCATTGCTACCTCAACTTACCTGGGTTTATCTGAATTGATGCGTATATGCATTTATTGTGTTGATGCCTTGACTTACCTGTTCCAGGGGGTTAATGTTTATCTGTGCAGGGGGGTTAATTATTGCCTACACTGTGGATCACCTGTACTGAGTTCCCAGTTACCTGTTCTCGGTTTTGCAGTCCCTCAAAGTGGTGCAATGTGTTGATTGCAGGTTATTGTATATGGTGTCACATTGCAATTGTACTGTAAATATTTAATGTCTCTTATTTGTATTTATTTTTGTATAGCAATACATTTATATATAGTTAAGTGCTTTGCCCCAGCCTGGCTCTATAGAGAAAAGAGGGAACGGCTCCCCAGTGGCAGGCCCCTCTCACAGCGGTCTTGCCTGACCACCCTACCCCTTCCACTTGTGGACAGGGCACACACCTGGGTGTACCCAGGCTACACCAGGATCCTTGGTAGATCAAAATCAACTCTCATTTGAAAAGAACAAGGAATTTCCTGGATAGTTAATGAGTTTTCCTTTGGAATCCTTAAGAATTTTAAAATATTTACATAAAAACCCAGAAAGTATTGACAGCAGGAGGTACTTCATGCCAGAATGATCCTGAATGTATTACAGTCTGAAATAGCTTACTGATTCAAATAACATAAACTAGCTACTACTTCTGGATAAAGAACAAAAGGAAACTGATCCCTTAATATTTTCATAAATAAAATTGCTAAGTCCTCCTGACAATGATTTGGGAAATCATAAAGGGTGAGACAGTTTATTTCTTATTGTTCACATAAGGAGATAAGTCAATACGCAGCCACTTGCTAAGGTAGTACAGAGGTTCATTGTCTGTCCCACTGTTGGCTTGCTTGTGAACAGAACTGGTGGGAAAATGTAAAAAATATTGAAATTTCAGTGGGAAATGGGCAACATTTTAATGATGTTTTCCCTCCCTATTTTCCCCTTATTTGAATTTAGGTGTCCACTACACATTTTTAAAGATGCTAAAAATTTCCAAATGCTTCACTTATTGTAGCTCAGTTTGTATATTTATATGAGAAACTGTGTTCACCACTATTTGCCATTCTTCTATTTAAAACACTTAAGACATCTAACCAGAAAGGAGAAAAAATGCCATGTGATTTTTAGGTGATAAAATTTACAACAGTAATTGTGGATACTTGAAGATGATGCTTGGAAAGAACCCCTTCATCTGAAGATTATCCATCCAGACTATTCAGCTAATGCTTATGCATAATGTTTCCATTTGTGAGAAATCAAGGTCAGCTCATGGATACATTGCTAACTGAAATGAGAGCTAAATTCATAATTACTCTCTGTAATGAATTCTTTGTCTGTTTCTACCAGTCACTATGTTCTGCTGTGTTCAGATTTCAATACATGCGTTACAAAATGGATTGGTCAACTAAGATTGTCAGGATGATATTATTATGGGATATTATGGATTATATTCACCTCATAAAATAAGACCAGAGGTGACTGATTGTAACACTAGAGTGAGAGGCAATTTGGAAGATGAATGTCCAGAATATCCCCAGGAAAACTGGTCTGTACTGGTCACCGTTTGAAACTGTTTCCCATTTTGTTGTTAAGTTTAAGAGGTTGGGTCCTTTATGAAGTATTGACTTAGGCCTTGTGCTACATTCAGTCTCCCCTGGGAGAGTTGTTGCTCTCTCAGGAGAAACCATGAGTGTACAGATATTCAGGATTTTTCTCCTAAAATTATAATGGTTAGGGCTGTGCAAAGCTTCAGTCCCTGATTCGATTCAGCTGAAATGCAGCCTAATTCGGTAGCCAAATCTATGAATCCAAACTGAATCAAGAGACCCTTTAATCTCTCTGAATTGATTCAGAACCCTCTGAATCAATTCAGAGACATTTAGAAAGACTCAGAGATTCAGACATAGACACAGCTTTAAATGTTTTTTCTACATACCTCAAGGTAGCAGGTGGCTCGTGAATGCTGCGATGCTGGGGTGGATGGAGCGTCCCACGGGAGCACAGGAGACTCCCCAGGGCACCTAGTAACAGACCCATAAGTGGACCAGAAGCACTTCCAGTCCATTTCCGGGTCCACCAGAGAGCACGTAGGGGGGTAACCCTGCACCCCCTGGTTTGGTGACTGGTAGGTGGGGTCTGGGGGGGGGGGGGGGGGGGGGCACCCAAGGTCCCCCCATAGCTAATCACTGAGCCAGGGAGAGGTGTGGAGGGGCCCCCCTGTGCACTCCCTGATGGACCTGGAAGTGGACCAGAAGTACTTCTGGTCCACTTACGGGTTTGCCGCTGATCATGCAGGGGCCCCCCAAGCTCCTGTAAGACACACTATCCACCCCAACAAATCGAATCACTATTCCTGATTTGGGCCGAATCCAAATCCAAATTCAATACAGCCCATTTTGCACACCCTGAATAATGGCTGCTCCATGAGAAAAAGAACTTGGCAACAACCAGGGTTAAATCACTCTCAGGAGAGTTTCACCTAGGACACTAAATGAGTCCCCATGCTGTGGCTTCTGTCAGAAGAGAACATGGTCATCCAGCATCCTTTATCCCCCTGTCTCCCCTTCCTTCCCTGCCCAGGGAGACAATGTGTCACTCACTAGACTCTGCTGTTCCAGCAGGGAGCAGAACACACCCCCTTAACAATTCCCATGTTGTGCTGAAAGGAAATACAGGTTGACTATGGGCAGCCAGGGTCAGCCAATCTGCTATCTGTTCCCAGGCAGACTAAGGGAGCCTGCAGAGCTTACTGAAATATGTGCATGGGGGCCCCTTTGCACTGCAAGCTCTCCACTCTTCAAGGCCTCAGCATTTGAATGTCTGTACATACAACTGAGGGTAAGTCATTTTATCAAAAGAAAAAACCTGGGAGAATTCTCACAGATTACTTGACTGTATGCACACAATCTTAGAACACAGGGTAGATTTATGTAAACATTCTTGTATTAGGAAGATGACCAGTTGTTAACAGTTGAACTGTGTGATTTGGTGCAGAAATTTGTTTGACATAAGTTTATTATTATTTGTATTACGGTATTAGCCACTTAGGATCTAGACCCCATTGCGCTAAATACAGTATGTACACCAATTCAAAAGACAGTCTCTGAGTCAGAGGGAGAGGTAGAGGATGATGTAACATATATATTATTTACTCAAATCCAAGACGACTTTGAATTTAAGACGATCCCTTATTGTATATATGAAAAATGTATTAAAATTTGTAAACATTTGTTAGAATTTTCCAGGTATAGAATCTAATCATTGGAAGGTTGTCTTAAAGTCTTCCTCCTCATTGCTACAGTGGGGAAAGCAGTGGCAAGATCACAGGCAGCTGGGGAAGGCAGGCAGCCCCATTGCCCTCAGCTCCCCGTCCCATACACTTCTTCCCCCTGCAGCCTGTCGGTCTGCTCCAGCAGTGCTTGCACCCCCTGCCATCTACATTTCAAAGAGGAATGTAAAGGCAGATAAAGTGGTTACTCCAGATTTTGCTTTAGGATTTTTCTCCATGCATTTAGAGGAGCACAGAATGAAATGTGCAGCCTACACAAAGTAATATCTATGGAGCAAAACCACTGCCAGTGCTGTTAAAGAACAAGATCAAGAGATGATTTCTAAAGAAGACAACTTTTTAAATAAAAATTCAGTTTTAGAAATGACATAATTTTTCTCTTTTTTTCCAAAAAGAAAGAAGGCAACAAAAGAACCTCATTAAATAAAATACTGAAGATGTTGTTTTGCAGGCACCTTGCTGGGTAGTGCCTAATTAGAAATAATTCTTCTGACAAGGAGAAAGCCAGTCGCCAAACTAAAATTTGCTCGCATTAAAATGCAGGTAGGATTTTGAAGGACTAAAATGTTCTACATTATCTTCCTTTCTCAAATCTGTCTAGGAAAAGAGAGTATCTAAACACAGACTGGATCAACTACATGCAAGTAGCTCCTAGGCTAGTCTGTTTATTATGTGTGTTTGTATGCATGCTTGCACACATGTGCATATATGTCAGAG
>NW_005841868.1:1390450-1396362 GCF_000455745.1 Alligator sinensis | reverse complement strand
AAAGAAGCTGGAGCAACTGCAAAATGTGATGATTCCTTTGAAACATGGGGCCCAGATTGTCTGATCTGACCAGTTCTGCCTTAATCAGCAACTGGCTTCATTTCCTGTCTTGAATGTGAGCCTGCTCAGTTACAGAACACAACACAAGCCATTGCAGTAGCTTAACAGAGTAAAAACACAGTTTGTGTCATTAGGTGTGTTCTCTCTGTTTAGTGCCCCATTGTTCAGGCAGTAACCTACCCTCACACGATCAGAAAACAAAAGAATGACAAAGAGAAAGAAAGCAGGAGGGGTGGGGCAGGGAGGAAGGAGGCAAATGTATATCAACTGCCGACTGTTTTGGGTTTTTTGGATGTATTTTTTTAATTTCAATTTACAGAGACAATGAAATGGAAAATGTGCCTCTAATTATTACCCCAGTGTGTTTCCTAAAAGCCTCTTTCTGAACTTTTAAGTCTCCTCAAGTTTCAGGTCCTCTCTTTCTCTCTCCCCCTCTTTTTTATTTAAACTAATCTAAAAAAGCTATAAAAAGCTTCTGACACTATAAATTCCCTTGTAAACTATGGTTTTATAGGTTTAATTGCCTCATTTTACTGCCTTGCATGCTTTGTTCCTTCAGAATTGTTGAGAGCTGCCCCAGTACTTTAGTACAAGCAGGAGACTTAGGGAAAGGAGCTATCTGTGAGCCCTCTGCTGGAATTCTGACTTGATCAGGCCTTAGCATGGTCATTGCTTTATGGAGATTAACTTTGAAACAACTCCACTCAGACTTCCTTCATAGGGTTAATTGATCCAAGAAAAAAATGGAGGAAAACCACAGTCCTAGGAAATTTGAATGTCAAGACAAAAAACCTCCTAACTTGAAAAGGGAATATCACAGCCTAAAAGGCATCCTTCTCAGTGTGGGATTGGAATCACTTGGTTTATTTATTATTTCTTTTACACTACCTTCTGGGTACCCCAATCAAGGATTGGGACACCATTGTGCTGTAGTCTATATAGGAGGGAACACAGAAAATGGACTGCCTAAGATAGCTCAAACTATGTAGATTACTGTCTCCACCAAAGAAAGGCTTTTTGAAAGAAGATTCCCAAGGCAATTCCCTGTGCCCTCTATCCAATCAAAGGTCCATCTAAAGTATAAGCGGCTCATTTATTTAGTATGGTTAAGGCACACCAGCACTGATTGTGAACAGCACACAAGGCTAGGTAGGTCCTTCCTCCCTTTCTCCTCTGCACAGTTTCAATCACAAGATGATAAAGGCCCATAATGTGAAGCTGTCAGAGAGTTGATCTGTGGGAGTTCACACATGTCTCAGCATCTGGCATTTCATATTGGCTGTCAGTGGCAAATCACTGTTCAGTGATTAAATACTCTGGAGGTATATAAGGCTCATTAAGAGAATGGGAGAGCTATGTACCTCTCAGTGGAATCTGATCATTCTCCTGAAGGATCCCATACTTAATGGTTAAGAAGGCACATAGTTTTAGACGTCTAGTAGGGCTGTGCAAAGCTTCAGTCGCTGATTCAATTCGGCAGAGATTCGGCCCGATTCAGCGGCTGAATCTCTGAATCCCAATTGAATCAGGAGATCCTTTAATCTCTCTGATTGAATCAGAACCCTCTGAATCAATTCAGAGAGATTCGATGATTTGGACGTAGACACAGCTTTAAATGTTTTTTCTACATACCTCAAGGTACCAGGTGGCTCGTGAATAATGCGATGCTGGGGCGGATGGAGCGTCCCACAGAAGCATGGTGGGGCCCCCCACGTGCCCAGCAGCAGACCCAGAAGTGGACCAGAAGCACTTCCGGTCCACTTCTGGGTCTGCTGGGGAGCACGTGGGGGTCCCCCTCCCCGCCCCCTCAGCTTGGCGACTGGTGCCTCCTGGGTGTGGGTTGGCACCCGGGGTCCCCCCAAGGCCAATCATCGAGCTGGGGAAGCATGCCCCTTCCCCCTCTCCCCCCCCATGTGCTTGGTGGCAGACCCAGAAGTAGACCAGAAGTACTTCTGGCCCACTTCCAGGTTTGTCACCAAGAATGCAGGGGGCCCCCTATGCTCCTGTGGGATGCTCCATGCACCCCAGCACTACAGCGTTCACAAGCTGCGCCTTGTACCTCAAGATATGTAGAAAAAACTTTTAAAGCTGTGTCTGTTTCTGAATCGCTGATTCTCTGAATCAGCTTCAAATCTTCAGATTTGGATTCAGCCAAATCGAATCAGGACAGTGATCCAAATCAACGAATCAAATCACTGTCCCCGATTCAGGCCTAATCCATATCCGAATCGAATATGGCCCATTTCGCACACCCCTAATGTCTAGTATGTGAAATAGCATACAGACCAAAGCGTGAGGAACCTGGCTGGGCATAACATTTACCTAGAAAACATGCTGTAAAGTCTTTGACTCACCTGTCATAAGAAATAGCTTGCTTGCTTTTGCTTTTTGAATGTTGGAATTAAAAAAAAATACTCTGAAAAAATAGCTAATACCTATGTGGTTATAATACTCATCTGGGATATAGGAGACCCAGGGTCCAGTCCTGCTGTGCCTCATTTCAAAGTATGGACTTGAAGTTGTGTATCCTGCATCCCAACTATTCTAGGAAAGACGTAGGTTTTTCCCTCTCCAAAGTTTTACCTGGAACCTGAGAAACCATTCTGATGAAGAATAGCTAGTAGAAAAATTCCCAGCTAACTCTGCTTGTGTTTACATAGGCTCTCTTTGCTATCCTTTCTAAATATTATAGCCTCTCCAGTATACATATTACCTGTGGCACATAAGGATTCCAAGCTGGATTCCATTATAACTTCTTTGCTGTGGAAAAAGGGAAGAACATTTATTCTTCTTTACTATAGCATCCACCAAATCCCCATCAGAAGAATATTTCATGTTGTAATCAGCTTGGAAAATCCAGGCTGCCCTTGAAAGAGTAAAATTTTTCTCTTTATGAGAGTTTTCCAATTTGAGTTCCCTTTGTATATACCAGGAATCAGGAGGAGGATGCCATAAACTGGATTATTCCCTCCCATGGATGAGAATCTGCAGCTACCATAGAATTCAGTCCCTCTCTCTTACCAAATACCAATCCGATCCCATAGTCTTTTCCATAAAACAATTTCCTGTACATGCATTGATCTTCCTCCCAGTCCTTTCCCTTGAACAACACATCAACTCTCTATCCCCAGCCACTCCTTTCTGAGAGCCTTCTTGATCTTGGTCATCTTCTTCTTCTCACTGATGGGTAGATCCTTGATCTCTCATTGAAAGATCACTCCTCTTCTGGGACCCCTCAGACTTGGATTCCCTAGCCTAGGTTTCATGAACTCTATCTTAATTTGTCTTTGCACCTCATAGTATGTAATATTTGGCTGAGCACAGAAAGCGCTGTATATTTTGGGAGAAAGACCTTTTACAAATGATTTCCAGGCCAACTTGCAGACCAAAGGGGCAGTTTATTCAGAGTAAAACTTCTGAAGCTCCATTGCTACATCTACTGCCTGCTGAATTAGCTGAAAGTTTTCTACAATACCTTTTTTTCTCTCCTAAGGGTACTGTTACCTCTCCCAGGTCCCAAAAAGAAAAATTCCTCACTCATAAAAACAGAGATTCACATCCAAATATGGTGGTCATGCACATGATATTCCCTGTGAACAGCAGCTCCAGAATGGAGAAATCACTTGTTTTATTCATCAGGCTGCTGGCAGTAGAGAAGGTGAGAGAGGCGATCGTAGAAGCCTCCAGAGGGAAGGGGAGGGGAGGGGGAAGTAGTTATAGAAGTGAAATCTGGAGGAAAAGTATGTTAAAAACAAATGAACTGAAGAAAGAACTTGTTGTTGATGAAGTTGATACTACATGCAGCCCTGCTATCTTGTAAAAGGGGTTTTATTTGGCTTTTTGTGGGAGTCCTGGGAGGAAACTATTAAAGGAACAGGCTTTAGGCAGTTTGCGTGGATGTGTATATAGGTGTGTGTATGTCTGTGTGTGTGTGCGTGCATGCATTTGTGCGTGTTTGCCGGTGCCTGTGTCTGTGCTTCTGTGTGTGTGTTTTTTCTCCCCTCCTTTTACAAGGGCCAGCTAGGTCACAAGGTTAAAGCCAGGGGAGACTTTTTTTGTGTCGTAAGGATTTTTACAAAGTGTAAAGGATCAAAGTAATTAGCTAAGGGTGAGAGCCCAGGACTGTCAGAGAAGTAACCCAGTCCCTGCCTAAGAGACTCAACTGCAACAGGCCTAATTGTAACTCCATATATCAGGGGTGAGTTAATCAACAGGTCTGAGCAGCACGAGTGTGGGCCAAATTCTGCGCAAGAAGGAGCTAAGACAATGCTTTGGACAGAACAATCTCAAAGGGTTCAGGCAGGTGTCTGGCTGAGCCAAGCACCAGAACCTTGGAATGTGGAGGTTTTTAAGTCTGCCAAACCATGCTGGAAATCTCTCAGGAATAGACTTGGTGACATGCCCAGTATTTCCTGCTCCCAGTTGGGTCAGAATTACAACCAAAACAGTCTCTGAAGTATATATCTAGTTCAGGGGACTGGACTTGGTGGCCTCCTGAGGTCCCTTCCAGACCTCCTTTTCTATGCTTCTATAACTCTCTATGATTTTTATGCAGCATTTCAGTTTCCAGTTTCCTGATGCAGGAAGGAAAGGGGAACACATACCCAAATGAATAAGGTAGTGAACAACTGTGATTGTTCATCAAGGTCAAAACAGTTTTACTTGAAGAATCCAAAATGGCAAGCCAAAGCCACCTACATAACTGAACTCATTATTTGTTCTTACTTTCATTTTCACTGTTTCTTTTGTGTCCTGGTTCTCCCTGCTGGTTTTGACATACCATACAAATCTGAATCTGCTGCTGAAGTCACTGGTAATATCCCACTGACATTGCTAAGAACAGGAATAAGTCTATGGAGTGTTTGAAGCAGGAAAGTAAAAGCAGAAAGGTTTCCTCTCTCACACCAGTATTTGGTGTCATTCAGTATGGCTTCCTGACCAAATTTAAATGCCAAGTTAACCAGATCACAGGAGGATGCAGCTTGGAAGAGTGCATTAAGTGGCTTCCTTCCAGATCTCTAAAGGAAATATCTGGCAACCAGTATTGTTTCTCCAGAAGGAAAAGGAGCTTATTTGAACATGATGTGCTTAAAGCAGAGGATCAATCACAAGTACCTATACTCAGCCCTGCCATTCACTCAGAGGATGACCTTGGTGAAGTTACTTTGGGCTAGAGCAGTGATTTTCAGCTGCAACACAATGGGGGACCTCAAGATCCTTTCATGATCACAATGTTAGCACTGTTAGGTAAACAAACATGTTTCACAGGATTAACCCAGAGATTTCAAATAGGAATCCATAGTGGTAAATGCATTCTGACCTGTTCTGGGCTTTCTGAGTTCTTTCCAACAGAAGCATTGCTCTGTTATTTTTCTGTAGTCAAAGAAAGAGTGAAAACCAAGAGCTGGAATTTTCTAAGGGATGCCTTGGGTCTATAAGGCATTTCCCCATTCAAGGTTCTACTTACATGCCTGCCAGGAGACTGGCGGAGAGAAGCAGAAGAGTGGTCTCTTGTCCTGAACAGATCCCATGGTGAACATCAGGATGTTCCCAATCTGTGAATAGGACCTCTACTAAATGGGCATAAGCAATTGGTGATGGACAGGGGGGACAAGACTGAACTCCTCAATGAGTTCTTTGCCTCAGTGTTCCTAAGTGAGGGGCAAGACAAGGCTCTCACTGGGATTGTAGAGAGGCAACAGCAGAGTGCCAGACTAACAAGCGTAGACCCTGAGATGGTGCAGAGGCACTTGGAGGAACTGGATGCATTTAAGTCAGCAGGCCCAGATGAGCTCCATCCGAGGGTACTGAAGACACTGGCTGACATCATTGCACAGCCACTGGCAGGAATA
>NW_005841868.1:1386223-1389256 GCF_000455745.1 Alligator sinensis | reverse complement strand
CTCTTTCCTGCCTATGCAAGGGGTTGGACTTGATGATCTATTGAGGTCCCTTCCAACCCTAACATCTATGAATCTATAAAGGGGATACAGTTTTAAAAGGAGGTTAAGTGCCTCTCTACTTCACTTCTCTGGGCCTCAGTTTCCTCGTCTGTAAAATGGGGATAATGATACAATTTTACTTCAAATCACAGAGGGGCTATGAAGATAAATTCATTATTGGGAAAAATTTACACCTGTGCAGAAGGCAAAAACAAAAACCGATTTAAGTTCTATTTATCGGAAATATAATGGTAAGTGGTTCACAAGCTTCCTTCTGCATAGGAAGGAATGCCATCCTTTGCATTCATAAGATACTTTGAGGTCCTCACATAGAAGATATCAAAGGGAATGCACAGCTTTATTCATTATTTATCTCAAGTATATGAATGGAAAGGATGAAAAGAACTCTCGGACTGGGAAAGCACATCAGCACAATCAATGTTCACATGGAAAAAGGAAGAACAAGCCACTGATGAATGTGATAATAACACAGATACACATGGAACTGAGTGGATTTCTTTGGAACAAGTTTCATTAAAGAATACATATACTAGGAAATAAGACAATTGGGAAGAATTCAGTTCCATATAACATTTCACAGGATTTGCTGTCTTCTGAGCACTGCTGAAGATCCCCAGATAATTTAAAAGAAGTAGTAAAAAGAATTAGTTGCGAGTGAAGGTAGATGTTTTTGCATTAAAACTGGGAATTTCATCCCTTAAGTAAATGCATATTTTCTTCTTGATAATAGAATTGGTTCCTATGTTAAGACATGGCAAAGAACAACCGGATAAGTAACAGTTACCCAGGTGTCAGTAGAAGACCAGTGCACCATTTACGTCTCACTTAGTTCTCAAAACAGACCTTAAGTGTGAACTAAGAAGTACATGGATCTTGCACTGGCTCTACAGAAGGATGGATTTCAACTGGCAGTGGCAGCAGCAGCGATCCTTCACAGTCAAGGGTGATCACCAGGGAGCTAGGTTTTCCGTTCTCCACAGAAAAATGCAACATTTTCTTATTTTAAGGTGAAAAATGTGGATTTTCTCCTTCCAAGGAAAACCCCCAGGAAATGGTGGGTTTCCCCTTGCAGGATGGCAGAGTTCCTGCCTGCAAGGGGCTGGGATAGAAGAAGGAGGGCAATCAGGCACAGGGCACCATGTACCATGAGAGTGCTATGTAGCAATGCAGAGTTGTGCCCCCTGCTGCTGTCGGGCGAGCCAGGGACGCCTCATCATGGCAGTGTGGGCCTCTCAGTGGCAGCACTGAGACTCCCACCTCATTTTATCCTGCCGCACCAGGTTCCGCCTGCTGGGCCACAAAGGCCCCAGGGGGACAGCAGCAGGGTGGAGAGCCCCATGCCCACTGCCACCAGCCCGCGTCCGCCCCCCCCCCATGGGTTCCACTCCAGCCATACTGCATGTGGGGGAGGGGGAGCCAGGCTCTGTGCTCCACTCCACTGCAGCAGCTGCCACTGCCACCTATGGGCAGCAGCTAGGGCTTAGGTGATGCTGGGAGGGGCAGGGGACTGTGAACCTGGGCCCCTGGCCCCATAGCCCAGGCAGCTGGAGGCCCCCTCTGACAGGGCTGGACAGGACAGGGGGCAATGGGTTGTGAGTGAGGGACACCAGCAGAAGTGGGGAGGGAAGCTGTGGGTTGGGGAGTTTGGGGCAACAGCAGGGCCTGGAGGCTGCGGATCAGGAGTGAGGGGCACTGGCAGGGCTGGGGGTCCTGAATGAGGGCCTGTGGCTTGGAAGTGAGGGGCAACTGGCATGGGCAGGGCACCAGCATATCAGGGCTGCTCAGTGGCACAAAGCTGGGCGGTGGGGACTACCGCAGCTGGACCTGTGTTCTGGTGAGTGAAGGGGGCAGGGAGAGCTCTGATTTTCCATGATAAAAAAAGCCAAAATCGAACGCCAGCATTTATAGGCATTTAGAATTTTTTTTTATTATAATATTTGAGGCACTGGTAGGCTTCCCAATTGCTTTAAAATTGTAAATATATCAATAAAACATTGTGTTCAACTGATACCTATATATAGCAAAAGCTTTTTTCTCCAGCACCCATGGGGAATGGGGGGTGCCAGATAACAAAATATGCCAGTTATCTAAGAGGCCCAAACAGGTGTCTTTGCCTGTTCGGGCTGCTGCCTCTTCTGCCGTGTCCTGGGCGTCACTGCCCCTCCCACCGCATTGCTGCCCCTCCTGCAGGCCCCAAGGGACAGGGAGGCAGGCCCCGTGCAGGCTGCTATGCCCCAGGTCATGGGGGCTTGGCAGTGCAGGCTGCTTTGCCCTGGGCCGTGGGGGCTCAGTGAAACTGGAAGTGCCACGGTGGGCACTTCCGGTTTTGCTTTTACCTTACAAGCCGGCATGCCAGTTAATAGAGCATGCCAGCTTGTAAGATGCTGGATTACACAGCTTTTACTGTATATAGTGGCATTTCATTTTAACCACAGAAAAATGTGGATTTGGGAGTTTTTAATCAGAGAATTTGTGAATTTTAAAGAGAGAATTTGTAATTTTTAAACAGAGAAAATCAGGATCCCTGATGATTGCCCCCACAGGTCAAGTAAAGGGTTGTAAATGAGTCCACTGATGGCTAAGTTGGCCAATCCTAGAGCTACAGACTCTCTGGCAAATGCCACGGGGGGCGTGTCCACACATGCAAACACGTGCACTTGCAGCAGCTCAAATAGCAGTGCAAATTTAAGCTGGGGCTTTTTGCCTCAGCGCACGTACTCGACGTGCACTTTGGTGTGGAGCAAATTGTGCCACTTGGGGCAAAATAACCCTGCCTGGGTCTTCCCCGATCTGCAGCCAGGGGGAGCTACAGCCCAGGGCCAGCACCTGTGCTGCCCCCAGCAGTATAAAAAGCTACCCTAACAAGTAGCCCTAACAAGTTCAGCCCCCACACAAGGGGTATGGCCCCCCAATAGGGGCCAAATGGTCCCTGCAGGGGCTACCACCCCCCTGCAAGGTGCACATGCCCCCCCA
>NW_005841868.1:1371378-1385713 GCF_000455745.1 Alligator sinensis | reverse complement strand
ATCGGGGGTCCCCCCCCATGGTCCCCTCCCCCCTCCTCCAGCCCCCCTGACCCCTTAGTCACCAGCCCTGGAGCCCTGGTGCGGAAACGTGTGGCCTGGCTGGGGGGCATCTCTGTGGAGGACCTAGCCTCCAGTTGCCTCACGCACGATCTGGGACCGTGCCCCACTCTGCTTTTTAAAATTTCCATTTTTTTAGACTCCTGGATATCCAGGGGTCTAATTTACTCCCCGTGCTGCAAGTTTGCAGCGCGGGGAGCATTTTTTCATTCCCACACAGGCCTGTTGTCCCGCCTCAAAAGGGTTTGAGATGGGGCAAGAGCCACGTGCGCGCTCGTCTGGACGCGCCCAGGGGGTGGTTAAAGGGAGGGTCAGACCACAGATTTCTCGGTCTTCCTTCCTTTTCTTCCACTTCTGTCATTTTTCTGCCTCTGGGGCAAGACAGTTTTCTTCAAAGTAAGATGCACCTTTTCTCACAAGGTGCCACCATGTAGCCCTGTCCTGGGGTAGTTTTTCCCAATTTGTGATGTCAATGCCACATTTTTTAATGTTTACTTTGAGGGTGTCCCTGAGGTGTTTCCTCTGGCCCCCATGTGTCCTTTGTCTTTGGCTGAGATGGAAAAATAGCTGTTGTTTTACCCATAATTTTGCAAATGTGGGTAAACCCTCAATTCTACAAATGAAGACACTGAAAAGGAAGCAACTCAGCAGGTATCAAAAAGCAAGCTGCTGTCACAGGAACAGTACACAAGTCTCCCCGTTTAAGCATCCTTTACCTCTCCACTCAACCTGACTGGATCCTTCAGAACCCAATCAGCCAGGTGCCACTGCCACACTTGTATCACCCGAACACCACCAGCGGTTATCATTAGAATATGACAGTATGGAGGAATTAAAGCAAACCTCTCATTTTAACCATACCACAGTTGGTTATAAACTTATACACACAGAGGCCCAGGGTGGGCATGCGGTGGTGATGAAGGGATGTAGGTTCTGTCTGCCCCCAGCTACCAGGTGCACTGTGTAGACAGGAGTTTTATCATTACAAGGCTCTCTTTTAAATTACTGCATTAGTTTTATTAACTGTTAGAAATCAACATTCCCTCCACCCACAAATTAAGTTACTTTCTTAGGGACAGAAAAAAATAGCTGTCCAACAGCAGCTTTGGCTTAGAGCCGTCTACCACCTCCATCCTGGCCCAGATGAGTTAGTGTTTTGTAGATATTATTGATCTCCAGGTAAAACATGCCTGGCTATGGAGTTCCCATGTCCCCTATCCCAACCAACCCTTTCCAGCCAAAATCTCAATCCCTTTGGCTCTGCCCCACTCACTGGGCTGTCTTGGATCAATGCAGGAAGGACCCAGAGGCAGAGCAGGCAGGTGTGGATGTACCGCTGCCCACAACCATCTATCACACACCTCCCAATAAGCTAATAGCCCTAATGTGTGAAAATTGATTTCTGGGGTAAATGCAAAGTCCCAGTGATTTACACTCTATTTCCTATTGATGAAGCTCAATTGATTTCAACAAGTACTAAAATATTTACCACAGTGGCAGCAGGAGGGGTAAATGGTGCTAAGTCAAGAAGAGGAATCTCAGTGGCGCTTTTTAATTACACAGTCAACCTATGGATAGAGTTCATCAAGAAATGAACTACTGTTATGAAAGAAAAGCAATCCTGCCAGCATTACCTCATGGAAAGCAGGAAAACAGCCGCAGGAATGAAGAGGGAAGACTGATGATGAATGCCACTGTGGACAAGAGTGGAGCACATCTAGAATTTGATCTCGTCATCATTTCTGGTAAGGCTGGGGACAGCACAGAAAGTCCTTGTTTATCACATTGTAGTGTTGTTGCAGCCACAGTGGTCCAGGGAATTTGTGAGAAGCAGGTAGTGTTTGTCAATGCCTAAGATGATCTTGTTTATCCTTAGCAGGATGCTGGGATCACGCAGGCACTATATGTATGGGTAGAGAGGGCTGCAAAAATGAGTTTGCAAACTGAGGCGGTTATAAAAGGTATTTAGTTCTGGCACAGGTTGGCTTTCATACACAGGATCTCATTCAAAACAGGGACAATTGCAGCTGCAAGGATTTCTCTGTTTCATCTCATAAATCCTTCCTGTCTTCTCTTCATATCTCTCCCTGGGTAACAATGCCAGGTACTAGAGACACTGCTGAGACATAATAGGAACCTCACTGAAGGTCCTGCCATGGCAACATGAGGAGTGAAGTTCTCAACACATTTGGTTTAGCTCAACTAGGAATCTGGTAGCATGAACTTCCCTTACAGCAGTGTCCTGCCAGTGCCAGCTAAGAATTCAGCAGTAAATAATAATGATATCATATCTTAACTTAGGTCTCAGCCCTGCAAGTCATGCTTCCTATGTCAGACAGGCCCAATGACTTCACTTTGACTACTCATGCTGATTATAAAGGGTTTGCCAAATCAAGCTCTATAGGCTTGATCCTGGAAAGATTCTTGCATGTTAAAAGTTCATGCATTTTAAATAATCCAATTCGATGGCAGTTCTGAGAGTAACCCTGACATGACAGGCCTGGAAGAAAATTCCTAGGCCACTGAGCCCAGTTCCCTAAATTGATAACTATGATCCCATTCATAGTTATCAATTTCCTTAAAAGTGCTTACTTTTTTTGCTAGCACTATTACTGTTGGAAGGCTATGCCATAATTCTACTCTTCTGGTAATTAGAATCCTCCATTCATAGTGTATAAAGTTACGCACATGTGCCCTGTAAGATCAGGACCTTAGATTATGAAAACACAGGGGCAGAGACAATGGGATAAAATCAGCAGCATAACACCACTAAAACTAATGGAGCTTCACAGGTTGACAACAAAGCTGAATGTGGCATATAATATTTATTGGTCTTTAAAGTTCTGTGTAAAGGCCTGATCTTGCAGCACTGAAATCAGCTAGTTCAGTCATGGCAAAGGATTGACTAACTGAGCCTGTGATTTTCTAAGGCGCTTAAGATGCCTGACTAAGGTTCCTTTAAATACTGCAGCCTGAGTACCTAAGAGGTGATGTGTACCAGCATTATTCATCTTCAGTATGGTGTGTTGATGTCTCCTATCAGAGCAGTTAAGCCTTTGCACTGCTGTTATTCCAACTTTGTGTCCAACACCTTCCCCAAAATTCTGGCCGAAGCTTGCTTAAAGCTTCCCTAAATTAGATCCATAAAATCTATCCTGGCACATCTGCCTATTCAGAGCTGCACAGCTCCCAGCCTCTACCAATGCCATTCTTCCTTTGAGTCACACTGGAGTAGAACTGCATCTTTTCCTTCCAAAGAAAAAGGAGATGGATGATCAACAGCAGTCAGCTGTGTTTGCTAGAGGCAAAAATACTAGGGTCTGTGCCCTGGGTGGTATCAGAAGCAGTAGGGGCCAAGCCAGTTTCAGCACCAGCAGTGGCTGGGCCAGCACTGGGGCCAGCGTCTGAGTTGTCCACCCTTGTTATGCTACTGGTGTCTGCTGTGCGTCCTGCTACTCACCAACTCCCCCAGCTGTTGGACCCAAATCCTCTAATTCACTTCTGCTTATCAAAGCATTCTTTCTCCTTGTTGTTCCTCTCTCCAATGTTACCCTCTTCCCATTTCCCACTTCATGGCAGTCTGCAACAAGACGACAGTATCAAGACTGCTCTTGTCTATTCTTCTGACTGCCATGAGAGCAGTCACAGCAAGAGGATCTCCAATCATAGCAATGGATTTATAAGGATTCTCTGAAAGCTGTAGAGCTTTGAATGAACTCTGCCTTCTGAACTCACTGCTGTCTCTTTGAGCTTCCTCAGTGCTCGGTCTTGCCTATGCCAGCTGGAATGCCAGCAGCTTTGCAACCATGACCTCAATCATGTCATGTGTGAGCTTCCTTACAGCGATGCTATTTCAGTGCTTGCTGTGATCCCAACAGACAGAGCAAGCTTCCCTGACTGCCCTGACAAAGCCAACAGCCATACTGAGAAAACAGGCTGCCCATCAGCCGTAAATACAATCTATGATTGCCTTAGGGAATGGGCAGCACTGCAGCATACTAAACTGACAGTAACTAAGTAAGGCCTTGTCCCTGCTTACCTGCCTCTGCCAGCAGAAGTTCTGGCAGCAGATTGCAGGTCCCAACACCCAGCTGCCAGAGCACATGCACATCCACATGCTTCTGGAGGCTTTGCATGGCTCCCCTGCTGTAGCTGTGCTGATAGAGCATGAAGGGTGCCCTGGAAAGGCACCAGCTGCTGAAGGAACAGAGGCAGTCAGCAGAAGACACAAGAGTATCTAATCGCACTTTCCACTGCCTGTTTCTTTGCTTGCCAGAGGTGGTATAATTTTGCCAGCAAAAAGTAAGGGATTGTCTGCTACAGAGGAGCTTTGAATGTGGACACACTGAAATTTGCTGGCAGAACTTGAAGTGGACCGTGATTTAGACACCCGAGCCTGAGCGCAAGTCCTCACTGAACTAAATTCTAACCTTTCTTTAAAGCCCTATCAGTGCATACAGATGAAGGGCAAGGGAAGTAATAAGAAGGAAATAGAAGCTAACACTCACTCACAGTTCACAAGTTCATCTGCTGATATTTACCCAAGCTCTAGGCAGTGGACATTCTCCCCCTCTCATCTCTCCTACCAGTTGAGATTGAAACAACATTCCAGCCCTTAGCTCCAGTTGATCTTTCCCAAGTCAGCCTGTCCCCTGCCCCCACAGTCTCGCTCTCTTTCTCACTGCACCTCCCTTGCCTCTGTAGGGTAAAGTTCCCATTTACCAGATTAAAGGTCAGCTCTTGTCAGACCAAAGGCTTTTGAAATACTTCTTGGCAACTAATCATTTCCAAGTTAGTAGCTGCCCCCAAGTCCCTGTGCTTGTCTCCCTTGAGATGCTTGGGATTACAGGCTTGCTGATGCTTCATGGGAAACTCTGAAAAACATTCTGTTTAGTGACAGGCTCCAGAAGTTCAGATTCAGATCTGGATGTCAAGCAGCCTAGAATCTGAGTATGTCTGCACCTTTTCTGTTCTTTCAGGTGAGATCCAACATACAGAACTAGATCCATAATGAGCTTCCTCCAAAGTTCTCGAGTTTTTCTTGCAATGATTTGTTTCACTTCCTGATCACCTGTGCATCAGTGGCCTTAAATGCGCCATATATGTCTTCCTTACTATATCTCTAAAGACATTAGCCTAAAGTAATTTTTCTTTCTCTTTGAGAAAGTGCAACTAAATTTAATGCGCATTAAGCTAATGCCATTAAGCAGTTTTTGGCAGGTGTCGATACATGCAGAGATTTGGGACTAAAGTGAGTGCCAAGTCCCTGCAGCCTCGTCATGTGCCCCTAGTAGCTGGGCAGATGCAGCACTAAAGTTAGTGCTGGGTCAAGTCTACACATGCGTTAATGCACTTTAACTAATCGCACCTAAATCTGATACCTGCATTTGCAGGTAAGGCCTGCATTTTTAATGAGCATTAAAGGGCATGCATGTGTAGACACACACCTGTAATGCACATTAAATTAGGCTAATGAGCATTAATGCATCTCATGTAGACATGTCCTTTAAGCATTATCTGCTTCTACCACTTTTTACCTCATGGATGTCACACCTGGGTGTTGTGAAAGTTATTGTGTTGTGTCAAAAAAGGGATGATAATTTCAGATGTGGGCAAGCCTCCCAATACCAAATTTCACACTGCAGAGTAGAGGAAATAGGTAGAGAGTATTGCTTGCAGTGAGCAGGCTCACCTCCTGTCATGATCTCCCATAAGAACAAGATCAACAATGTTTGTATCGTTATGGACTGAGAGCCAAAATCTCCTCTGGGTTAAGTGAGTGTAACTCCACTGAGCAGTGCTACACTGAATTATACCAGGTGAGGATCTGGGCCACAAATATTTATTTCAATTATTAAAAAGGAACACTCATATTAAACATCTTGGACCACTTCTTCAGCTGGTGCAAATCCAGTGAAATCAATAGAGGTGTATTGATTTACAGCAGCTTGAGAGCTGGCTCCTTATATTTCATTTTTTAAATCCCTTGCAAAATTCACTACAAGCACTTTACATTGTCTAGATGGGAAGCATTTACTTTTGCACATCATTTTACTTATCTTTGTTACTTCACTCCTTTCAGAAAGGAAAAACAGAGAAGTTCACTTCACTTCTGCTTTTCATCAGTTTCATTTTCTTATTCTTATGCACTAGCCTAATGGTTCCATGTCTGGGCAGCACATACAGCAGGGGACATTCTCCATATTCCCAGAATGGTTCATTTCCTTGGACATATTTTTTATATTAAATCCTGCTCTCTTAGTTCCTAGCACAACAAATTGAGGAAAACTCCTTAAAGGCAGCTTTGTGACTTTTTTCATACCATCACTCTTTCTGGTGGGCTCTTCAACAGGAGAAAGTTATTTATTTACACTAAAATACCTCTTTCTGCTAAAGACCTCCTGTTAATCAGCTCACCTCACTGCTTTCCCTTCGTTTAAAATGGAAGGAAAGACTGAGAGAACAACTTATGACAGATATTAGTCATGTTGTTCAATGCTTTACTGGAAGGTGTTTAGACACTGGCAGCAAGCTCAGCATATGAATAGAATAAAATAGACTAGACTAGACTAGACTAGAATAGAATAGGTCTTCTGGCCCATTCTTTGATCTTCCATAGATTACTCTTATCTTTATTCTGAACACTTGAACCTATTCTTCCTCCTCAAACGATAAACAATTTAGGATAATCTGCCAAAACCCTATGATGTCAGGAATACGTTGAAAAGAAGGAAGATAATGTGTTTAAGCAGGAGACAGAGTAAGAATTTCTGGATTCCATTTTTTTTACTCTGCTGCTGACTCATTCTGTGACATTTAAGCAATGCATCTAGCCTGTCTTTATTTCATGCTACCCTACTGTAAATGGGTAAGATGCATAATTACAATCCTACAGTGGTTGAAGAGTTTTGAACAGAAGGCTCTCTGTAGTGCAATGTATTAATTATTTTTATTATTTACCTCCTTACCTGACAGGGGTGTTGTGAGACTTAATTAATGAATGCCTGCAAAGTGCTTTGATCTCTTCATATGAAAGATGCTACATAAATGCAAAGTATTGTTATGAGAAAACAACAGAAATACCTGTTATAAATAATAAAAGATGGGAAACTTTGGTTTCAGAGGATACATACTCCTTTGCCTACCCCCACTCCTCCTCCTCTGGCTAGCTCTGCATGGTTGTATATAAAAGTGGATTCCAATCTCAGCAAGTCCTATTGACTGTCTCCTGTCACTCACCTGATTAAAGGTTCCACTTACATCCAAATGGTTAAAGCCAGGGCTCTGAGCCATTCATAAAACTCATATTGAAGGATTAGCTTTCACAAACTTTGCCTTAATGATTATGCGCTATATTGATCGGCAGGGGGAAACTATAAAAATTGACACCAGAATAAACTTTGAAGGACTGCTCTCACTCAGCAGAACTAGATCAATTTGAATCGACCAGGATGGTAGGGAAGGGGGGAAAAACAACCTGTCTCCATTAGCCGGGTGTAATCCTGATGAGCTAAATGTCTTTTCTTCTCTCCATTGCTGTGATTTTATATAATCTCAGTGACTCACATTATCAAACTCTGGGAATAATTCCCCAAATTACATTGTCGGTGTGTGTGTACACACACACACACACACACACACACACACATATCTCCTTGCTGCACAGATACTACTTTCCTGTGGAGATTTCCTTTTCCCTCTTAAAATGCATTGATTTAATTGCTCCTGAAAGTGAACAGGGTTATTCACTGATTAAGGCTAGGAGTAGCTCATACAGTCCCTGAACATAAGCCACTGCATTCTAATGCCCAAGCAATGTTAACCCGCTCCATTTCTAGTTACCATTATTTTTCCAATAAGTAACTTCTGATTGGCGTGATGGTGACTAGAATAAATTCTATCACTTAACTGGTGTGCATGCAAGTACATTCCAACATGCAACTGATGGTTAGTCAATAACATCAAGTTATGCTCTTCCAGGTCATTGTATTCTACTCTCTCACAAAGACCACTCAGTTTTATCCTAACATTCAACCATCATCAGTACATCAATCCAAGATTCACACTATTGCCAACTCACAGTTTGTAAACTGCCTGCCCTCAGTGAGCCATTTTTTGAATGTAAGTCTGGCAGTTCTTGCATAGAAATCCATTTTGCTTGGTGCTGGTGGTTATATATTGACACAGTGGGTGCATCTACATGAGATGCTTTACTGCAAAGCAGTGTAATTTACTGTGCAGTAAGCAGTTGCATCTACACATGCACATGCTTACTGCACAGTAAATCTCACTAATCATGAGTAAATTTGCTGCCTGCAAATGCAAGTAGCAAATTTCCTTGCAAGTAGTTACTGCACAGTAGCACTCATGTAGACACCTGACCAGGAGCAAATTTGCTACTGGTCAGTTGGCTACCAGGAGGCGGGAGATTGCTCTCCTCCCTCCAGGAAGTGAGGGTCTAGTGAGCCTGTGCCCCCCTGCTGTGGCAGCAAGGAGGTCCAAGCCCCCTGCTCTGAGATCATGATCAGGGAGCAGGGGCTGGAAGATCCTTATCTCCCAGGACCATCTCCATGACAGCAGGGCCAGCACTGGGAGATTCATATCTCTCAGCACCAGCTCTACAGTCACAGGGCTGGCACTGGGAGATTCCTGTGGCCCCAGAGCTGGCACTAGGAGCTCCCTGCTGGTGTGGGCTGGGACCCTGTTCCCCACCCAGTTTCATGATTGTGGAGCTGGGTGGGGAACAGGCTGGGGAGCTTGTTCCCCTTTGAGCTCCACGAGCACAGAGCTGGGTAGGGAACAAGCTCAGCAACCTGTTCCCCACCCAGTTCCATGCTCACAGACCTGTGTGGGGAACAGGCTCTCCAGAAAGAGTGGGGGCTGGGACCTGCCCCTCCCCTGTAGCTCCTTCCAAGTTCCCTGTTCCAGTCAGAGAGCTGGAGTTGAGAGGTACCTGCTGCTGGGGAGGGGGACAATGTCCAACCCCCTCCCCCCAGCAGCGGGCAGCCCCCCAGCAGCAGGAAGCAATGTCCCAGCCCTGGCCAAGAGACAACTCTCTCCTGGCTCAGTGCTCCCTGCCAGTCCCTGAGCTAGCACCCAGGGGGAACCTCAAGCTCCCCTTGGTAGCAGCAAGGGCTCATTGCAGGGCCACAGGAAGTGGGAGCAGATTTACTGCTTCCACAAATCTGCTTCCACATCCCTGCATGTGTAGATGCCTGCCAAGGAGCGTTTACTTGTGAGTAGTTTACTCACAAGTAAACTTATCTTGGATCAAATGCATGTGTAGATGCACCCAATGTGGCTAGTATTTTATCTTCCCAGTGCAAAGAGAATACAGACACTTACTGGGTGCTTCTACATGAGATGCTACGCCACCATAGTGATGAGCCACTGCAACATAGCTCATTGCTAGAGCAATGTAGCATCAGTGGGCACAAACCATGATGCCAATGCTACCGTGCGAAAGCAACGAGCTACTGGGTAGTAGCTCGTTGCTACTATGCAGTAGAATTGGAAACGACCTGTGTGGTGCCACAACTATGCAGTAAGGGCAGTTCCTGCACAGTCATTTAGTACTTGCTTAAGCAGTCATTAAACAAGTAAGCAAGAGTTTAAGCAAGTACTAAATAACTGCACAATAATCACTATGCAGTCCGGCGCACATGTAGATGTGCCCACTGTGACATTTTCCTATGAGGTCTGCCTGGAGAAACTCACTAACGTTTCCAAGTAAGTTGCTCTAGATCTTGCTTTTCCTATTATATTCTGCCTTGAATTAGCCTCTGTGATTCCCTTCCTCTTGCCTCATATCTGGCTTTAATACCCTTAGCCAAGTGAGTATGATTGCAGCAGATCTGTCCCATGCCCAATGTGTGGCTTTACCAATAGAATGCCCAAAAGAACAATATAATACTGAAGAAAAAGAAGACAATAACAATCCATTTGCTATAATGGGAAAAATAAAAAGTGAACTTGATAACCTGGAAAGGCACAATATTACTGATGAAATAGACTTTAGGATTTTGGTAAAGTAGACCTATAGGCTGCATTTAACCAGAAGTTAAAAATCAGACAAATTCCATTTAGAAATCAGGGCTCAATTTTTAAAAAAAGCAAGAATGATTAATGATTAGAACCTACTAGCAAGGGATCTATTCTCCATCTTTTGATGTCTTCAAATCAAGACTGGATGCCTTTGTGGAAAATATGTTTTCATCAAACACAAGTTATTGGGATTAACTGTAATGGCTCGTGATACCAAGAAGTCAGAGAAGATGACTTAATGGTCCCTTCAGGCCTGATATTCTGTGAAAACTGATTTAATTCTATAGTGGTAACTGGAAAGCCAAATAAAGTACAGAAATGTACTGTTCTATATCACACATAAAACCATAAAAAGGGATTCTTATGCAGCAGTTAAAATGGTAAGTAAAAGTCTCAAAATTAAGCATATTTTCAACATTAATGGCATATGTTTTTGCAAGTAAACATAGATGAGACAAGCTACTGCCTTTATACATTCTTTGCATATTACAAATATAAGACAATTCTGTCTGGTACTAGTTTTGCTCCTGATAAGTTTTAAGAAGTGATAACTGATCGCAGGGTGTTGAATTTAGAATGAATGATGTTCTAATTTGGGCTGGGAACTAAAGAATATAAAGAAAATCTTAGGCAAGTTGTACAGAAGACAAGAGAAACACACCTACATCTGAACTTAAAAAAGAATTGCTTCTAAGAGAAGTTATCTATAATGGACTTAAGATGAGTAAAAAGTGGCTTAAGCTGCTAATCCAGATAAAATTGTTGAAATGGTGACTTCACAATGTATAGTGGATAAGAAAAGATGTATGGGGATGATAAACTGATTTGGCAAAACTCATTTTGAACCTATCTATAGTCAATAAATCCTTGTAGAACTTGTTGGAATACAAAGTTGCTGGCACTGGCAGACAGGCATTAAAAGGCACCTGTGCGATTACAATTCTTTATTAACACATTGTAACTTTAAAATATTATGATATGACTAAGCATGTTGTATTGTCAGTAGTTGCACCACTCCCTATTGGCATTGAGCATCTGTCAGAGTTTTAAAGACATTCCCAGTGGCATGTCTTTTCTTAATTTAATAGTTTTAGGAGTGGCGTGAGAGCATGCTGATTCAGCACAGGGTTCTTTGCACACACGTACTGTGTTTGGCACACTTGTCAATCTTCATCTACTCTAAAAGAAACAAATAGTAAAAACTCTAGGGTGGGAATTTCAAACAGCCTATGGGAATCAGGAGCCCAAATCCTATTTAAATGGTATTTCTACATCTAACTTCCTTAGGCTCCTCTGATAATGTCAAATCTGAGTTCTACTTTGCATTGGGTACTTTCTGTTTTAAATATTCCTCTTTTGATAGTCTCCCCAATTCCCAAACCCCAGACCCAATAAAGAAAAATAAGTACAGAACAAAGAATTAAAACAGAGAACACTGGAACTGCAAGTTAAGAGGTGAAGACTTGATGAATGCCATCATTTCATTCTAACTTGGGCCAGGGTTTTTATTGCGAATGATCATAAGAGGAATCCGCATGTAAACTCTTGGGACATCAGTAGATAGCCATATGAATATCTATCTTTCTAAGAGCAACAACAACAAAAAGTTTTAAAAAATTCCACTTTGCAGTTGCCAGTGATAATGGATGCTGTGTGAGCTAAAAACCCAGCAGTTAAAAGCAACATTTATTATCACTCTATCTCACACCAGTAAATTTATGATCCCTTCCAGATCTAAAACATCAAAGCAGGGCAGGAGTAACAGCCTTTTCAGACTGTTATTTTTTTCCCTTCTTCTTTTCACATAGATTGCTTTTTTTTTTTTTTTAAGGGAGGGGGGCATTAAAACCAAAATCTGACCTTTGACCCCCTAAAGCTACTCATTACTTATGAGGGCAAATAGGGAGCTGAAAGTTTTTCCTGCACAAAACCGTAAATAATTCTTACATGTGTCCACAAATCACTCCAGGCTGATGGAATAAATAGTAATTGGTGGGTTTCTCCCTATGGGCTGGTCTGAGGGGATTTGTAGGTTTGGATTGTAAAATCATCTTTTCCTCTTTCCTCTGCTCCAGACACTCAGATAAAAAAGTAAAAGAATGAAACATTTTTAAAAGCAGTTTTATGACTCCCAGAGTCTGCAGCTTAAACATTCATAATTTTTTAGGGAATTAAAAAGTTAAAACATTACCACACAATTGCAAATACTGTCCTCTGGGTCATCAACATGGTTTACAGTTAGGCCTTTCATCACTGAAAGTATGCACCCTTCACTTGAGCTAATGGGTCAGCTACACCAGTTGGTAGCAGTAGTAAACTATTATCTTTCATGTGGTACAGTCACTAGAGGTGAAAATGACATTCATTGTCTCCTTACACGTTTTCCCCTGTTAGATAATGTTCATCCAAACATCTGAACTCTACCAAGTTCAAATCTCTATTCGGGCATCATTGTTTCTCCATGATAAATGATGACAAGGTTTGTTTGTTTTTGTGAACAGGGTTTGAACCAACAAACCTCTAAACTGCAGAACAGATTTCTACTTTAAATAAATGATTCCATCAACTGGTCCCCAAAAATCAGCTGTTATCTTTTAGAGGTCTAGCTACTGGAATACAAACCTATACATTTATGAGTAATAAATGTGTGCTGTTGGCACACTGCATCAGAACACGATATAGCAATGCACTGCCCCAGTTTAATAAGATAGTGTAAGAGTGATGTTGTAGCCATGATGGTCCAGAAATTATGGAGAGGCAAGGATTGTTAGCCAAGCTTTCAAGTGCATAATGTATTTTTCTCTTAGATGACTATGCTATACCTGACTCCCTGCGATCAGAGACCGGAGGAAGAATGTCCTGCGTTTGAAAGCTTTATCCCAATGATAAAGCTAGTTCAATAAAAAAGATGACCCTAAGAAAACATTGCCTCTCACACAGCTTAATAACTCACTCCTGAAAAATTTGGAGATCCATTAATATTCTGTAAAAGAGACCTGCTGAATGCAGAAGAGCACTGCACAAAAGAAGATGACTTGGAAAAAAACCTACATTTGTTAGAGTCTTACAGGAGATCAAGGGCATAAAAGAAAAGGGAAAATAGAGTGTGAAACTGTGTGCTCTTAAATGTGGGGGTTGATACACATCCCTTTGCATGAACTGGCTACAGCTGATCTTGACAACATGCAAGGAAGAAGCAGGACCCCAAATTGCAATCTGGTCCTGCTACAAAAAACTAAAAGCCACATGAGACAATGCCAACCAACATTTTCCAACCTGCAGGCTTTGAGTTAGGCTCCAAAATCCAGCCCCTCAGCAGCTTGATTTTTGGAGAGCCTGAGGACCAAGAGTAGCTGATGACTTCAATGCACTATTAAAAACCAAGCAGCTATTTCAGAATGGCATTTCTCAGTAGCCTACGGACATGTCCTCATCGTGTCCCCAGTATATCCAGAGAAGGACACTCTCAGGCATGCTGTAGCCCGCCCCCCACAGCTCCACTTACTCCTGCCAAACTCAGAAATACTGCAATAAAACCGCTTCAGAGGCATCATGAAGCCTCTGTGTCTGGCATGTTTGACAGTAGTCACAGGAGGTGCCTGCAGGCATCTACACATGTGCTTTATTGCAAAGCTGACTAATTAGCTCCACAGTAAAGTTTCACCCTTTATACATGTGCCCGTATTAGGTCACAGTAAATTAATTAACTCCTCTGTAGGATAGTACTGTCTGGAACAAGTGCTATCCTACAGTGAAGTAGTTACATGAGCTGAAACGCACATAGTGACCAAGGCTAGTTAGGGCACAATGGTGCTATGGCGAGGGGCTACCTGCCTCCACTGTAGCATCCTCATGCTCCAATCAGCCCCTCTGCAGCATGCTGAGCCAGGGTGGAGCAGCCCCAGGTTGGCAGGCTGAACTGTGCCAGATTTTGTTACCATGTACTAATTGCAAGTATAGATGCAGCCACAGAGTGGCTTCACCACCACAGCTAAGTACAGAGGTTCAAAAAGCCAAAGGCTGAATCAATTCAATATTTTCAGGTTTTTCTAAGCTACATAGATTGGACTGATAACAAACTGAACTGATGTTCAGTGTTCCAGTGGCCAAAGCAAGCAGAAGCCTGCACTGACCCAGGCTAGGAGCCTGGGGGCACTCATGCACACTTCCTGTCATGCCAGACAATGCAAAAGGCTACCAAACCCAGTCAATCGGCAGCCCATGGCTGACTGCC
>NW_005841868.1:1370483-1371368 GCF_000455745.1 Alligator sinensis | reverse complement strand
TATTTGCTGCTGTCAGCCTCAGAAAGGGGGAGAGCCAGCAGACAATCTCTCCCAAGCCCGCCCCCTTGCAAGCCACCCCTCTCTCTGAGAAGTGGGGAGCAAAGTGGGGAACGCACCCCCTGGCCCAGCATTGCCCCCACATCAGAAGTCTGCAAGAGGAGCTACTGGGGTGGGGGGGGGGAAAGAGGGCTTTTTCCCCCACCCACAGTCCAGCAAGCTGTGCTGGGAAAGCCCTATCCCTTCCCCCTTGCCAGCCCAACCTCTCTGACATGTGGGGGCAAGGGCAGAACATACCCTTTGACCTGGCACCAGACCCCTGTGTGTCTGCAAAGGGAGCCTCCATCAGAGAGACTGGACTGGCAAGGGGGAAGGGCTGGGTTTTTCCCAGCCCAGGTCGCTGGGCTCTAGGCCAGGGGGGAAAGCCCCCCCACAGTGTCTTCCCATACAGACACCTGCTGGGGGGAGGCAGTGCCAGGCCAGGACACGAGTTGTGTAGACCCAGGCTAGGGGAGCCTGGGTGTCCATTCCCCCCCTACCCCGCCATCCTGCCAGGCTGACAGGCGCGGGCAGGAAGCAGACTAGGGACCAGAGGCTTTACTGACTCAGCCGTGTGGCAGCTCTGGGTGGGGCTGGCCCTGCTTTGCTGGAGCAGACAGCACAGCCCAGGTTTGCAAAGCATCCTGGGATACAGGGGGACTATGAGGGAACTTGAGTTGGGAGGGAATCTGGGACAGATGTTTCATAAACCGGTTTAACCTAAATCAGTTAAGTCTCATACTACATCCATCCAGGTTTATCTTAAACCAGGTTTGGTTTATGTGTGCTGGATGTCTTTTCTGTTACAGGTTTAAACCAGTTTCCAATCACTTAAACCAGTTTATGTGC
>NW_005841868.1:1357663-1370452 GCF_000455745.1 Alligator sinensis | reverse complement strand
CTTTCCCTAGCCCACCTGTCTGAGCTTAGAGCATGTGAGTAGGAGCAGATGGGCAGGAAGCTTGCCAGTGTCCTTCTTTGAGAGCTCCAGGGTTGACCATTATGGGCCTAGCTTCCTTGGGCTCTTTTGACAGTCCCAACCTTAGTTGCTTAAATATAGATTATGAGCATAACCTTCAGTAGCCTTTTGGCTAATGCCTTCAAGCTTTTCCTCAGCCTTTAGGTCTAACACCCTGTCATTAGTTTACTAAGAAGGATCCAAGACTTAGGGAAATGTGTGTTGAAAACCCATCAGACATTTATGGTGTACAGTAAAATATGCTGTACTAATAATATAAACTTCTTCCTCAGAATTCAGCCTCCTCCTTCACAGAAACAGGCATAGTCTGTAAATATAGTAGCAATAACTTGCACAAAGAAAAATATACAACTGTCAAAGATATCCATCTAAGGGAAAAATAGATTAGAAATGCCAGGGTTCTAACGTCCTACCGCTTTCTGTTTTTCTCGGGATCTGGCAATTTTCTTCTTCCTTTTTTTTCACCTTTTAATATTTTTCCCCACATGCGGATTATTTTCATGCTCTTTTAAGGGTTTTCAGCTCTAACTTTCCTTCTTTCCAAAACTATAAACTCACCCAACACTCATAGGACACTGCATCCTGATTACAGAATATGAAGGAATCTGTTTCAAGGGTCATATAGTCTATGTTCTCTTACTACTTAAGCACCTAACAAACATTAATCACTTATTCTCAAATCTCATTGGAAAGCAGGGAAGTTTTATCATTCCCAGACTGGGAACTGAAGCACAGAGAGATTAATATCCCAAGATCACACAAGAAGTCATTGGATCCAGGAACTGAACTCCTATCTCCCTTCAGAATCCTTTTCCAATGCTTTAATCATGAGACTGTCTTTCCAACCCTCACAGCATATATACATACACTTCTTCTGCAGGGTTCAAAAGGATGAACACAGCAGCTAGTAAAAGACTCCTGCTGGCACAGACCCAAATCCCATCTGGGTGCAGGGAGCAGGTTTCTGGTTTCAAAAGGAGCCGAGGTGAAGTTGCTTTCCATCAGTCGCAGCCTTTTTAACAAAACGGAGAGATTTTTTTTTCCTTGCAAGTAAAGCCATAAATCAGGACATCTCCTGAGGTTCTTTCTTTCCCTGTTTTTTTTATTTATTTATTTATTTTTTTTTGGGGGGGGGGGGGGGTTAGCATGCCTTCCCTCCCCTTTCCATCCCTCCAGACTTACTTCATAAACATTAGCTTTCAAGCATCTCTCCCCCACAGGACATATCATAAACATCATGTTAAATATTTAGAACAGGAAACCACCTCACTTTTCTAGCTATATAAAAGCTATCTTGGGAGGGTGCATTTTCTGGTCTTATTTGTGCTTATTTATTTATTTCTACTTGCTGATTATTTCAGTAATAAAGGAGTTGACAATTGTCAGCACCATATAACAACAGTGTTAAAAGCCCCATCAACCTGGGCAGAGGTAATGTCACACTTTTACTTCATAATTTGAATTAACTTACCTTACTGGAGTAAGTATACCAGTTCTTAGACTCACCAGCTGAGCAGATAGATGCAAATAAGAATATAGGACTGGAAGGAACCACCTGTATCACTGAATCCAATCCCTCACTTTGCCAATCATGTAATAAAGTCCAAAAGAGTCCACAAGAATATCCATATCAATCCCTCTCGTACACAGTAAGCTACAAAACAGTCCCAAATACCTTATAACAATAGTTTTCAACCTTTTTTCATGTGCAGATCCCTAAACAAAATTGAATGGAAGTGTGGACCCCTTTGAATTGTACGTGTGTGTATTCACATACTTTTTTTATTGATCATAGTCATCTTTTGCAGACACTTTAGACACAGTCTGGAGACCCCCAGGGATCCACAGACCACAAGTTGAAAACATTACCTTATAACAAACTAGGGTTTTTGCACACAAAAAAGGATTAAAGGCCTGAAAACCTGCGTTGTGCCATAGATATAAAGCATGAGAGACCAAAGACTTTACAATCCCTTGGGTTTGTTAGGTATAAAGTATGTCCTTAAGGACAAGTATCCAGCAGCAGTAGGATCTGTTTGTATTAAGTGATTATAATTGGTGACTCTGGGCCTGGGATCAAACCCTGCCAGAGCAATGAAGAGTCAGGCAGTTTTCCCTGACAATCATCCTAAGTTTTCCTTTCTCAAATGCTGTCACATTCTCATTAGTTATTTCCTTCTACCACCTTATATAATTCCTGTCTCCACTTGCTGTTCATGCCTTTCAATACTGGCAATGTATCATGTCTATCCTTCACGTCACTTATCTAAACTGTACATATTAAACTCTAAATCTTTCCTTATAAGTCATTCTCAGCTGCTGCTTAATAATTTTGTTGCTCTTTTCTTCATTTCCAAGTTTTGGTAACTGAATGCAGTGTTTCAGCTGTGATTGCAGTGAAACCATAAAAAAAAAAAAAGAATTATGATCAGAAGTGATGACAAGATGCCTCTGCTGATACAGCAGAAAATTACTTTTATTTTCTTCCATACAATTTTGCAAATTCAAGAGTAATTTGCTTTCTGCTATCACTCCTTTATCTGTCTGGTTGAAATTAATCCATATGCAAAGCACTACAATAATGAATTTAAATCCTGTTTTGAGGGCATAAGTGGTACACAGGGCATTTGCTGTCTGTCTGCACAGGGGCAAATTCTACCCTTGCGAACAGTTGCAGCAAGTTGGAATGATGCAAATCGACAATTCTTGCCGGCAATAGAAGAGAGAGAAAGAATATAAGACTTATTGACTAATTCATTTATAGACTAATTTATAGACTAATTCATTCATTTATTAATTCATTTATTTACGGACCTGTTTAAAACATCCCCACTGAAAACCATGACCTGCTCTTGACAATACTCCCCACCTGGCTGAAGAAACTGTACATACATTAGAGAACTTGTTCTATTATGAGTAATGTTATAGGGGAGAAGAAAGGAAGAATCCTCATTACTGATTAGTTAAAGCTTTAGCTTTGGTTTTTGATAACAGTAATATAATACTGCTTTGTATTTTTCAACTCAATATTCACACACATATATATAACTGGTTTATAGACTGAGGCCAAATGGGGACCTTATGATCAATTAGTCCCAGCTCCCATATAACACAGATCACAATTATATCAATTAGCTCCTGAATCAAGCTCTTATTTTCTGGTAAAGTTGGAGGATAAAGTTCTACCACACAGAGCAAAGTAAAAGAGTGATTCCTAAACATTCACACCAAGTTACCTATATCCATTCATAACTTATCTACATTGTTGAAACATCATGAAACAGTCTCTTTTGTTATTTTAAAGCTTCCTGCTTTAAGGTGGACTTGAAATGGAAAAAACATCATTGAACATGACTTCATAAGCAATGCTACTTCTGCTTGGATCCAGAACCAGGACCAGGAATAGAAGTGTGTGAAAGTACAGCAAACAACAATAAAGCATTAAGTTTAAGGTTTCAAATCTCCATAACAGATCATGGTTTGTGTTCACTTCATTTCATATGGGAAGACTGGAGCTACTTCTAATTTGGATCCAATGCCATCATTTGGCTGACTTAACTATTTCTTTTTCTGTAACATGGTTACTTGGTAGGTGGGCACTTTTAATATTGGGGATCAGTAAAGGGAAGTGACAGACAGGTAGAGTAGACTGGGAACATTTCAATGAAGTGTTTATTCATTGGAAAATGCTAATTTATCAAAGTGAATTGCTTTAGTAGACATACAAAAAACTGGAACTCTTGGTTCCAAAATGATACTTTTTATTAGACCAACTGGAAAATGGCAAGAGTACTGTCCTTTTCTGCAAGCTTTTGGGATCAAAATCCCTTTGTCAGGCTCTGGGAAACACGTACCATTTTCTTGCCATTTTCCAGTTGGTCTAATAAAAGGTATAATTTTGGAACCAAGAATTCTAGTTTTTTGTAGGTCTTTTTATCTCAGACCAATACAGCTACCAAGTACACACTTGCTTTAGTATAAACGTTTAGCTTCAATTTGAGTTATATTTTGAAAACATGTTGAAAAGTACTTCAAAATTGTGGAAATAACACATTTCAACCTTTTTCAACTGGTAAGTTCTACTTTTTTCATGTCAAAATTACTTTGTCTTTAAGGAAGTTTTCAATAAAAAAAAAAAAAAAAAATCAATAAAAAAGTTCAAATGGAAGCTAAGACATTTAGATCGACCCTATCTGGATATTTTTTCCAGATTTTCCATTCTTAAAAAATGCCAAGGCATCAGCCCTTCATTCTGATTTGGAATCTAGGGGAATTTTTCTCAAAATCCCAACAGTTCTAGCAGGAGAACAGGGAAAATTGTAGCAGGGAAAACAGGGATGGGACCCTCCGTTTCTGTTAGCCAGTAACTGAATTATTGGCTGTTTATGCTTTAGGTGGGGAAAAAGAAAACAAGATATGCTGATTGACAGAACTGGCTGTTCAGTGGCTTCTGTAATAGGAAGTCAACCATTCTGTGTGACAGGCAAAGAGCCCATTTCTGCCATCCATGTTCACATGATGAAATAACCTGGAGCAAGGTAGCACTCAGCATGACATATGGAGAGAAACAATGGGCCTGGGTAGAGGTTGCAGGAAAGAATTGGGGATTTTGCTATAAGGTAAATCTGTTACTAATAAAGAGAGGTATGTCTGTCCAGCCATCCTGCATTCCTTACCTTGTGTCACATTAGCTAGGTTTAACTGAAGCAAGTTACAGCACACTATTATATTTTAGATGAATGTGAAAGACCAAGATGAGCTCAAACATGGACACTTCTGGAGCTCAAACATGGTCACAACTGCTTGATAAAACAGTTTCTTTATGCCAAACTTCCCCTGATAAAAGAGCTTCAAGATGGCCCACCTGGAAGGCATCCACCAACATCTATTCCTGAGTGAGACAGCAGCTTACTATGAGGGAAAGGTTAAAAAAAAATGGCCTCTTGTTGTAAGAGGAAAAAATGTTACTCTGAAGTATGTATGTATTGAGCTTACATATTGTACTGCAGAGACAGATGATTGATGGATGATAGATACTAAAAAGCAATAGGAAATTTGAGCTCTGTGCCTGCTAACAGAAAGTAGTTTGCACTTTATTCAGCCTGCCCACTCTCTGGATACAGTCTCTTAAAGTCTTCCGTTTGGTTTCTGGCAGTGTAGGCAATACACTATATGGGTGCAGTTTTGACAAGATGAAATTCTTGATACGCTTCCAGGTCAGGGGTCATCTTGGTAATTTAACATACTGCCCCTATATGGCACAGTGCGGTCAATTAAAGATGGTAAACCACATGCTGGAAATCTACCAGTCCCAGGCGCCCACAAAAGCCAGAAATTAAAAGGGTGTATCCTCAGTGGATGGGCAACCACTCTTGAGACCCTGTCTTTCCCTGTGGGGTTTTCATAACAGCTTTCAAAACCCGGCCAGCTACATCTTGAACAAAGCTGGCCAGTGATCTAGGAATCTCTTCAATTATAGATGAGCGCCAATAAACAGCCAGTGATTTGCTGGAAATTATGAGACATAAATAATTGAGAAGCAGGGAGTTGGCCCAGAGGTACCCTTCTCTCTTGCTGATTCGTCTTAATGCATTTCCTTGATGCAACTCCCTATTGTGTATCTAACAACGTAGGGAGCAGAGATAATAGCCCTTGAAGAATATGCTGACCAGCAAGTACATAGTGCTGTAAATATATGAACGTTCACCAAACTGAAAGGTGGCAGCAAAGAGAAGAGAGTTAACTCACTAGGCCCAGTTCTTATCTCAGAATGCTGGAAATGAACAATACCTCTACTTTGGCTGTGGGGTTTCACCAATGGGAATGGAGAATTAGATCCTGTGAAGGAGCAATTGCCAATGTTTGCTTTGCTTCATTCAGTAAGGTAGAATTTCTTTAATAGGAAATCCTAATTGCTGCAATTCAGAAAGCAATCCTTATTCATTCAATGCTACTGAGTTGCTTAAGAGAGGCTGATGGACACAACACTATCTTGTCCTGAAGCCATAACTGTAAGGTCTAACAGACTACATCCAAGTCAAAAGGAAGCAGATTTGAGGTGAGAAACCATTTGCTTTCTGCGTGGTAAGCCCCCCAGTAGATTGCTGCAGCTAAAACAGAGTTCCAGAGGAAAGTCCCCTTTGAGGCAAGGATTGTGTTTTTGTTCTGCATTTGTACAACACAAGAGAAAAGTCACCAGAAGAGAACACCAAAAAAGAGGAAAAGACAAAAAAAACCAAAGTAGAATTTTCACTTTTTGTTTCAGAACAAAATAACGGAATAGTCTTTGGTAGGCATAAACATTTCTTTGCTGCAGGGCTACAAGCAATGAGAAACACAAAACAAAACATACCTAGGAACATAGGAGTATCAAAATAGACTCAAACCAGACTAATATCCAGTCTCTTGCAGTGGCTAGGACCAGAGGATGGTTAAGCCTTGCAGAAGTTTCTTGCTAACCCCTGCCTTCTGACAGAGGTGTTACTTCATGCCTTGCAGCATGAGGGTTCATGCTTATGCATTTTTTATCCTGTTTAATGTAATTGTGGGTTTTCATTATCTACATGAATCTGTTGTATTACTTAACACTTGGTTTCAACACTACCTGGTAACAATGGTTTTCACAGCCTAATAATGTATTGTGTTAAAAAGTAATTTCTTTCATCAGGTTTAAATGTGATGCCTATTATCTTTACTGAACGTTTCTTGGTTCTTGCATTAAACAGGAGTGCCAGATTTACCTGAGCAATGCCAGAAAGTGAGAAAATATGGACGTTAGTAGGTAAACAATTTTTCCCAGAAATTTTGTGTGTAAGATTTTCAAAACTGCTTAGAAAATGTAGGAATTGAGTGTATAAATCCTCTAGGCAGCTTCTCCCTATTAAATTGTATCAGGCACAAACTGTAAGGTCACTTGCTAGGCCATTCCATGCCCTCTTTGTCTCTTTCAGGAAACACTGTAAGCTCAAACCAGCTCTAGTCTGTGGAATTTGGGAAGTTTCCAAGGAACGTGGCTACATATGGTCTAACAGAAAAGAGAGAACATTAGTTGTGATAGCTGTCATGGAATCATAGAATCACAGAAAATTAGCATTGGAAGGGACCTCAGGAGGCCATCCGGTCCAACCTCCTGCTCAAAGCAGGACCATCCTCAACTGTATCATTCATCATGTAGACAGTTTTCACATTTAAGACCTCCAAGAATGAAGATTCTCCAATCTCTCCGGGTAGCCTATTCCAGTGCTTTACTGTTCTCCTCATGAGAGTTTTTCCTAATATCCAACCTAAACTTCCCTTGCTGCAACTTGAGACCATTGCTCCTTGTCCTGCCATCTGCCACTACTGAGAATGGTCACCCTTTAGGTCAGAGGCAGGCAAAATACGGCCCACAGGCTGAATCCAGTCCATGAGGCCATTCCATCTGGACTGCGGGGCCCCTAAAAAATTTAGAAAATTAATATTTATCTATCCCTGGCTGCCTGTCAAAGATGATAGGAGCCAGGGGCAGTAGGATCCAGAGGGAGCCAGTGGCAGAACTAACCAGCCGCAGCAGCAAGTCCAGTCCAGCCCCGACCCCATCCAGCCCCTGCTACCCTGAGCTCCAGCCAGAAGTCTCTGCCTAGCAGGGGCTTCTGTAGGCTTCTGGCCTGGGACTGCTGCTGCCTCCCCATGCCGAGGGAAATACAGATAAGGAGGAGGGGGGGAGGAAGGCAGGGGATGACCATGGGCGATTGCCTCAGTCCTCAGGGTCAGCTCCTGCGAACCCGGCGCTACAGTTGGGAACCACGTGGTGCCGGTGGGCGGGGGAGTGGGGAAATGGATGCGGCAGGTGGGGAGAAGGGACAGCAACCAGGTGTGTGGAGTGCAATGACAACTGGGCAGGGTTGCAGGGCCCACACTGGTACCCTGGGCCAGTGCTGGTGGGGCCCAGAGTGGGACAGCAGGAGCATGGGGCCCAGGCTGGCAGGGGCTCTATGGAGCCAAGCTGGCTCCCTCCTCTCCCTGCTTAAGCAGCACAGCCTGGCTCCATAGAGCCTCTGGCAACCTAGGCCCCATGCTCCTGCTACCCTGCTCTGGGCCCTGCAGGCAATGACCCTAGTGCACCAGCACGGGCCCCACACTCCCGCCTGGCTGTTGCTGAGCTTCAGAAGCCCACTCACTACCCCTCCACCTCACCTGACACAGCCATTTCCCTGCTCCCCCCTCCTCCCCCGCACTCCAGCATCACATGGTTCCCAGCTGCAGCACTGGGACTGCAGGAACAGCTGGGACATAGTGCCGAAGCAGCTGCGGGGTAAGACAGGGAAGTGGCAGGAGAAGGGCAGGAGGCAAGTGGCAGCAAGCAGGAGAACAGGGCCGATGCCAGTGCCCCAGGGTCAGGAGTGGCAAGAGTGCAGAGGCCAGGTTTGCAGAAGCACTGGTGGGGGCTCTGCCTGCCACATGGGGGGAGGGAGGCACGCTGTGGGAGCAGTCCACTAGAGGCCATGCTGCACCCCAAGTCATTTAAGACACATTACGCTGCCTAATTTCCTATAGCAGCTAGAATTAATGTGCAATACGCCACTGAGATGTGCAAACACTGACACCATTAAAGTGGTGCAAAAGCATTTAGCCCACTTTAAAGTGTTGTGCACACACACCTCTTGTTTTGTCTACACACAGCCCAACTCTCCAGCATAACTATTACTCTCTCCAGCTTGGTGTCATCTACAGACTTGCTGAGGGAGCACACCATCCCATCTTCCAGGTTGTTGATGAAGATATTGAACAAAGGGGAAAGCAACTAGGGTGCTGTCGTGGTGGAGGTCTGCTGTAGACCACCAGACAAGCAGGAAGTGGTGGATGAGGCTTTCTTCAAACATCTAATAGAAGTTTCCCAATCTCAGGCCCCGGTTCTCACAGGGGACTTCAATCACCCTGACATCTGCTGGGAGGGCAATACAGCAGTGCGCAGGAAATCCAGGATGTTTTTGAAGAGTATTGGGCACAACTTCTAGAGCAGCCAACTAGAGGCCATGCTCTTCTTGACATGCAGTTCACAAACAGGGAAAAATTTGTGAGGAATGTAGTAGTTGATGGCAACTTGGGCAGCAGTGACCATGAGATGATTGAGTTCAGGATTCTGAGGAAAGGAAAGATGGAGAGCAGCAGAGTAAGGACCCTGGACTTCAGAAAAGCAGACTTTGACTCACTCATGGAACTCATAGTCAGGATCCTCTGGGAAGCGAAACTGAATGGGAGAGATGTCCAGGAGAGCTGGCTGTACTTTAAAGAAGCTTTACTAAGAGTGCAGGAACAAACCATCCCGATGCACAGGTAGACTAGCAAGTATGGCAGAAGACCAGTTTGACTTAGCAGGGAACACTTTACTAAAGTAAATCACAAAAGGGAAGTTTATAAAAAATAGAAACTTGGACAAATAACTAGGGAAAAATATAAGATATGCTCGGGTATACAGTGATGAAGTCAGAAAGGCCAAAGGGCAACTGGAGTTGCAGCTTGCAAGGGGTGTGAAGGGTAACAAGAAGGGTTTCCACAAGTATGTCGGTATTAAGAGGAGGATCAGGGGAAGTGTGGGTCCCTTACTGAATGGGGGAGGCAACTTTGTGACAGAGGATGCAGAAAAGGCTCAAGTGCTCAATGCCTTTTTGCCTCAGTCTTCATGGGCAAGGTCAGCTCACAGACTGCTGCACTGGACAGCACAGTTTGGGGAGGAGATGAGCATCCCTCAGTGGTGAAAGAACATGTTAGGGACTACTTAGAAAAGCTGGATGTGTACAAGTTCATGGGGCTGGATGGGATGCACCCAAGGGTGCTGAGGGAGTTGGCTGATGTGTCTGCAGAGCCATTGGCCAGCATCTTTGAAAACTTATGGTGATCAGGAAAGGACCCAGATGATTGAAAAAGGGTAAACATAGTGCCCATATTTAAGAAAGGGAAGAAGAAAGATCCAGAGAACTACAGACCAGTCAGCCTCACCTCAGTCCCTGGAAAAATCATGGTGCAGATCCTCAAGGAATCTATTTCTAAGCACTTGGAGGAGAAAAATGTGATTAGGAACAGTCAGCATGACCAACCTGATTGCCTTCTATGATGAGATGACTGGCCCTGTGGATGCGGGGAGACTGGTGGATGTGGTATACCTTGATTATAGCAAGGCTTTCAATATGGTGTCCCATAACATTATCCCAGGCAAGCTAAGGAAGTATGGGATGGATGAATGGAGGAGTAAGGTGGATAGAAAACTGGCTGAAGCATCAGGCTTAGAGAGTAGTAATCAATGGCCCGATGTCTAGTTGGCAGCTGGTATCAAGTAGAGTGCCCCAGGGGTCAGTCCTGGGGCCGGTTTTGTTCAACATCTTCATCAATGACCTGGAAGATGGCATAGAACAAGTTTACAGATGATACCTCAGCAAATTTGCAGATGATACCAAGCGGGGTGGGGGGGGGGCACGGCGGCATGTAGTAGATATACAAGCTAGGATTCAGAGAGACATCAACAAATTGGAGGATTGGACCAAAAGAAAACTCATGAGGTTCAATAAAGACAAGTGTAAAGTCCTGCACATAGGACTAAACAATCCCCTTCACAAATACAGTCTGGGGACTAACTGGCTACACAGCAGCTCTGCAGAAAAGGACTTGGGGGTTACAGTGGACATTAAGCTGAATATGAGTGAACAGTGTGCCCTTGTTTCAAAGAACACTAATGTCATACTGGGCTGCATTGGTAGGAGTGTTACCAACAGGTCAAGGGAAGTGATTATTCCCTTCTATTCAGCACTGATGAGGCCACATTTGGAGTACTGTGTTCAGTTTTGGGGCCCCCACTAGAGAAAGGATGTGGACAAATTGGAGAGAGTTCAGCAGAGGATGACAAAACTGGTGAGGGGCTAGGGTACATGACTTATGAGGAAAGATTGAGGGAACTGGGCTTATTTAGATTAGAAAAGAGAAGACAGAGAGGACGTAATAGCAGCCTTCAACTATGTGACGAGGAGTTCAAAAGAGGATGGAGCTAGACTGTTCTCAGTGGTGGCAGATGACAAAACAAGGAGCAATGGTCTCAAGTTGCAGCAAGGGAAGTTTAGGTTAGATATTAGCTAGTAAAACACTGGAACTTTACACAGAGAGGTGATGGAAGCTCCATCCTCAGAGGTTTTCAAAACTTGACTAGACAAAGCTTTGGCTGGAATGATCTAGTTGGGGATGGTCCCGTTTTGAGCAGGGGTTTGGACTAAATGACCTCCTGAGGTCCCTTCCAACCCTAACTTTCTATGATTCTATGATAAAACCGGTCCCAAGACTGACCCCTGGGGCATTCCACTTGATGCTGGCTGCAAACTAGACATCAAGTAATCGATTATTACCCTTTGAGCCCAATGATTCAGCCAGTTTTCTATCTGCCTTGCAGTCCATTCATCCAACCCATACTTACTTAGCTTGTTTGTAAGAATGTTGTGGGAGACCATATCAAGAGCCTTGCTAAAGTTAAGGTATATAATGTCCACTTCTCTCCCCACACTTACAGAGCCAGTCATCTTGTCATAGAAGGCAATCAAGTCAGGCATGACTTGCCCGTGGTGTTAGGAAAAGGAAGGGTAAAACTACCATGCCTAGATACAAACCTGAACTAAAGGAATCTAATATACTCTTGAGGCCAGATATTTAATGAACTCCCATTATGACAATGTATTGAACTGGTTTGAAAATGTGATAATTAATTTCTAGCCAAGCCCCAAAGAATGCAGTCCAGTAAGAGAGTTTAAGTCTATTCTTGTCCTTGAGAAGTCACTTTCTTCTGGAAACAGTGGGTAAACTTTATGACTGAATAATCTCATGACAGGGTTGTGTTACACACTTATGGATGGATACACTCCCTTCAACTAGGTCTTCTTAGTCAGCAACATTTAGGGAGTCTACCTTAATTTCTTCTCCTGTCTATGACATACAAAGTTCAAGTTGCTCCCCAAAATGGAGGGGTGGAACGGGACACTCATGTTGCTCCCTTGATTCATGATAACAGAGCAAAATATCTGCTGTCTTTGGTCTTACTTCCACTGTGAACTCACCATGTGCATGTGTGGAGCTACATTAAATTTCTATTAGCTGATCCACAGAAAGAATCTCTTTAGCAAAGAGTCTTCAACACACAGAAGTGGTAAAACAGGGAAATTTGGTCCAAGGATAGTGAAACATACCACTGCTTTTAATACCAACATTACAGATAAGAGATAATGAAAGGCTTAAATAGTAAAGATTTATTCAACACTGCAATATAAGATCCATGCTGTCTGAACTTCATTGCATATACCACCAACACTTGGTTTATGGAGATTATGAGAACTGTAGAAGTACTATGTCCTTGGCAAATCCTGTAAGGCTTTTCTACAAGGGTAATTCTGCAGACTGTGAGCTGCTTCCATTGGACTTTAACCCATCAGTTATGCCTCTGACTCAGTATGACTAAGGGATGAGGATCTTGCTCTTTGGTGCACTACACATTGAATCTAACATCAAGTTAGCATGTTGCTTCAGTAACTCATCAAGAGAGGTAGAACCTACTGAAATATCTAAAACAGTGGTGTCAAATAGGGCTGTGCAAGGCATCGGTTCCTGATTCCACTTCTGGGTCCGTCGAGGAGTGCACGGGGGGGCCTCCCTGCACCCACTGGGCTCAGTGACTGGTGCCTCCTGGATCTGGGGGGGGGG
>NW_005841868.1:1355080-1357632 GCF_000455745.1 Alligator sinensis | reverse complement strand
CCCGGCGGGCCGCGCCGCGAGGGGGGGGGGCCGCGGGGGGGGGGGGGGCGCCCTTGTGCACTCCCTGGCAGACCCAGAAGCGGACCAGAAATACTGCCGGTCCACTTCTGGGTTCACTGCTCAGCACGTGGAGGGTCCCCCTGCACTCCGTTGGAACACTCCATGCACCCCAGTATTGCAGCGATCACAAGCTGTGCTGGTGCCTCATATGTAGAAAAAATATTTAAAGCTGTGTCCATGTCCGAATCGCTGATTCTCCAAATCAGCATCGATTCTTCAGATTTGGATTCGGCCAAATTCAAATCAACGACTCGAATCACTGTCCCCAATTTGGGCCAAATCCGAATTGAATAGGGCCCGCTTTTGCACAGCCCTAGTGTCAAACTCATGCAGCTCCGTGGGCAGATGAGTCATGCAGGGCTGGTCTCTGGCTAGTGTGTGGGGCTGGTATGAAGGCCAGAGCATGGAGCCATGCCATCTAGCCTGTAGGATAAGAAATTTGCCAGTGGCAGCATTAACTGCAAGAGCTCCCAGAGCTGCTGAAGCCACCGCTCATGTTGCCCCAAAATTTCTGGCCTTGTGGACTGCCTGTAGGCAAGATGATGTTACTCTATATTCCAGATTCAGCCCAAGGTGCTCCCCACAAAGCTGGAAATTTGGTAGTGGGACAAGAGGTAGTTGCTGTGGCTCTGGGAGCCATGGCAATTAACATGCCAGCACCAAGTTTCCAGCTCTGTGGGCCTGGTGATATGACTTCACACTCCAGATCCAGTCTGCAGACTGGCCCCACACTTCAGATACAGCAGTGCTCTAAGAGCAATTAACACTGCCACTGCTCATCCTGTCCCCAAATTTCCAGCCCCTGGGAAGCCCCACAGGCTGGATGACATGGCTCCATAGGCCAGATACAGCCGTTTCTTTGACAGCCCTGATGTAAAACACTTCCCAAAAGAAACATCCTGAATTTTCCTTGTGGTCCTCTCCATCCAGAGTAGGGGAAGAGATTTAATACATGAGACCTGACAGTGTTTCAGCCCAAACTATAATTAGAGTTACAGGGTTGCAAATAAAAGATTCAGGATATCCTTCTTGTAGAACTTGTCATATGCTGCATTACCCTAGTAATTCATTTTACATTACCTTTTTTCTGTTGAGATAATTTAAAAAATAATAATCAAACACATACACACAAAAAGAGAAGAATTACGAGCCTCTCTCCGAGACAAGGATTATCTTGCTGTCTTTATGCAGTAGCCAGCACATCGGAAGTGTGGACTGTAACTAGGGTCATAAGCACCACCACCACCACAACAATAATAAAAATACAATTATGATTAACAGTATTGCATGGTGCAGCTTTTCATGAAGTCCAAATATAGAGATGAACCCTTAGGGGATAAACCCAGCAACTGGAAAAAAGGAGAATGTATTTTTTCTCAGTATCCTCTGATAGCACCATGTACAAAACAATAAGTAATTTACAGTAAACCCAACTACTAAAAAAGAAACCAAAAAAGAATAGGGCAGCCACAAGAAACAAGAAATCAGCCTAGTCTAATGAGGTGGCTGAAGAGGGAAACTTGGAGCTGGCGGTCTCTCTGAGGCCAGCATCAGAGCAGGATGGGCTGATGAAGTCTGAGTAGATGCCACAGTTCATAGCTTTTAAGATCCAAGTAGGCAGTGCAAAGGGACATGGAACCAGGGCTCCGTATGCAGATTTTCCTCCATTACATTTCCGAGCTGTTTTTTCTCTTTTCACTCCCAGCTATGAAAGACGCCAAAGCTGTTAAATATCAAGCATGCATAATGGGAATCCCATAAGCTGGGGAATGGCCAGGATTCAAGGATGTGTCCAGTTAAAAAAAAGAGAGAGAAAGAAACAAGCTCAGTGAAGGGGATGGAGTGAGAGAGGAAGAAATCGAATCTATAAATTCCCCATCAGCTGCTCTTAGTTTTCTCAAGCCAAAGCTTAATGGTACCAGAACTGCCGTTATTACCAAGTACAACTACTATAGTAGTTCTTAAGGATGAACCAAGAATGGGGCCGCGTCATGCCAGATACTGCACAGGGACATTCCCCATGTTTGTTTGGTCTTTGCTAAAAGCACTCACTTTGGACTCCTTAACCCACAGGTTTCTGCAGAATCCCTTTGGCTATTACAACAGAAAAGATTCCCTCTACTTTTCAGCCTACAGCACTCCACAGTATCCTGTCACAACACTCCTTACGGGAGGAGTTTGTACCATGAGTGTAGAAAATTGTAGAGCATCTTTATAAAGAAGTTTCTTTCTGGGGGCAAGAATGTGTCATTAAAAGAAATCAGTAGGGCTATGTGACACTTCAGGTGACGATTCAATTCAGAGGAGATTCGGCCCAATTCAGTGGCCGAATCTCTGAATCCAAATCGAATCAGGGGACCAATTTAAAGGTCCAAGTCAATTCAAAGCTCTCCAAATCTTCGGCAAAGATTCATAGAGCTTTGATGATTCGGGCAGTCCCCGGTGGCTGCAGCAGGGAGCTGCAGCCACTCCAAGATGGTAAGTACTAGGGA
>NW_005841868.1:1339931-1355066 GCF_000455745.1 Alligator sinensis | reverse complement strand
CACTACCCCGTGCTGCATGGGGGGGCTCTGCATGAGCCTCCTTGCCTCCCTCTCTGCTCCCCCGGCCCCCGCATGGCTGCCCCACCTGCCAAGGCTCTGGCCCTTAAAGAAAAAAAACAAAAGCCAAGAAAAGCCCCGGGACTCACCGCTCCTGGTGCAGCCTTGGGGGTTCAGGGGCTCCTGCAGAGCCCCCTGTGTGGTGCGGGGCAGCGGGGGTAAGCCCCGCCGGCAGGAGTGGTGAGTCCCGGGGTTTCTTCAGGTTCTTTTTTTTTTTTTTTTAAAGGGCCAGAGCTGGCCCATTTGGGGTACCCATGAGGGGGCTGGAGGAGTGGGGGTGGGGTTTGGGGAGGGACAGGTGGGGTAGCCATTGCTGGGCTGGGGGAGGGTCGAGGGATGGGCCTGGCCTAGCTGATTCAGATTTGGCCAAATCGAATCAGGACAGCGATCTGAATCACCGAATCGAATCACTGTCACTCGAAATCAGCCAAATCTGAAGCAAAAACTAGCTGCTTCACACAGGCCTAGAAAACAGGCCTCTGTTGGGGACTGTGCGAAGCCAACATCATCCGTGGGAGAATACGTTAGCCAATACCAGTATTGCCAGGTCTTAAATATGAAATTATCATATTGGAAGCTCAAAATTATCGTATTTGCTGGAAAACTATCATATACTGAACAAATATGCAAATAAGTCTTCTTATTATTTATTTTATGTTGTTCACTGTAATCTCCAGTGAGTGAGAGAAAACTGAGTTATCAAAGTTGAAGCACTTCTTTACTTTGAGACAAGCAGTCATAAGAAAGTGCTGACACCAAACCCCAAAGTTGGTTAAGACTCCCTGAGAGTGACTTGGGTCTTGCATATGCTGCATGAATTAGCTACCTCTAAAAATTATCATACATTTTGAGCACTTTTACTATTAGTGATCAAACATCGTACAAAAATTGAAATGATTGTAGAAATACGATAATTATTGTACACTTGGCAACGCTGGCCAATACCTATCTAAGGGCAGAGGGCCATATTCTGTTCTGCACAGCCCAGGGTCACAGCTCCTCCCTGGCAGTCCAGAGCTACACATCTCAAATCTCAGAGGATCACAAAGGCTACATTTGTGTTTGGCCCCTGGCAGGAAACAGAATGCCCTTGTCTTGACCCTCTTACAGAAGGTCATGATCTCCAAGTCCTCCTACCTACCACAACAGACTCTGTGCAGCTCACAAGCATATACTGATTTGTTCCTCATAGCACTTAGGTAGCCCCCTACATGGAGCTCTGAGGAAAAAAACAGGTGAGGAGAGTAAAGCATTGGCAGCATTAGAATTAGTGCTTTCTAGGAACCGTCAAGAGTTTTAATTTGCATTTTTTTTAATTGAATATTATTTTCTCTCCACATATTTAATCTCTCTACTTTTGCTAATACATGTTTAAAACTTCTCAGACAAATATGGAGAAGGCAGCGGGAAGTCAGTCTGTGTACAAATGGCAATGAATTCTAAGCTGTGCCAGATGCTGCTTTGCGAATGCAGTACAACCTCATTATAATAAACTCTATCCATTACTAATCCCAACTTTTAATGATTCCAACAGCAGAAACTAATTGTTTCATTGGCTTAATAAGGAGCTAGTCTAATTTAATTAGAATAGAGTACTTGCATAATATTGCTCTGCACATGATCCACAAAACAAAGTATTATTATTCCCATATTAAAGATGGGGAAACTGAGGGATATGGTAGATTAAGTGGCTAACATAATGTCTCACTTTCCCCCCCTGCCAACATAAAGCCTAACCATACTGCGTTTAAAAAATGAAACTAAAGTTCTTAAATAATCATATGAGTCCAGAAGCCAGGGCTTTAAGAGTTTAGAGAGACTTGCAACAAAGTCATGACAGTTGGCAATGCTGTAAGCCAGTACTTTAACCACAAGGATAAAGACTTCTTCCTGGCACTAACATTATTTCCTTCTAGTCTCAGCTTGCTTGAGTTTGAATAGACAATTCTATGCAGGAGAGGGGAAGAACTATTGTTCTACTTGCACCCATTTAGCTAAGAAATATACAAGTAGATGCAACTTTATTTAAGTAAATGGACATTCTTAAAGAGGCCTCTCTCTGGCACGGCACGATTCATTGCTGCTTAGTTTGCATGCTTAGTTTGCACAGGTGAATACAAAATGCAATTGCAGTTGAATCCAAAATGAGACCTCCAGCTGTTTGATCTCAGCACAGACCTTATTAAACAAAATACTATTTTAGCTCCATCAGTCAATGTCAAATCTCAGACTGGGAGACAGACAGAAAAGTACTCTGAGCAACTCTTGTTGGCCTCACGCTGAAATCATGGGCCAAATCCTGAGGACATTTCCTCAGGCAACCTTCTGGAAGGAATTAGGTTTTCAAACTAAAATAAGGACAAATAGAAAAAAGATAATATCCCCTGATTCTGTCATTAGGTAATCATGATTTAGAGCAGTCTTTTCTCTCCAGCAATCCAAATTTCCAACTGAAAACTGAAGAAACAAAAGAAGTGATTCAATATTGAGAGCAAGGTGCAATTAAATAAACTGAACACAGGTTGATAACTCTGCTTGTGTCTAGCAGCAAGGAAAGAAGGATTTATAAGGGACATAGATTTCTGCTCCTTTATGATTCCCCTTCTCCAGTTTCAGGCAAGGATATATAAGGGAAAATATGTTTCCTTATTTTTAATAAAATAATCCATTTTACAGCTTCACACAAATCATTCATCCTGAACCTGTCCATCTCTCCCACTGGAGGCCCAGATTTATTTAACATTTCATCCATTTTGTAGTTCCTGCCAGCCATGGCATTCTAATTTCTCCTTAATAGGAAAGGGGGTGGGGGGTGGGGGGGAATCTGTGATTATAAGAAGAAGAGTAACTAAGTAGATGCATCAGCTCAAAAGCTCCTTTCAAATTCTCCCAGCCAAACTTATTTCCAAGCTGTGAGAGAGGGGGACTCCAATAGGACTAGACACATGAAAGAGAGAGAAACAGAGAGGTGAAGTAAAAGGTAGCACAGATTCTTGCTAGGACAAAAGCACGGAGCTTGTTTTGGGCATAGGTGGAATTTATAAAGCTCAACAAAGGTTTGAATACCTCTGAACTGAAGTAATTGTCATTAATTATTTCCTTTGATTGGGTACCATTGTTACTCTCCAGTCCCTTGACCATACTGGATGAGCATTTGTTTATTTACCCTCTACAAGTCTACATCGTTTATTTTACATTGATTATGTGAGCTATGGTGCAGAGACACCAGACTGATATTCCAAGGTCTGAGATCCTTCATTAATTATCCTGAGAAGATATATAGTGTGGGCAGCAGCAGCAGCAGCAAAGCAAACAGTGTTGCCAACTCCCACAGCCTTTCACAAAGCTTATGAAAACTGGAGAAAGAATCTGACATGCTAACTTACCTGCCTTTCTATAGCTCCTGCTGTCCCCATAACCCCAGACAACACAGTGTCTTTCTTTCTCCTTCTGTCATGGTTTTGCTCAAAGGCAAAGGCCAGAGGGAAAAAATCTGGCAGTAGTCCAGGCACATACAACATACAGAAGAATTACTGTAATGTCTGGTGTTGTGACTGCAAAATAGCAGTGTTACGTTCACTCAGTACCCGCTTGCAGCACTGGGTTCTGGTCACACTGCAGCCTGGATGATGGTATGTGCAAGTATATGGAGAACCCACAGAATCATAGAAAAAACATGCTTGGAAGGGGCCTCAGGAGGTCATCTAGCTCAATCCCTACTCCAGGCAGGATCACTGCTATCTAAAGCATCTTTCACAAATGCTCATCTAACCTGTGCTTACAAACATCCAATGAGAGAGTTTCCACACCCTCTAGATGATCTATTCCAGTGCATCACTACACTCAAAGAAAGCTCTTCCAAAGGTTTAATCAAAATCCCACTGTTATAATTTTAATCCATTAGTTCTTGTCTGATTCCCAGAGAACACAGACAACTAATTACCCCATCCTCTTAATAACTTTTTTTTGTATTCATTGAATAGGGAACAGTTTGAGTGGATGTAAAAGGGATAGGACATTTGAGTGAGGGTATGTATAAAGACAAGCAGTGCATGTGTGATTTTGTCTCTGGGGTGTAAAAATGTAAGTGTACGTGATGCACATAAATATTTGAGTCAAGAATATTGCTGTACAAGCAAGTATATGCTCATGTGCAGGTGTCTTTGTTTAAACATACCACAATGATTCTTTATATCTGCAGGTCTATTGTTAGTCCCTCCCTCACAACACTGATATTTGCTATTCCTTTATCTGTAACTATGATAGCAATAACAGGAAGGTACAATAGCAGAGAAGCAAAAAAGTGAGAAATGAGCAAGTGTCACAGCACAAAATCAGTAGCCTGGAGCCAAAGCTGTTTCTCTCTCTCTCTGATTTGTGTGTGCATGTGTATATGCGTGTGTATCTTCAGGGCTTCTAGTCTCCCTTCTCCACCGCTGCAAATGTTATGGAGCATGATAATGAAGGCTGGTGTCCGAGCCACCAGGCAATCCCATCACTGCAATTAGAAGGACTGCGAGAGATAGCACCCTCCAGGCTCATCAAGCCATCCTGACGTTGGCCAGCCTCATGCACATGAAGATGCCAATCTCACCTCTTTTCCATTTCTCCTCTTTGGCAGCCCAGTCTCTTCACCCCTCCCCCTTTTCTCAAGCCCTCCCCTCCACAGCCCTCCATCAATACACAGTACCATAGGAACGCCAGCCCAGGCCACATCCAAGCATCCATCTCTTAACGATTCTGATAGGAAATGCCCAGCAGGCTGAGTTTTTCCTAGAAAAGCAAGGGGAGGTCGGAAGGCATATGGTTGCTGTCCTCTAAGCTCTGGGTGACAAGGTCTGTGATACTGCATCCTTCCCGGGCAGAAAGAAAAAATGTCCTGCTTTGGCTTTAGAAAAATCACAAGCTGCTTCCTGCAGTGGGTAGACTTCTCTGACCCCACGACACATTCATAGCCATGTACCATGCAGTGTTGGCATAGCATAGGTTGTCAGGGGCTCCCTATTCTATTATCATCAAAGGAGGTCGTTAAAGTATGTATGTATATAGTCTGAAGTATCTCTGTATTTTTTAATAGTCATGCCCTGATACATGCGGTGGAATGGTCAATCTTCCTGCTGCTCCTTGCCTTAGAACTGCATATTTTTAGAAACAATTTGTACTAAAGATGAAATACAAAAAGGGAAGAAGATGACAAAAAAGCAACTTTGCCACTTTGCTTGTCATTGCTATCGTCTGCTGTGCATAATCTGATGCTGATATATTCCTGTTTCAGAAAACCCCAGGTGAAACAAAATGTTCCAACCTAATAAGCAAAGGACAATAATCCTCACCAAACAAAATATGTTTTTATGATAAAATAGCATCGGGTCCTGAGTTTCAAGGGATTCATGAGACATATCGCATACGAAGATGAAGTGAAGGCATGAGAGTCAATGGGCTGGATTCCCTTGTAGCAGCTACTTGAATGGTATGCAGCAACCTTACTGGAAAATTAAGCTCAGTGCCTGAGGAATAATTTTCAGGAGGTAAATTTTGTTCAGATGCAGGGATTTTATGAATAGGTGAGATTTGCAAAAGGACCTGCAGAAGACAGAAGTTAGTAATGAGATTTCCAGAATCCCTTGTGACGTAGATGGGCAACACCTCTCTCACCCCCGTCCCACCCTCTCCCTCCTCCCACCAGCTCAGAGCCTAGTACTCCCATTGGGCAACAGATTTTCTATGGTGCTTTTGAAAAGCTTACCCCATAGGCCCAATTTCTTGAGCAATAACATAGAATCATAGAAGTAGGGTCAGAAGAGACCTTGTAGATCTTCAGGTCCGACCTCCTGCCTGGGCAGGAAGAAAACTGGGCTCAAATGACTCCAGCCAGGTAGGCATCAAGCCGCTTCTTAAAGACCTCCAGGGTAGGAGACTTGGAGAGGTTAGAGAGGGTCAGGAGGTGGGCAACAAAGATAATGAAGGGCTTGGAAGGCAAGTCAAATGAGAGGTTCTAGACATGTTCAGCTTGTGGAAAAGGCATTTAAGAGGCTACATGATAGCAGTCTTCAAATACTTGAAGGGCTGCCATAAAGAGGGAAAGCCCCTTTTCTCTCTTGCTGTAGAAAGGAAGGCACAGATCAATGGTTTGAAATTGCAGCAAAGTAAATTTAGATGGGATATCCAGAAAAAAACTTTTTCACTGTGAGAACAGTGAAGCAGTGGAATAGACAGCTGTGAACTCTTTATCACTGGAGGTGTTCAAGAAGAAGTTGGACAGCTACTGTTCAGGGATGATCTCGGTGTAGCTATGTCTATGTGATACCATGGGTGTTGGCTACAGCTGAGGCTGGGACTTCAATTGGGGTGTGTCAATCCTCCTGCTGGAAGCAAAGCTGGAGATGACATGGTCAGACCAATTGCCATATTTGGTGTCAGGAAGGAATTTTACCCCATGGTCAGACTGACCAGAAATTCTACCCAAATTCACAAGTCACCAGAAATTTTGCCTGTAGGCTTAAATGGGTGGGGACACATTTTTTACCCTCAAATTGTAAAAAATGTGAAAGATGTAGGAAACCAAATTAATGAAGCAGAGGTGCAGAATTAAGTATGTAGTATGATTTTAATAAAATGCTTTTGTATAGAAACACTAAGACACACTACAAAGCATATTAATAACTGGAAGTGAAAGCATCTGACAAAGTAGGTTGTTGCCTATGAAAGATCTCTGAACTATTTTCCAAGGTGCCATCCTGTCCTACCTTCCACTTGACTTCAGAATAACATGGCTAACTACCTCTGTGTTGATGACTAAAATCCTTGGAAGGGAAGAGCTACAGTATTTAAAAATGAGTCCTATTTGGTGAATTTTCTTATCAAACTTTGCCTTCTGCTGCTTATTCCAAAGAGGGTCTGTTTACCTCTTAAATCTCCCCTTGTTAAATAAAACTCTCTGATTCAGTCATCTCAACTACAATGTGACAAGACAGGGCACCTATTATAATAAAGGAAAAGGAAAGGCAACATACACATTTTAAGTACAAAGATTGATATTGGGTAAACACTATCATTCAAGATCACAGAACAAAACTGCTAGCACTGGCATCAATTCTTAACATTGGTCTTTCACCTTCATATTAAAGTTTCATTCTGCAGGCAAAATACATAACGTTTTAATTATCTTGCTGCTACACCCCCACCCTGCGCCAAATTCCTTGAAAGCCTTTAATAAAACCATAAATCCTCAAGGCTTTTTTACCTGTGAAACGCTTGTCATTGCAGTTTATCTACTTGCATACCAACATTATCCAAAACACAAGTAGGCAACAAATTCACAACTGGAAATCATCAATCACAAATATTAAGTCTCCTAAAAATCGTCTAAATCACTGGGGACTTTTTTTTGCAGGAGTGCCACAAATTAACCCTGTACCCCGAGTGCCACTCCAATCCCCTTCTGCTCAATCTGCTCTACTCTGCTTCCTGCCCTATCAGCCACTGTGCTGCCTGTCCTCACTTCCTGATCTGCCATGTGCCCGTGCCACTTATTGCACTTGTGCCTTGAGTTGACCACCCCTGTTCTATGATCTTGGATGCTAGTCCTAGCTCTATGTCCGCCTTAGCCTTCCTAACACCCCCCCTACAGGCCCGAGCAGTGGAGGCATACTCCTCTTTGGAGATAGCTCCCCACCCTTCCACCGGGTGTACACCGCCTTTTTGGCAACCAGGCATTCCCAGACATCCTTGGTGAGCCAGGGAGGCTTTTGGGCACTCTTGACCCCCCTTGCTTCTTGTTGGGATCGTCACCTCTTGGGCCCTGAGTATCATCTCCTTAAGGAACGACCACTCATCTTGGGCACTGAGTTCCCCTGCCCTTGAGAACCCCAGCGTCTCTCCCAATCTCCTCAACTCTTTGAAGTTGGCCCTCTTGAAGTCTAGGTTCTACCGCCTTGCTGCAGACCCTTGTCACCCTGCGCTGGATGGTGAATTCCAGCAAGCGATGATCGCTATCACCCAGGTAATCAAGGACCTGGAGCCCCCTTACCAGATCATCGCCTGTGGCCAGGACCAGGTCCAACTGGGCATTCCCTCTGGTGGGACTGTGCACCTCCTGGGTTAAGTGGAGGTCCTGTATCTTGGCCAGGAACCTCCTGAAATGGTCCGACCTGGCTGACTGCTCCTCCCAGCAGATGTCTGGGTAATTTAGATCACCCATGACAACTACATCCCTTGCCTTAAGTGCCTCTGCAAGCTGGCCCGAAAATTCCCGGTCCAGCTCCTCCCCTTGGTTGGGGGGTCTGTAGTAGACCCCCACCATTAAATCCCTCTCCCCATGACCCCCTTGTATCTTGACCCAAGACAGGACTCTGGCTCTGATCTTCCACTCATTTACACCTGTTTTCACAGTTACATTTGATAACATTATAATGAAAATACATACACTGGAAAGGGACTGTTTCAGTTAGTCCTCTGGCTTCCCTTTATTATTATCATTGTTGTTCTTATTGAAATATATCACTTGTACAACATTTCAAAGTGTTTCAGAAAAAGCATTAGCCAATTACATTCTATCAAACAGGAAAGTTAAAAAAGGAAAAATCTTTTATTCATTCTGCCTTTCCAAAACAAAATGCATGTGTTATTTGGGGGGGGGGGGGGGGGGAGGAAATAGGTGAATACATGTGGTATTTGTCCATGGCCACATGGCAAGTAGAAGGAGAGGAGTGGGGATGACATGAGGGTTTAGTGTCCTACTGTAATATGAGTTCGTGTCTCATTCTGGAATTGCGCCAAAGCCCCCCCCCCCAACAACTTAGCTGCAAAATAGATATCAAGTCAGTTGGCCTTGGGAGTTAAAGGCAACAATTCCAACCACACCACTCCCTTTATGGCATGATGCCTTAACCACACTAACCTGACAAGCCATTTATGCTCAGGTGGGTCTTTGGCCTCTTTTAACATGGAAAGTAAATGGTGTAGCTAAACATAATATCTAGGTATGCTGTCTGCCTGGTTCTTGGAACCCTTTTCTAATGCTGCCTTCCATTACTAATACTGTTAAATATTCTTCCCTGTTGAGAAAATGCTTATTCTTCTTTAGCTATTTACATCTAAGAACCAAATGAGCTTCTACATGGATAACAGGTAGCCTTTTAACTCAGCTGCAAATTATATATATATCCTTTGGCAAATACATAGTTTGGGACTGCAAAAGGCTTCATCTTCTGCTTTGAGGTAGATCAGTGTGTGTAGCAGGGACGTTTCCACGGATAAAAAAATTACCTGGTGGATGGGAGCAGAAGGAGGTGTGAAACCTAGAAGGGCTAAAGCCCTTACCATGACAAGTGGACTTTGTCTCAGTCATGGCCTGGAATCAACATCTTTGGTTGGCACAAGGCAGGGTGTAGGGGAGGTGAAGTCCTGACATGGGAGGCCAGGCGAGAGCCAAAGAAGGGAACCAGGGGAGGCACACTTAAAAACATCCTCCCAACAATAACCAATACCAACAAGACGTGGCAGGAGAGAATCCCTGGGGACCTTTCAAGGTATCCGCCTGGACGAGAAGCTGTTGACCAGAAAAGAGACGGCAGCGCCGGAAAGACCAGAAAGAGCAAAGCGCACTAACGAGTGACACAGAGGTTACAGTGACCAGTAAGCAGAGCTGGCTTTGGTGTTGCTAACATGAAATAAAATGGCAGTTTCCATTCAGTTCCTAGTGAACTCCTCCATTGTTAAATCCTACACCCTAATCAGTTACTACGTTGGCAACAAATGGAAAGAGGCCAACGCTGGCAAACAGGGTAGAGAATGAACTTCCTTTGCTTGTCTAACAATGCTTCCTTTCAAACAGGATTGAGTCAACTTGGCAGAGAGGTGGGGAAAATTGCTGTGCTTCCCAGAGGCACTTTGGCACTAGAGAGTAGGGATAAGCACAAGACTTTAGGGCAGTTAATTGGGTTTTACAACAGTAGGAAGTGCAAATATAAACAATCTGGTATGATACTATGTCCACAGCCTTCTTAAAATAAGGACAATGACCCTTCTTTGAATGGTCTTTGAATGGTTTTACTTAACATGAGAATCTACTTCCTTAAGAAGAACAACCCAAAGTTTCTTTCAAAATCCTGAAGAACTTTTTTAATAATCAGGATTTCCTTTCTGTTTGCTGAGCTTTCAAGGACCTATATTAAATTGGTTCATTCCAGTTTTCTAACCCCTTTCCTTTTAGAGGTGTGAATTGACATTACATGGAATCTGAAGTAAAAACAGAAATACACCAAACAGGACCTGAACTTGTCCTTCCCTAGGAACGCTGGGCCAAAAAAAAGAAACTAGTGTTTGCGCAGTGTAACAGGGTAAATATCATTTCCAGGTTCTTAAGAGGCTGTTACAAATAACAGAGCATAAAGAAATTATTTGATGACAGTGGCCCTTTAAAATTCTGCGGTAAAACCGGTGACCAAAATGTGAGCAAAAGGATCTATCTTGCCATTAGCACATAGAATCTTACCATTTGTTTAGAAGTACATTGTTAATCATGTTGATTTAAATTGATTTATGTGTCACCCATTCCAAAAAAGGCTCAGGATAGCTTATAATAAAAGATTATAGATCTATACCAATATAAATATGTGTGTGTGCTTACATATATAAAAACATAACAAAATATTAAAATAAGAATGTACAACAAAATGAACTCCCCCAGCACAAAATCAAAACCAATTCACCTTCTACTATATTCCCTTGCTTTGACCAAGGAAAGCAACCCCTCCCCAATCCTAGCTTTAATATCTCTGTAAAAGAAAATAACAATTCTCACCCTCATATTTCCTCCCAGGCCTACTCACTCCCACTACCCTGCCTCAATGAATAGGAGTTCCTCTCTCCCCGCACCCTTATTGTCCCTCCCAAGGCCAAACATACCTCTTCCCCAAAGTGGGCTGTGGCTGCCTCCCAAACCCACTCATCCTCCCCTTCCCATCAAAAGCACACTGTTGGTTAAGCAATACAATAAAGCCCTGCTTTCCCCATCTCTGTCCCCACTGAAGGGCAATGTCATATGTTGTCCATAAGAGACATTCATAATGCATAACTATCACTTTTACATGTTATTCTTTCCATTGAGTTTTAAAACACCTTTAAATAGTTACCCATTTAGAGTGTTGTACAGTCAAATCACAGGGAGAAAAGAGAAAAGCTTGGGAACTTTTGGCATGTTTTTTAAGGAACTGCCTTTGTGGCAGGTATATTAGAAACAGATAGGTACAAAATCATAAGGATCCATTTCCCAGAGTTGGTTTGGATAAAGCTGATGATGGTGAATATATTTAGAAGGGTCAAACTGACAAGATTCCATCCAAAGAGCATCTGAAATCTCACAGAAAGCTCACTGAATTCCAGCTTCACTGGTTCCAAAACCGAGCCTAGTCCTGATTAGCTTCAAAGCCAAGCCTTTAAGCCCAGCCTTTGTGTAATTCACATGTTGCCATCTCTTGGTCCGCTACTGTTAATAATACCTTGTTTACACACACACACACACACACACACACACACACACACACACACACACAGTTTGTACACTTTCAGAACTTCAAAGTTCTGAAAGTGTTCTACAAACAGTAATTAATGAAGTCTAATCACTTTCATCTTGACAACAGATAATGAATTATTTCCCTTCTTGGCAGATGGATAAATTAGTCACAAAGGGCTGCAGTAATATGGAGAAGGTTAAACAATAATTGAGCAGCAGATGTTAGACCAAGACCCAGGAGCCCAACATCTCAGATCTTTGCTTATGTCACTAGACCATACTGTAACCAGTGCTTATTTATTTCAGAAAAAGCAAGAGGAGTAATGATGACACTGGTTTCTTGGATTTCTAAATAGCAGAAGTGCAAAAAACCCCATCTTAGACTGTTTGATGGTCACAAGAAATAGGGAGCAATTGTGCATTCGTTTTTCTTATGTCACCAAAAAAATCACAATCTGCCTAAATGTCTAGAAACAGTGAGATCATATAACAATAATAGTGGTGTCAGAATTTCTTTGAAGTTTCCAATGCAGTTCAGGGAATGGAGACCATGCATAACATTGGGTCTTTTCCTTCATACGTGTTAAAATCTTAGATAGATTTTCAATCCCAGCTATAAGGACAGAAAGGACCTACCTGCACAATCTTCTTGAGGCAGAACGCAGGGTAGTGTGGCACTTTATGAACCATCTCATAAGGTGCCAGTGAACTGCACCTTAGTCCATAAATTGATATCCTTCCTTGCCTTCTACCTAACTTCAAACTATCACCGCTATGTACCTCAATCTTGACAATTTGCAAGGGCAACTGGTAGAAGAGACACTCACAGAATTGGTGTCTCACACAATTCTTGAAAGATTTATTTTAGGAGTTCTTGAGAGTACCAAGAAGATTCCAAAGTCAAGTGTATAATAGTAGAGCCACTATGCATGGTGCAGTTCACTTCATCTTCAACAAAAAGAGGCAAGGATTTCTTAGGGTGATGTCTTTTATTGGGCCAGCTGTGTAGTTAGGAGAGTTAGAGAAGCTTTTGAATGCAAGACATTTTTCAACACATCTGACCAGGATAGCTATACTGTGCACAGTGTGTTCTGTTCAGACTTAGAGAAGCTTTTAAATGCAAAGCCTTCTTCATCAACTCTATCCTAACTATGCAGTTGGTCCAATAAAAGATATCACCCTAAGAAATCCCTGCCTCTCACATAATTTCTCGACCATCATGGCTACATCACTCTTACACTACCTTAACAGTAAGGGCCTTTTACAAATTTTCTATCCAGTAGTACTACTGTGATCTCCCCATTTTGATTATTCCTTGATTTTATGTTCTGTCAGAGTCTGATCCTCTGAGCTGTCAAACAGCCTCACTCCCCACCTCATCAACTACAGCACAATAAGGAAATCCTTGGCATTCTCATATGTGGTGCATACTCCCTTGCAGGATTGGACCCAGTGGGGAGCTGGCACTACCCTTTAATGTTTACAGACTCATTTCTCACCTCTGTGGATTCTACCAGCCAGGAGAGGGTTAAACTCATCAGGGCAGCAACAAAGCAAAGATCCCTAACATCGTTTCATGCAAATGACCTTTCAGTGGCTTCCTGCTCATTCACTGTGCTCTTTTCTGCCAGGGCCCCAGGGCCTAGGAAACCTGGGGCTAGATTTTAACTCATCTCCCCTTATCTGCTTGACTGACTGTCAGCCTAGCACATCTCCCTGCTTGTGATGAAGGCCTTAATTAGTGCTTGTCTGTTTACCCTTTTCCTATTGCCACCTCTTTCTCTCTCTTTATTCTCTTCCTTTCTCTCTCTCCCATCACTCCCAGTGTGTTTGCTTAGCTGGGCATCACTTGTTTACTCAGAGAGGTTATAATATATATAAATAAAGGAAGACAAAATTCTGCCAAAAATTAAAAGATGAAGCAGCAAAAAAAAAAAAAAAAAAATCAATGCAGAAAGACATTTTCAAGGAAATATTTTGACCCTTGAGGAATCACCTCCAGTATCAGACACCACCAGGATGCAAGACCCCTGCTCTCTTCAAAAAAACAAAAACAAGTCACTATCCTTTGGTGAAGAAAGAAGCTGTGAATTCAAGCTGTTTTTTATCCGAATACTTTATGATCATGAAACATGCCTTAAGGGGCTGGTGATGATGCTCTATGTGCCCTGTACTCAATGAACACCTGCTTCTGCATACCTGAAAGAGACCCTAAATGACTTCAAAAAGCTCGCATTGCCACTAGAAGGTCCATGGTCAGGACTTCTACATGGAGAAGGAAAGCACGGGCAACCTTGGTAAACTGTAGCAATAGCATTATTAGGGGTGGGCAACTAGAACAATAGTTCTGGGTACCAATTTCAAGGGACAGCAAAAATGATAGCTGCTGCTGATCACCACTGCTAGCACCCTGGGCACAGAAACTGCTTGTTACACTTCTGAATTGTAGGAATGAAGAGTGCTAGGGAGTTTGCATAAATTTGATTCATTCAGAAAATAATGCCGACTACTAATGTATTGGCTATGTCAGGAGCCCAAGACAACCCAAGAAGTAAAAGAGAAAGTGAGAGCAAAGTTTAGAACAGCGGGCTGAAAGCAACAGTTCTGGTTTTATCCTTGATTTTTTTTAAAGGTAGGGCCTGGACATAAGAAACATTCACACTTGTATAACTTACATGGTTTTTATACCTGTGGTAGAATAAAATAGGTAATAGCCTATTTGCCTACAGCAGGGGTTTTCAACCTTTTATTAAATAAGTGTACCTCCAGCAGCCCCCTTTTTAGTAAGTGTAACCCCAAGCGGGGAGGGGCTGAGTGGCCGGACACTGAGTGGGTGCATGGTGAGCGGCCGGACGCTGAGCGGGGGTGTGGCAAGCGGCAGCTCTAGCCCCGCCCCACCCTGGCCCTGCTCCTGTGAGGCAGCGGCGCAGGGAGGCGGCGCTCCATTCCCGCCTGCCCCCTGGGACCTTTCAAAGTACCCCCAGGGGTACACATGCCCCCGGCTGACAACCTCTGGGTTACAGTAAGTAGCTATCCTGGATAGACTGACTATGGGCTAACGTTAGCAAGGATGAGTGAAAATTGTATGCTGAATGTAGCAGTAACCACTGCCATGCGAGCTTCCCCAATGATATTAGGCATAGGCAAACTCCGTGGCAGGGCCCCCTTTTTCCTCCTCCTGTTCTATCAGGAGGTGTTGATTAATAGCCAAAATAACGCCCACAGTGCAAGCTAGTTAACTTTGATATTTCCAAAAAATCTAGAAAAGTTATGACACTATAAGGCAGGACTTAATAGCAAGAACGTACTGTATATTCCCACAGATAAGGAGCAAGACTCTTTACTTCAGCATACAACCCAGGCTAGATTTTGGAAATGTTCAGGTGCTTGCCAAGGGAGTTTCAAGCTATATCGATCACCATAGGAAATAGCAACCTATAGGGCAATCTAATAGCAACGGATAAGTGGGCTCTGTTTTCCCATTAGCAGGTAAAAGCCATTAGCTTTAACGGGAGCAACATGTTGTTATCATGAGAGAGAAACTGATAAAGGAATTCAGGTGA